>NC_081861.1:119657510-119963581 GCF_963259705.1 Myotis daubentonii | reverse complement strand
TATTACATGCCATGTTGGCATCTGCAGCTCTGGTCTATGTGTCTTCCACATTCTTGGATCCATGGTAAAGGAATAACTGCTATTTCAGGCATGGCATTTTCATGGTATGGGGAAAACAATCATGGAAACAAAAAATCAATTTTAAAATTTGTACTTAGGCATGACTTGAAAATAAAATCTACTGTACCACCAAAATTCTTTCTGGAATAAGATCTAGTATTTTCACATTAACTTTAAATTGATGTGTGTAAAGGGATATCATTAAGCTGGAGATTTACTATACAGTGGTGAAGATGGTTATTTAAATGTTTTTATTAAATTTGTTGTGACTTTGGTTAATAAAATTCTATAGGATTCACATGTACAATTCAAATTATTATCAAGCATCTGCAACATAGAAGACACCCAGAAAAAACTGATTATTAAATACCTGTATGCTTCATTTAAAATGCTCTCATTTCAATGATGAATATAGTAAAATATATGAAAATGCATATGTATCTACTGTAGTAATAAAAGAGGTGCTACTTTGCAGAAAGTGTGACATAAACTATCAAACACTGAGTTCTGGAAGCTAAAGGACAGTTTCTTTGTGAAAATCTGTTAGATGGTGATAGTAATAAAAATAATATAGTGCCGAAACCGGTTTGGCTCAGTGGATAGAGCATCTGCGTGCGGACTGAGAGGTCCCAGGTTCGATTCCGGTCAAGGGCATGTACCTGGGTTGCGGGCATATCCCCAGTAGGAGATGTGCAGGAGGCAGCTGATCAATAATTCTCTCTCATCGATGTTTCTAACTCTCTATCTCTCTCCCTTCCTCTCTGTAAAAAATCAATAAAATATATTTAAAAAATAATATAGTAATAATAGATGGCCTTTCTTACAGATTTACTATATATCAAGTACTTTGAAAAATTCAGTATAATTTCATAGTAATTTTTTGACATATGAACAGTTATCACTCTAATTTTACAGGTGAGAATACAGACCATAATGTATATGACCTTAAAAGTTTTCTTCTTTTTTCTCTTGCAATATTGTGAATGTCCCCATAGCCTAAATTCAGAAGACATTTTCCAACAGATGCTTCCAAAGGCTACTTGCATCTTTTAACTAGTTTTGAATGCAAACAATAGCAAAACATACGTTTTCCATTAGTTATTTAATAATAATAGCCATTCTTTAAAATGTGAAGCATTCCTAAAGGAGTACATTCATTTTACTGCTATTCTGCACTCATAATTACTAATTTATTGGCTGCTGTGACTAATTTAACACTCTCAACTGAGAGTTAAACTAATTTAAGTTCTCAACTGATAATGCCCTTACATGACCAAAATGATTTTTTAAAATTCAACCCTCAAGTTTAGAAATGGCATCTCTTTCTAGAGAAATTCCAGACCTATGTAATCATTTTTTTCTATTTTCAGAAGAAATAATGATTAAATTGTAACTTTTGTGATTTAAAAAAGGCTATTTGAAAAGAAATCTCTATAAAACTTACAAGCTTGAGTCCTAAGGGTAGAATCAGTTGATAAAGTGCCACATTTCTTTATAAGAATTATTGGGGAAATAAAACAGTATGACTGTTTGTAAAAATGTTAATGGTTACTTTTATTGTTACCATTAAAGTATAGCTCTATTATTATATCCTGTTGAACCCACCACCACTCTTGGCCTATATTTTGTATGTGAAAAGTAGAATTTTGAAGAGAACAAAATGTAAGGAGACAGACTTTCACATAATGCTTTGTTAATGAGCAAAACTTGGCCATTGTGTTTACTATATGAAAAGTGTAATATTCGGGAAAAACTTTGGAATAATTACTATTCCTTTATGTATTCACTAGAAGCCTGATGCACGAAAATCGTGCAAGAGTAGGCCTTCCTTCCCCTGGCTGCTGGCACCAGCTTCCCTCTGGCACCCGGGACCTGGGCTTCCCTTGCAGCTGGGGGCAGCCCAGGCTTCGTAGGGAAGGTCCAGAAGGACATCTGGTCTAATTAGCATATTATGCTGTTATTATATGAGATTACCCTAAGGGTCTTTTTTGTAAATATCCCATTATTCTAAAGCAGCAAACTCTTCTTTAATTTGCAAATGTTACATCTCTGTTGTTTTAAAAGGAACAATATCTTTCTTTGGAACATATTGTCAATATCAAACATGCATGCAGAAAGGCAGCAGACAATCAATAGCTAATAAATTGACAAAACCATTAGGGGATATGCTAGTATTTGATAGACTAAAGCTGTGTAGTGAAAGGAGATTAGGATATTATTTCTAGTAGTTTTTACAGTACTTTTTGGTCTTGTGTTTAAAAATTCAATCTTAGTAGTCTGTGGGTTTTTTTTTTTAATCCTCATATAACATCTATCAGTTGTAACAGGAGACCTTAAAATAAATAAAGTTTTGATTATATATTTAATTTACCTCACAATCTGGATGAATAGTATTTAATTTGTCCAATTGGATTTACACTACATAAAATCTTTAAGTGAATTAAGTTAATTTACCTAGTAATCTTTTCCAATCTTATTCTTTAAATAGTAACTTTTATTGAGATAAAATTTAACTTAAAAATGGACTGTACACTCTTATATGAAACAATTAGAAGGACACAGCATCATTTCTGTGATAATTTTCTCATGATGTAAAGCTTCAAGCTAGTTATGAGAATACATCAGAGCCAGTGGTTCTCAACCTTCCTAATGCCATGACCCTTTAATACAGTTCCTCATGTTGTGGTGACCCCCAACCATAAAATTATTTTCATTGCTACTTCATAACTGTAATTTTGCTACTGTTATGAATCGTAATGTAAATATCTGATATGCAGGATGTATTTTCATTGTTTGCAACCCACAGGTTGAGAACCGCTACATCAGACAAACTCAAATTTATGAATGTGCTATAAAATAACTGACCAGGACTTTTAAAAGTTTCAAGGTCAAGAAAAACAATGAAATAATGTGGAAATATCACAGCTTGGAGGAGACTATAATATGACAACTAATGCAATATAGGATCATTTGGATCCTAGATCAGAAAAGAAACTTAGTAGGAAATCTGGAGAAATTTGAATTAGATCTGTAAATCAGTGAATTATATTGTATAAACTGTAATTTTCTGATTTTAATAATTTATCATTATATAAAATGTTAAAATTGGGGAGAAAAGAGTACAAAGTATACAGGCATTCTCTATTTCTGCAAGGTTCCTATATTTCTGAAATAATTTTAAAATAAAAAGCTAAAGAAATATTTTTAACTTGGGGAATAAATATAAAACTACAACCTCTGAACTCAGAGAAAAATGAAACCTTATTTTTACTTGAAGATGTCTACTAGTATACCTTCCATGGAGCATATTTATGTCTACAAACTGAGTATCTACTATGTAAGACATTCTACGAGGTGCTGTATGATGCCTTTCTCTCATTTTTACCTATCATTTGATTTATAAGAAACTATTGTCTCTATCTTGAAAACATATCCAAACTATAACCACTTTTCACCAGTTCCAATGCAAGCATTTCCCTATATTTCTTCCCTCATGTTCTCTATAGCAGTTAGAAATTATCACCATCACACTTAATATAGTTTTTGATTATGTGTATTGTTTTATCTCTCTCACTCATCCAATTAGGATGTAAACCCCATGAAGGCAACAACTTTTGTTATTAGTAGCTCTATACTAAATACCAAATTATAAATATTTGTTGAATGAAATTAATAGAAAATATTACCTTGAGTGGGCCCTGCTTTTCTTATTAATGTGATAATTTAACAAAAAAAGCGCCTTTCGTGTTACTCAAATACATACAGGGAATATTTTTAAAAGAGGCAAATTAGTGCTTTTATTAATCTTACCAATATAGAAAATAGATATTAAATATTATAGCCATGACAGAAGTCTCTCAATGTATGTGATTACCAGTGGAGTAGAACTTTCCAGGGATAATGTAATATTATATTTAATGACGATAAATCAGACAACAAATATAAGGTACATTTTTGTGAATTACAGTAGTCCTCCCTTATCTGTGGTTTTCCTTTCCACAGTTTCATTTACCTGTGGTCAGCTGTGGTCCAAAAATGTTAAATGGAAAATTCCAGAAAAAAATTTCATAAGTTTTACATTGTGTGTCATTCTAAATAGCCTGATGAAATCTCACACCATTAGGCCTCATCCCACCTGGGATGTGAATCATTTCCTTTCCCAGGGTCTCAATGCTGCAGATGCTCCCTGCCTGTTAGTCACTTAATAGCTGTCTAGGTTATCAGACCAATGGTCACGGTATTGCAGTGCTGTTTTCAAGTCACCCTTGTTTACTTAATAATGACACATTCACTTAATTTTTCTTACAGTATAATTGTTCTATTTTTATTATTAGTTACTAGAGGCCCAGTGCACAAAATTCGTGCACAGGTAGAGTCTCTAGACCTGGCCAACAATTAGGGCCAATCAGTGGGCTGACGGGCAAGGTGATCAGGGCCCCCACTCACACCCGCCTTGGCCTGGCGCCACCTGCTCACCTGCTCCACCCTCCCACCCTGGTCCCAATCTTGTCAGGGCCCATCGGGGCCAGCAGTGCCTCCACTGCTGCCCACTGCCAGCACTACGTTTCCAACTCCCGCTATGTTCCATCCTGCCCCCTGGTGGTCAGCACACGCCTGACTCCCGGTTGGTGGAACTCCTGCCCCTGGGGACAATTTGCATATTTGCCTTTTATTATATACTAGAGGCCCGGTGCACAAAAATTTGTGCACTCGGGGGGGGGGTAAGGGGGGGGTCCCTCAGCCCGGCCTGTGCCCTCTCGCAGTCTGGGACCCCTCGGGAGATAACAACCTGCTGGCTTAGGCCTGCTCCCGGGTGGCAGAGGGCAGTCCCAATCCCTAGGTGCAGCCCCTGGTTGGGCTCAGAGCAGGGCTGATTGGGGAGTTGGGGCACCGCACCCTTTCATGCACAGAGCAGGGAAGATTGGGAGGTTGCGATGCCAACCTCAGTCACGATCATGGTAGGGCCGATTGGGGGGTTGGGGCACTGCACCCTGTCACACTCAAGGCAGGGTCAATGGGGAGGTTACAGCGCCACCCCCTGTCACACACAGACTAAGGCCAATGAGGGGGTTGGGGCGCTGCCCTCTGTCACTCATAGAGCAGGGCCCATCAGGGGGGTTGGGGCTCCGTACCCTGTCACGCACAGAGCAGGGTCCTTCAGGGGGTTGGGGAGCTCCCCCCTGTCACGCACAGAGTAGGGCCGATAGGGGAGTGGTGCACCACCCCCTTTCACACACAGAGCAGGGCGGATCAGGGGGTTGGTGCACCGCCACTGTCACACTCAGGGCAGGGCTGATGGGGAGGTTATGGCTCTACCCCATCACACACAGAGCAGGGCCAGTGGGGGGTGGGTTGGGGCGCCGCACCCTGTCACACACAGAGCCACAGGGCGATCAGGGGTTTGGGGAGCTCCCCCTATAAGGCACAGAGCAGGGCTGAACAGGGGGTTGTGGCCCCACCCCCTGTCACACACAGAGCCGCAGGGCGATCAGGGGGTTTGGGGGCTGCCCCCTGTCACGCTGATCCTGGTGCTGGGAGGCATATTACCCTTTTACTATATAGGATAGAGGCCTGGTGCATGGGTGGGGGCCAGCTGGTTTGCCCTGAAGGGTGTCCTGGATCAGGGTGGGGGTCCCCACTGCGGTGCCTGGCCAGCCTGGGTGAGGGGCTGATGGCTGTTTGCAGCTGGTCACACACCCTTCAGGGTAGGGGTCCCCACTGGGGTGCCTGGCCAGTCTGGGTGAGGGGCTGAGGGCTGTTTTCAGGATGGCGGGTGACTGAAGCTCTGAGGCCTCTGCTGCTGAAAGCAGGTATCTGGTTTGTTTGGGTTCTATAATTGAAACACTGTATGAACTCCAGCTCTGAGATCCCGGCTGGCTGAAAGCAGGTTTCTGGGGTTTTGTTTAGCTTCTATATTTGTAACAATGTCTCAAACTGCAAGCTCAGAGCCCGGCAGCGGCAGGCGGGGAATGTTGGAGTCCTCCGTCACTGAAGCAAGCAAGCCTCATGTTAGCTTCAAGCTCCCTGGCTGCCGGCCACCATCTTGGCTGGCAGTTAATTTGCATATCACCCTGATTAGCCAATGGGAAGGGTAGCGGAGGTATGGCTAATTACCATGTTTCTCTTTTATTAGATAGGACTTGGTGTATTGGTTAATAATGTGGATTTTGTAATCAAAGAAAACACGATAATTTTAAGAGAAACATCAAAAGTGTTTTATTCAAAGTAATGTGCATCGCTAGCTACCTGTAACAACCAATGATTTTGTGTGTTTGGGATTCTCAAAATAAATCCACTTTTCATCACCAGTCACAATTTGATGCAAAAAAAAGACTTTCTTTTGTGCTATCGAAGCAACATTTTACTGATGACTTTTGGGTTTTCCATTTGTCTTTCTTCAGTTGATGTAGCACCCATTTTCCTTCCTTTAAAACCTTTCCCATTGCTTGTAAACGATCGGAAATTGTTTGCTGAGCAACATTTAATCTTTCTGCAAGTTGTTTTTGAGTTTGACATGCATCTTCATCCAATAATCCTTGTACTTATTGGTCTTCAAACTTTTTCAGTTGACCTGGACTTTCTTTGTCTTTCACATCAAAATCATCACTTTTAAAGCATTTAAACGAGCATTCACAAGTATCTTGAGATGGAGCATGTTCACCATAAGCTTCCCGAAGCATTCAGCAGCACTTTTCTTCAAAATAAAGAAATGAATTAAAACTTCCTGCAAATGCTCTTTGTTTGGCACAAAATTCAACATTTTTAAGTGTAAAAATATCTATGATGTTAACACCTTCAGCAAATTTGACATATGAAGTTTTGAAGCTTGTTGTCAATACAACAAAATAGCATACATATCAAATCGCATATATATCAACATATGTGTAACTCCATCTATTGAAAAAATCCACATTATTAACCGGTACACCTAGTAGGATTATTGTCAATCTCTTTCTGTGGCCAATTTATACATTAGATTTTATTATAGGTATGTATATATATAGGGAAAAAAACATAGTGTATGTAAGATCTGGTACTATCTGCAGTTTTAGGCATCCTTGGGCATTTTGGAATGTATCCCCCATGAATAAGGGGGGACTACAGTACCAGACAGTAGAATTTTATAAGATTTTTAAAATAATGTTATTCAATTACTCTATTTGAGAGATTGTCTCATAGAGGATATATGCATAAACATATATATATATATATATTTACATGTATGTATATCTGTGTTTGATATATGCATATACTAGTATTAAATATGTATAAAGTCTGTATGCATAAACATATGCATATACTCATAGATGAACATATGTATTCTATATGTAATATTTGCATACTATATATAATTTCTAGAAGATATCAGTATCCTCCAGCTTTTCAAATTACTTGTTTTGGTAATCATTTAGGTTTATTAGTAGAGAATTATGAGTTCATGAATAATTAAACATTACTCTCATGAGAATAAGAGACTATTTTCATGATATACAGTCACAAAAGCATGGTGCATCCTTAGATGAGCTCACTATTATCACCTCTGTAGCCAAAGTAAAGATACACTCTCTTAGGTAAAGAGACACTCAATCAAATCACTTAGTTCGAGTTTAAGAAAACATCAGTAATTAAGCAGGGACATTTTACTCAATATACAACTGTTTTAAAAATTGAATTTTCGCCGAAACCGGTTTGGCTCAGTGGATAGAGCGTCGGCCTGCGGGCTGGAAGGTCCCAGGTTCGATTCCGGTCAAGGGCATGTACCTGGGTTGTGGGCACATCCCCGGTGGGGATGTGCAGGAGGCAGCTGATTGATGTTTCTCTCTCATCAATGTTTCTGACTCTTTATCTCTCTCCCTAACTCTCTGTAAAAAATCAATAAAATATATTTTAAAAAAATGAATTTTAATGTATCTGTCCATTCAAGCACTCAAAGATGGTTCTTTGTGAAGAATATTTATAGAGTCTATGAAACCCTCTTATTTCTTAGCAAGATACCTCCATCTCCACTTAGCAACAAAAACATATATATTTAAAGCAGTGGTTCTCAACCTTCTGGCCCTTTAAATACAGTTCCTCATGTTGTGACCCAACCATAAAATTATTTTCATTGCTACTTCATAACTGTAATGTTGCTACTGTTATGAATCGTAATGTAAATATCTGATATGCAGGATGGTTTTAGGCGACCCCCGTGAAAGGGTCGTTCGACCACCAAAGGGGTCGAGACCCACAGGTTGAGAACCACTGATTTAAAGCATTATATTTCCTGTTGTCAGTCTGAGTCAACTGAAATCTTTGGAATTATCAAACTCATCCAAAAACCTGAGATAGCAGTCGGGTAGTAGATAACTGGGATGTACAAGCTAATGACATTGAAACCTTTGGGGTGGCTATGTTTATTATATAGCCTATATAAACCTACCTTTCTCATGAAAAGAAAAGGCAGTAGTTCCAGGTTGCTAGATAATTCTAGGTTCATTTTGGTATAATCCTTTAATTTCAGATGCTTACAGCTGTCTCATTCCTATCAATACCAGCATTCTAAAATTGTTCCCTGCTTGACAATCATTTGTCTCTGTAATTATTTAAATCACTGCTTTACTTAGCAACTGAATAATCTATTTAGTCCAGAAGATACCAAATATGATGGCTGTTTTACATGATCAAAATATTTGGTGGACTCCTCACCAGATAATTACAATACTTTGCAATAGCTAATGGATAAAAAATGGACAGTGACAAAAATCCATTATGCTTTACTACTACATCATTGTACATTTTAAAAATAGTAATACATGCTGTTATCTAGTCTGTTTGGATTTTCAGAATATTTTTAATAATTAGGATTCTCTCTCTCTTAGTTCTCTGTGTTGCAGCATGAGAACCAGTGATATTGGGTGGGTGACATTCGGTGTCCCATGACCCGCCCTATTTGATATATTTTTCAAAGAAATATGATAGAGTGTGAAAATAGGAAAGACCTCTTTCACCAGTTACCTCATCACCTAGTTGTAGAATCCTTTGAAATGTGGAAGTCCTTGGAAATGTGTTGTTTCTGCATGGTTTTGACCTGGTTAATTCTTCTAGTAATTGTTGTCAAAGCTCCAAACTGGCAGCCCTGGCTTGCATCCATCAGCTGCCTGGTTCAGCTGTCTTAGTTTGCATCTTTGCAGCAGCAGACCAGGATACAGGGTTTTAAGTACTGGTAGTTTATTTGAAACATGATTGCCAGACACATCAGTCAGGGAATGGGGCGGAAACAGGAAAAAGTAGTCAGTCAATAAAGTCTGTGTTTTCAAGAAAGTCACCATGATGCACACCCAGAGTTCCTAATGGAGGACCCTAGGAACCAGTGTAGGACATCCACCTCCATGTTGTTCTATCTGAGAATCATTGGAGCTTCATTCATTGAACTCCCATCAGTCATTGGTTTAGGGCTACTCCGTAGGGGATTTTTGGCATTAAAAAAAAAAATTTACTTTATTGTTGTGAGTACTATAGATGTCCCAAATTTTCTCAACTTAAACTCCTCCCCCATGTCCCATTCCCCCCAGACCTTCATCTGTCTGTTGTCTGTTTTTTGTTGTTTTTTTTTTAAATTTATTTTTTAATCTTTATTGTTCAGATTATTACATTTGTTCCTCTTTTTCCCCCCAATAACTCCCCTCCTCTCAGTTCCCGCCCCACCCTCCGCCCTCACTCCCCACCCACTGTCCTCATCCATAGGTGCACGATTTTTGTCCAGTCTCTTCCCGAATCTACCACACCCCTTTCCCCCCCAAGAATAGTCAGTCCATTCCCTTTCTATGTTCCTGATTCTATTATAATCACCAGTTCATTCTGTTCATCAGATTATTTATTCACTTGATTCTTAGATTCACTTGTTGATAGATGCATATTTGTTGTTCATAATTTGTATCTTTACCTTTTTCTTCCTCTTCCTCTTCTTAAAGGATACCTTTCAGCATTTCATATAATCCTGGTTTGGTGGTGATGAACTCCTTTAGCTTTTCCTTATCTGTGAAGCTCTTTATCTGACCTTCAATTCTGAATGATAGCTTTGCTGGATAAAGTAATCTTGGTTGTAGGTTCTTGGTATTCATCACTTTGAATATTTCTTGCCATTCCCTTCTGGCCTGCAAAGTTTCTGTTGAGAAATCAGCTGACAGTCGTATGGGTATGCCCTTGTAGGTAGCTGGGTTTCTTTCTCTTGCTGCTTTTAAGATTCTCTCTTTGTCTTTTGCTCTTGGCATTTTAATTATGATGTGTCTTGGTGTGGTCCTCTTTGGATTCCTTTTGTTTGGGGTTCTCCGCGCTTCTTGGACCTGTAAGTCCATTTCTTTCACCAGGTGGGGGAAGTTTTCTGTCATTATTTCTTCAAATAGGTTTTCAATATCTTGGTCTCTCTCATCTTCTGGCACCCCTATAATTCTGATGTTGGTACGCTTGAAGCTGTCCCAGAGGCTCCTTACACTATCCTCGCATTTTTGGATTCTTTTTTCATTTTGCTTTTCCCATTGGGTGTTTTTTGCTTCCTCGCATTTCAAATCATTGACTTGATTCTTGCGCTCCTCTGGTCTGCTGTTGGGAGTCTGTATAATATTCGTTATTTCAGTCCGTGTATGCTTAATTTCTAGTTGGTTCCCCAATATAACATCGAGGGTCTCATTAGATTTCTTGAGGATCTCACAACATTTATCGGCGGTCTCACCAGTCTTTTCGAGGGCCTTACTAAGTTTATCGGCAGCTTCTAGACAGTTCTTAAGAGACCTTAAAAGTGTGGTTCTGAACTCAATATCCTCCATTGACAGTTTTGTCCTGTTTCTTTTTCTCCGCATTTTTTATGCTTTCTTGGTACACCCCCTAGTGGTCTTTGTGTGCAGTCTTGTTGCCTTTAAGCCTTGATTGATGTCCGCAATACCGGGGGTGAGTTGACCTCCAGGCTAACTGGCTATGAGAGTCCGCTGGGTCTGCAGTGGGAGGGCTTCTGTGTTGTCTGTTTTGATGGGCATGCATATCTTATCTAATAAAAGGGTAATATGCAAATTACCCATCACTCCATCACAAATATGGTGATGCCTGTAGCCACAAAATGGCGGTGCCCAGTTCCCTGAGCCCCGCCGGAGGCCCCCAGTCTTGGGGGGCAACTGCTAAGAGTGGGCAGCATGAGCGGCCTGGTGGAATGCTTGCTTCGTTGCTACGGCGATGAGGCAAGCCTTCAGCCCCAGCTGCAGAGAGCCTCTGGGTAGCGGGTGCAGAGTGGCTAGGGCAGGCCACTTGGTTTTTTGTCACAGCAACGAGGCAAGCATCCTGCCCCAGCTGTAGAGGGCCTCTGGGCCACGGAAAGCCTCTGGGCAGCGGACATGAAGTGGCCAGGCTCTGCAGAGAGCAGAGAACCACGGGGAGTGGGCCTAAGCCATCAGAGCTCCAGTATTGGAGAGGGCTCCCTTGAGGGCTCATAGATTGGAGAGGGTGCGAGTCAGGCTGAGAGACCCACCCTCTGTGCATGAATTTCATGCACCAGGCCTCTAGTATGCTTATAAGTTCTTTGGTTAATCTCTTCCCACCTTCCTTCCCTCCGAGATCTGTCATGCTTCTATGTCTGTGGAATTATCTTGTTCATCAGTTTATGTTGTTCATTATATTCCACATAAGAGTGATATCCTGTGATATTTGTCTTTCCCTGACTGGCTTATTTCACTTAGCATAATATTCTCCAGGTCCACCCATGCTGTTTCAAAGTCTTCAGCTCTTTTTTTTTTTCATATATTTTATTGATTTTGTACAGAGAGGAAGGGAGAGGGATAGAGAGTAGAAACATCGATCAGCTGCCTCCTGCACACTCCCCACTGGGGATGTGCCCGCAACCAAGGTACATGCACTTGACCGGAATCAAACCTGGGGCCCTTGAATCTGCAGGCCAATTCTCTATCCACTGAGCCAAACCGGTTTGGGCTCAAAGTCTTCAGCTCTTTTTGCTTATAGTGCATGTGAAAGAGCCACTCTACTCCTGTAGCCATGGAAAACCCTCAGGCTAAAGAACCCAGGTCTGACAGTTGGAAGTCAAGGATGAGTACCCAGAAAAGATACTGGCCAGGAGAATGTGTCTGGGACACTGAACACATCTGTTCTACCAGCCTATATATTGAAAGTAATTGTAGTGTATATCTCTGCTGGAAGAAGCTACATAATGGTACTCACAGTAAGCCATGTGACTTCCAACCTTCATACCTTTTCTCATACTTCAGTATTTTTTTCATCTGTACTCCCACATCTGTATAGTCAAATGTTATCTACTTTTCAAGTTACATGTTGTAGACATTTGTGATTATACCCTATCTTTACATTATAGCTTCATATCACCAATTGCCACAGTGTCCTGTGTATATAAAAAATGCTTAATAAATGTTTTTGAACTCATTGTCTGAATGCATACCAACTTGTGGACTTTTCATTGTTCAAAAAAACAGAAAAATTCTGAATATGTAACTCTGAAATTAGAGCATACAGCCTAGATTATTTTCTAGCAATTAATCCATTGTATCCAGTTGTTAATAGCAGTCAATTTGGTCATTCACAATATTTTATATGTACAAGTAGATTTCCTTTATGAGGATTTGACAAGTGATATTTCTCAGAGTAAAATAATATTTGGTCTGTGTATCTGTTTCCTACTGGCACTGTAACAAATTATCACAAATTTAGTGGCTAAACCACACAAATTTATTACAGTTGTGAAAATCACATGTCCAAAATTGATCTCACTGTGCTAAAATAAAGATGTCAGCATTCCTTTCTGGAGGCATCAGGAGAAAAATCTGTTTTCCTGCCTCTTCTGGCTTCTAGAGGCTATATTTCTTACCTCTTGGCACTGTTTCATCTTCAAAGCCAGCCATTGCCTGGGTAAATCTTTTTCACATTGCATCACTCTGACACTGACTCTTCTGCCTTCCTCTTCCACATCTAAAGCCTTTGTGCCAGGGTGGTGTGGTTCAATGGTTGACCATGGACACATAAATGAAGAGGTCACTGGTTTGATTTCCTGGTCAGGGCACATGTCTGGGTTGTGGGCTCAGTCCCAAGAGGTGGACGTGCAGGAGACATCCAATCCATGTTTCTTTCTCATCAATGTTTCTGTCTCTCTATGTCTCTCTCTCTCTCTCTCTCTCAAAGTAAATAAATAAATGAATGAATGAATGAATAAAAATTCAATAAAGCCTTTGTAATTACATTGGAACCAACCAGATAATCTAGGTAATCTAGGCTTATCTTTATATTGTAAAGTCAGTTGATTAGCAACCTTAATTCCATCTGCTACCTTAATTCTTCTTTGCCATTTAAGGTAACATTTATAGGAAATTAGGACCTGGACTTCTCCGGGAGGCCATTAATCTGTTTACTACATTTGGGACATCTCACTTTTTTCCCTAACTCAGTAAAATAATCCTATTCATTTAAACTTATCTAGTAAAATATTTTAGATGTAATTCAAAAGCCTTCGATGTCATAAAAAATATGGATATTTAATTTTGAAAGACCATAGTTAATTTAGAAAATTAGAACTTCTGCATGTATCTATAATTGTTTTACTACCCAAGGTTCAGCTATTAGCCTATTTTTTAGCATTTCCAAAGTAAACTTGTTATTTATATCATTATCATAACTGATTATCAAATAAATTTCTTATAATGACCATATAGAGCAAATTAAGCAATTTAACTTAGGGAAGTCTGTCATAGAGTATAGGTATTACTTTGTACTTGATTCCAGTAGTGGTTAATAAACATGTAAACTGAACACAATAAGGAAAGTTCCACTATAGAACAATTAGAAAACTGAAAAACCATCTCCCATAAGCCCTTTGCTTTTCTTGGGAAGTAGTTGCTGTTGTCAGAAACAGCACTGTTAGGTCTTGCATGCATGTGATCATATCTATTAGAGGAGATTGATTTTCTGTCATCTCTCTTTCAGTCACAGACCTTTACACACATTCTATTTCAATACACATCCTGTGGTGGGCAACTGGTCTTCATGTTCATGATTTGGAGATTCCTAATTCTCTCAAACAAGAATGGCTAATTGATGACTTCTTAACCCAGTTGTTCTCTTTTTTTTTTTTCATTTCATGGAATGAAAATTGTTACTAGTTACATTGGAAAATTAATCCATGAAAATGTAATAATAGTTTGTCTTGTTCTTTTCTCTAACAATATAAATAATGCATATTACCAGTTGCCTTAAATCTAAAAGATTAGAACTTAAACAGAAATGTTATTGTCTTTTCATTTTCAGTGCAGTCATTTTGAGAAGACAAGTTCTTATTCTAGTGAGCCTTATACTAATGTAATATTTTTCAAATTTACAAGTTGTTTACCCATTTTGCACCAAAATAATTTTCCTCATTTTATAAATTCTGCCCACATTTATAGCAATCTAAAATGATTTATTTGATGAGATATGTTGTAAAATATATAGGTAAAATAAAATCCACTCTTAGTTGACAATGAGCTCAACATTTTTGTTGAGCTGAATTAGTCATCTCTATACTTGGACATTCCTAATGATTTGGATCCTCTAGAGTGAATGTTCCATTGTTGTACTCAAATAAATCTATTGTTCCAGGACTGGGTAAAAGCACAATTGAACAAGAGTCCTCAGATGCATTTATTGTCTTCATTAACTGCCTCTGTTAGAAACACTATTCATACAAAATGTCCTCCAAAAATACTCAGAAATGGATGACTTCACTTATGCTGGTTTTTGAATTGTAAAAAAAAAAAAAAAATGTGGAGATTTCTTATTGAAATTAGACTTAGTGGTCCATCTCATGAGTGTTTTCTTTCAAATTATGTTACTCCCTTAAATGTGAAAAATACAGTTGAATATAGTAATTTCAAATATTAATGCATTTGAGTGGATTACACAAAAATTTGTGCACTCGGGGGGGGGGGGTCCCTAAACCCGGCCTGTGCCTTCTTGCAGTCTGGAACCCCGCTCCCTGGGGGATTGGGCCTAAGGTGGCAGTCAGACATCCCTCTGGCAGCACGTGAGCCCTCAGGGGATGTCCACTTGCCAGGGGGGAGCAGGCCTAAGCTGCAGTCAGACATCCTTAGTGCTGCTGAGGAGGCAGGAGAGGCTCCCACCACCACCGCTGTACTGGCAGCCATCAGCCTGGCTTGTGGCTGAGCAGAGCTCCTCCCATGTGAGAGCGCCCTGACCACCAGGGGGCAGCTCCTGCATTGAGCGTCTGCCCTCTGGTGGTCAGTGTGTGTCAGAGTGACCAGTCATTCACAGTCCTTCTGCTGTTAGGGTCAGTTTGCATATTACCCTTTTGTTATATAGGAGTGCCTGGCCAGCCTGGGCAAGGGGCTGAGGGCTGTTTGCAGGCTGGCCACAGCCCCTTCAGGGTGGGGGTCTCCCATGGAGTGCCTGGCCAGCCTGGGTGAGGGGCTAATGGCCGTTTTCAGGCTGGCCACACCCCCTTCAGGGTGAGGGGGTCCTGCTGGGTTGCCTGGCCAGTCTTGGTGAGTGGCTGATGGCAGTTTGCAGGCTGGCCAAACCCCCCAGCGGGGACCCTCACTCCATGAGGGTGTGGCCAGCCCGGGTGAGGGGCTGATGGCTGTTTGCAGGTTGGCCACAGCCCCTTCAGGGTAGGGGTCACCCCTAGGGTGCCTGGCCAGCCTGGGTGAGGGGCTGAGGGACGTTTGCAGGCTGGCCACAGCCCCTTCAGGGTAGGGGGTTATGACAGATTATGACACCTATTGAGGTGTCTTCTTTTAACCAGAGACAGACTCAGAAGCCTATCATAGGCCACAGTTAGCATTATATTCACTTAGAAGGATGTAAAACAGTAACTATCATCAATTGTCCTTCTCCTTTGAGGATTTATCCTCACAGCAGCCTGTGTAGTAGTCTCCATAAGCATCTGAGAGTGTTATATTTTAACCAGGGGTTCCCTCACTCTTTGTACCATGGAACAAGAATTACATTAAGCAAGTATGGGAATCACCCAAGCTTAAAAGCCTCGGTGCCTTCAGCCATATGTCTTGTATTGAATCTGTAGTCATTGCCTCTGGGAACATGCCCAGTTAGAGTCATCACACACAGGGAAGTCTAAAGGTAAGATATCCAAATTAGGCATTTATAGTTCACTTAAAGTTTCTTTCTAGTCCACATGAGTTTTACCATACAGGACACATTTTTACCATAAGCATCTGGCATTATAACATTTGATATTCCACCTTTATCTGTTACCAGAGGATCAGAACTAGAAAGTTATCCAAATATAAAATCCTAATGCAAAAAGTCAAAGGGTTTTGGAACTCTTTACCCCAAATAATTTAAGAGCAGGGTTCTCAATTAAAATTTGGTATTAATTTTGTCATTAAGGATGACAAGATTTGGCTATGATCTCAAAATTTGATGGGTGAACCCTGGCCGGGTGGCTAGGTTGATTGGAGCATTGTCCCATACACCAAAAGATTTCAGGCTCAATTCTCGGTCAGGGCACATACTTATTTGCAGTATGGGAGGCAACCGATTAATGTTTCTCACATCAATATTTCTCTTTCTCTCTATCTCTCTTGTCACCATTTCTCTCTCTTTTAAAATAAATAAAAATATATACTTGGGTGAGGATTTTAAAAAAAAAATGATGGCTGAGAGTGCATGAAGGTAAAGATCCTTGGAGTTAGGAGATAAAAGAAATTAGGGGCCAGGATGAGAGGCAGAGTGTCTTCATTTATGTTGAAATAACCAACATGTGGATGGGTGAATGGGACAGTGACTCAGGCTCTAAAACTCTTACTAAAGAAGAGGAAATGACAAGGAGGTCTGCAGAATATAGCTTTGAGGGAAGGTGGATGATGAGATCTGATAACATAAGCTTCATAGGAGTTGAGATTTTGGAGGAGGAAGAGTACAATTCGTTTAGAAGAAGCAGTTGGGAGCAAGCTTTTACTCTTATAATTCATTTAAGTGCTCTGAAATATTAGAACAAAGCTATTTGATGGTAAGGAAACAAAAGTACAATTGTCATATGCACTTTAAAAATCTTGCCATGTTTGTATATGTGTGCCCAATACCTTCTAAATGTAACTAGGACTTGTAATAAAGCAAAATAAGGACCATCCCACTGCTTGCATTAATATAGGGAATGATATGTTAATATAGGGCATAATATGTTGATATATGGAATGTTAATGTGTTAATATAAGGAATAACATGGTGCCACCTTGTTGATAGAATATTATTTGGGGAGGGGGTGTGTTTTTTGAGAACATAAAAGAAATGGATCTGAATTTTAAATCTTCCCTTTATTAGCTTCATGATGTTGGGCAAATTAGTTTATTTCATTACGCTTCATATTTATCTTCTAAGAAATTAATACACCAATATTATCTACTCATGGGATTGTAGTCAGAATTAAATGACCTAATGCACACAAAGAGTTTAGCACATTTGCCTGGTGTAGTGAATGCTTAATTAAGGTTCGCTATCATTGTTATTATTGAAATGATACTTAATTGCGTTTTTTAAAGAAAAAATAGTTCCCCTGGTAGGTTAATATGAAGAGGTAAAAGATAGTCAAAAGGCTAATGTGTTCAGTTATTTTCTCAAATGAAAGACATGTAATAATATAATGACCCGAGTCCCACGTAGTAAAAGAGAAAGAAAAAAAGGATTAAAAGCAGGAAATGTGTGTTCTTGACTTTAATTTCTTACTTTGACCCTGCATCCCTTGGTTATTTAGCATGGCCCTGAGGGATTCTTTTCTTATTTCATTAATAATACTACACTGTTAAAAGCATTTCTGCCCCCCTCCCCAGGTCCACTCTAAAGGACTCTAGGGTATATCTCTTGCAAACACTTGCACTTTCTCTAATTTATAGGAAAACAGAGGAAAGAATACCTTGTGTCTCAATTTAATTCTGAGTCACTGGGAAATGATTCTGATTGCCTAGTACTTTAGAGATACATCATCTGTCTATTATCCAGCATTGATCCTTATTTAGAAAATGTGTGCTTTTAATTTGGTAGTGATATTTAGCAACATTGCAATCTGTCATACCAATGTTTATGGGGGGATACCTTTAAATGATACTTAAAGGGGCCTCGATGCACCTGGCACACGTTTTAAAAATCTGTGTTTTTCTATTGCTCTTTCATCTCAAAGATGCCTATGTCAGAAAATGAGCACTACCTTCTACTATCTTCCTAGTCTTGGATAAATCCCATAAGCTCTCAATTTGTGTTTTCACCTGTAACAAGAGAAAAACAAGGTTTTCTTCACAGAACTATCCTCAGGTTTTAACTAAGTAATGCATTTTGAAATGATTTCTTCTAGAGTGTTTATTACAGAAAAGGTGGCAATCTAGTCCCTACCAGAAGTTTATCTGTCTTAGTTACTTAACCACTAAAATCATAATTCAGTTGGTCTAATCAGCTATATAACATTGTAATAATGATATGGAAATTGCTCGTTTTCACTGGGTTAGTTGATATGTGGCATGTCTTCATTCTATAATTTGATTTATGTGAAAATTATTTTTTAACTCTCCTCTGCCAGTATCCCCCTTACAGCTTGTCGCACAGCACACATAATTTTTGTCAGACAGTGGCTAAGTGCATTATATAAAACATGCATTATTTACCAGATCAAAGGTCAATGTGTTCATAATTTAATATGCCAAGGGTCAGACAGTCTGGAAATGTCTGCGAATTTCTGAAGTGACGTAGATTTCTGAAATAAAACTGCCATTTTATAATGGATAGCACATCAATTGGGCATCCAAGCATACTTATAAGATTTACATGTGATAGCTCATCAGTAAAGCCCTCCATAAATCTATTAGGACAAATGTCCAGATTCCATATTTACATCAACATTCTTTTCTAAGTCTTTTCATTAGACTTTATCAAAGAAATTATCACAATATTGCTCTTGGCACCAAATGTTCTTATGTGGTAGATTATTACATTTTCTGAATGGCTGCTTATTAGTTTGGTAAGTGTGAACCGTGTAAAATGATTTCTTTATTTTGGTCTTTGCATTGAGACAATTTTCTATTTTAGTTTTCTTGATATGTTCATAGCAAAACTATTGTCATCTTTATAGTGAGGTAGAGGTAAAAGTCACTCCACAATTATGTGGACACTGCATTTCATTTTTTTAAACGAATAATCTATTATTATTATAACATTTTTTCATTGGATATGTCAGTTTTATTCTTATTTAATCATTATAGATGGGTTTTGTTTTATTTCATTATAATTTTTGTTCTGTTACAGTATCTTTTAAAGAATATGAATATTTTTTAATTTTAGTAAACTGGAAGTAATAATATATTGATGACAATACTCATAATAGTAACTATCAATTTCTTAATGGTACTATTTTCAAGCATTGAGCTAGAGCTATGATTTACATACCTAACTTCATATAATCATCAAAGAATCCTGCATATCAGTATTATCTCATTTTACAGATAAATCTTAAGACTCAGCTAGGACACCAAATTTCCATTATAAATCTTGTAATGAATGTACTCATTGATTCATTTATCTATTCAACAAAAAATGTTCATTGAGTGCCTAAATAGTATGTACAAAAACTATGCCAAGGACTATGAATAGAACATTTTACTAGACATAGCCCTACCTTCAGAGAGATTCTACTACATGAGAAAATTTAAAATTTTGCCATGACATTAACAAAGAAGCGTGTTAAGTAATTTGATAAAGAGAGTGGAAGTTGCTATATGAGTGTACAGCAGGGACATCTAGTCTGGGAGGAGAGGCAGGGACAGCCTCTTAGGAAAGAATCAGGTCAATGAAGGTGTTTAAATATAGCGATGAAGTGAGGCAATAAGCTAGTCATGATACAGGAGAGAAGGTCCTGTATAGAGAACTCTCTCATTTGTAGTGAGAAAAATTTAACCTATATTCCAAGAGCGTACTGATTATAGAAAAGCTTTGTTCAAAATAGGAACCAGCTTCTAAAGGTGGGGGTAACATGATCAAGTTGAACTCTAGGCAAATGTGTTTAGCAATAATTTATAGTTTGGGAAGAAAGTGACTCTGGAAGGACAGAGAGAAATCAGTATCTCTGTACAATAGTACAGGTGAGAGGTAATAATGACTTGGAACTAGGACATTGGCAGTGGAGACAGGAAAGAGAAGATAGAATTGAAGGACATGGCAGAGGCACAATCTGAGAAGAGAGTTAACAAACTAACAATGGTATAATATAGAAAACAGATTAAATTGAGGGCTGGAGAAACTAATGAGAAATTTGACCTTTTCTATTCATCTAGTAATTTGGAAATTTAAATTTTCATAAATTTGAATATATATGCATAAATTATGTATTCATCTAACCATGGAAAATTTCCTGGTAGAAAAGATCACAAATAAAATAAAAATGCTGAAAATAGACAACTACCTTTGAATATGTTTATGTTCTTCACTGATCTTTATTTAAAAAAACAACAACAAAAAAACACTTGTCCTGACAGTATTATGTCCAAACAGATCTAATAAATCTCAATTATTATAAATCGTGCTTTGTCCATACTGAGCAAATATTTCTTGTTCATCTCCCTCCAGGTGGAAAGCATTAATAGCTACATAAAATGCCCTAAAATTTTGGGAACAGAAAGAAAGGAGGAAGGGAGGGAGGGAGGGAGGGAGGGAAGTAAACAAAAATGTGTACAAAAAAAAAAGAGGGTGGCGCTCACAGGGAGAAATGGATTTTCATTATAGGCTCTGAATTCCCATAGCTGTTTCCTGCTGTGTGGCCACTTCTTGCTTTATGACCTGACTTCACTCTGAACACACTAATCAATCATTGAAACCATTACATTCATTTAACTTGTACTGTCTATGGCTGGCTTCCAGTACTAGATGGTAAGTTCCTTGAGAGCCAAGATGGTGTATTACTTATTTTGTATAGATGATGAATAAAATGATTTTTGAATGATGAGTGAATTATCTCAGAACCTATCACATCTGTGAACACTAAGAAAATTCCATTTGAAATGAATGAATGAATGGGTGAGTGAAAGGATGAAGGTTTACAGCTCTTAGAATGGCAATTTCCAGATTGTTTTCTTTATAGCTAGATAATTACCAATGTTATTCAACCCAAAGTATGCAATCAGTATTTCACTCATCCATGCCAACATACTATAAGTAGCCTAGATATTATTTAATGACTTTGAAATCATAAGGCTAAATGGAAATTTTATTATAGGCCAATATATAATGTGCTTTAAATTATATTCTAGTTTAAGTATGTTACATTTCTTAACAAAATTATTTTATAATTTTTCACTCAGACTTTTTTATCATCCTTTTAAGCAGGGGTCCTCAAACTTTTTAAACAGGGGGCCAGTTCACTGTCCCTCAGACCATTGGAGGGCCGGACTATAGTTAAAAAAAAAAACTATGAACAAATTCCTATGCACACTGCACATATCTTATTTTGAAGTAAAAAAAACAAAACGGGAACAAATACAATATTTGTATTTACATGTGGCCCGTGGGCCGTAGTTTGAGGACCCCTGCTTTTAAGCCTCCCATTTTTTATTCTTTTAAAAAAATAGTTATTATACTTCATTATTATTGTGTATGTGTGTTAGGAAAAACATTAACCTCTCTGGTGGGCATTTTGTTACTGTCCTCACTAGTACATGTGGAAATCTTTATTAGTGAGCATAAGCATGATTCTTTTTGCACTGTGCATGCACAGCCTCTGACTTATGATTGTGACTGTAGGTTACTTGTGATATAAATTTTTAAACTAACAGCTGACCCATAGGTTTTGCCAAAAAGCGCCTTATATTCAGATTGATTTCTGTGTCAGTTCAGTTATTCATTCTGCTATATTGTTTCCAAACTTTCTAGGAGTCTAGAACATTGTTTTAAATTAATTTTCACTGGTTCTTTAAATGTTTATATCTTCAAGAATCATAAATATGGGCAAGCTTTGGAGACCATCTACTTGAATCCTTTTGTGGTAAGGATGATAAAATAAAAACTTATATTTGCTAGGTTACTTTTCAAGGGACACATAGCTGGTTATTGACAAAAATCAAGTAAAAATGACCCCTCCCAAATCACTAGTAGAGTGTTTCTCTTATTCTCCACTACATTATTAAAGCATTTCATCGTTTCCCTGTGGCAACAGAGAAGCTACGTTTAAAATTCCAACCTGATTCACATTTAACATTCATTAGATCTATTGGAAACCTAGATATGATAAAAGCAAAGACTATTTTGAAGAACTTTCTATGTGACATCATATGCCTTAAATTTGACTGAAATCTTTTGATATCTTCCCAGTTTACTGATGTTTAAAAAGACTTACTGAATTTCTACATTCCTTTTCCATATTTTGTCCATAAGAGTAATATTTTGTCATGCAATACTTTAGTTCAAAATGTTATCACTACACATTGTATATATATGAAAATAACTTTGAATCTGAATATTTTACTGTATAGTCCAGCATGAGCATTTATTTATCTAAATACACAATCAAAAATTGGTTTACTCTTTGCACTATCATATGTATTTGTCCTAGAGGGCAGTTGTTGGTATGTAGACTTTAACTTCTGTTAATATTAATAGTCTATGGCATTTCACAGAATAATGATAGCTAATGCAAGGCCAGGGCACCAGGTTCTTTAAATTCCTTCATTCTTGGCAGTAACAGATTGAATAAGGCAATGTTTTACACAACCTATTTCATTCCATTTTCAAAGAAGGCTATTATGCAATATGTCATTGACTTTCTTTCTACCTACTTACTGTCATAAAGTCATCTTAATGGCTTGAAGAACCCAGAGCCTCTTAAAAATCTCTTTTGAATCACTACTTCTCTACATTTCCACTACCAACAACCTACTTCAAACCATCAACTGAACAATTGCAACTGTATCCACTCTTCCCTTATTCAGTTCATTGTGTACTCAGCATTCAAGCCTATGCTTTCAAAATACAAATCTGATTCAGTCCCTCTCTTGCCTAAAATCATTCAGTAATTTCTCATCACTTCTAAATTCTTATTATATCCAGTATAACCCTGCCTGATTTATTCTTTCTCCCTTCACCCCATTCATCTCTCCCTCGATCATTCTCATTTTCTACCCTCCTTAAAAGCACATGCCTCGACTTTGTCATCTCAGTGCTTGGGCACGTGATGTCTTTACTCTCTCTGCAAACTATTATTAGCCAATTTATGAGCACTGCTTCAGTCAGTTATCTCCTTACCATGCATATCTTCCTATATGACATCATATGCCTTAAATTTGGACTGGAATATTTTTTTTAAGATATACTTTATTGATTTCTTACAGAGAGGAAGGGAGAGGGATAGAGAGTTAGAAACATCGATGAGAGAGAAACATCGATCAGCTGCCTCCTGCACACCCCCTCCTGGGGATGTGCCTGCAACCAAGGTACATGCCCTTGACCGGAATCGAACCTGGGACTCTTCAGTTCGCAGGCCGGCACTCTATCCACTGAGACAAACCAGCCAGGGCAGGACTGGAATCTTTTGATATCTTCCCAGTTTACTGATGGTAAATCAGTTGATATCTTCCCAAATTCAGTGTCAACTCCTTTGAAAGCTTTTTCTCACTTCAAAACTAGGTTAGAACTTCCTGTTATGTACCTTGTAATACTGTGCAATTCTGTTTCATAGCAATGATCATCGATATATTTAATTAACTGTATAATTGTAAATTTTTATTGAACTTATTTTTTTATTTATACACTAAATAAGGCTGTATCTTTTGCTCACCATTGTATTATGAGAACTTGGCATATGTTGAACATGGTGGGTCCTCCGTAATAATATTTCTTGAGCTATTGTTTATCAAAGCTCAATTTTTCCTACTAGACTTGAAGAACTTGAGGTTGATTAGCACATTGATAGGAGAGTGATCTTCAAAGTGGCGTTTGAATTTCAAAGACCCCCAAAAGAATTTATTTTATTTTATTTTATTTTATTTTATTTTATTTTATTTTATTTTATTTTATTATTTTATCCTATTTATACTTTATATTCTATATTGAGAGTTTATATATATAATTTATATAGAGATAAATGAAGATAAAGAATATGTACTCTCATTTTCTTTCTTTTTTTCACTTAATAGTGTTACATGGTCAAAAAGTCTAGATACCACTAATGTAAAAAAATTGATATGTTTTTAAATTAATAGTATGTATCCTCTATTTAATAGGCAGAGATGGGCATGTCTTTTAAATTGCATTTTGTCCTTAAATTTCTACCCTGTAATTTAAAAAAAAATCTATTAAAGTTTGTTGAAAAACATTTATCGCCCAAGTGAAGGGCAGTGAACAAAATGATAATAGTTTCATATTAAAGATAATAAAGTTGGTAGTGTGAAATCATGTTACTCTTATTTTTACTTTGGTGTCTTTTCTAATCTTTGCTACATGTGCCAAAAGCTATAAATAGTTTATATAGGGTGAATAAGAGACATTTAAAATTAAATGTCAACCTTCCCACCTCAACTACATTATCAAGAGTAGAGTAAAATGAAATAGATCAAGAAATTTGCTTCCTGGCAAATATCCAAATGGATTATTAGATGTAATGGTGCAAATTTATCTAAAGATCACATGTCCTTCCAATCTTTTTAATTGAAATATTTAGCAAAACATGGGCACTTTTCTATTCCTGTGGCTGTTTTCTTTCTTTTATTTCTTTTTAATCTTTTAATGGATTCTGGACGCATCGCCCTAACCTATAGTCGTTGCCTCACTATAGAGGTTATTTTACTCTTACTTTATGGCATCATTGTGTTTTAAACAATAACAGAAGGCATCAGTAAAGATAATAAAGCTTTATTTATTTGCCTGACATCTCTAAATTAGAGTTTTAGGACTTTTAAAATACAATTGAAAGGAAAAGTTCACCTGGGAAGACAGAATTTCATCAGAAAAAAAATATCTCAAATTACTTTATATTGAAAGAAAAGATGGTCATTTAATTAAAAAAGCAATTTCAGTTTATCTTGTAGGATCTAAGTGAATTATTCTTACCAGGATCTCTGAAAGAGTAAATAATTTTTGCTTTCCTTATGTTTAATAAAGTAATTATCAAATCTTTTTGCTATCTGGAAACTCAGTAAATAAGCTGGATCATTGACTTGAAAACATTATCAGTTGTCCCAAAGTTTTACTAGTAGAATTTTACACATCTAAATGAAACAATGAAGGTGAAGAAAATATGTGATAAAGCAGTTATATTTAATTTCTGCATGTGGTTCATGGCAAAATTAAATGTCACTTTGAGACATTGTCCCTATAACAATACCAGTTAAACTATAAAAGAAACAATATAAATTGCTTTGGGGAGTCCCTATATTTATTTATGTTTATTATCTTAACTATTGTAAAGTGTACAGTTCAGTGACATTAACTACTCTCATATGGTTGTGCATTTATCACCACCATCCATCTCCAGAAATCTTTTCAAATGTTGCAAATCTGAAACTTTATACCTCCTTAACAGTAATTCTCCTTCCCCCCTACCCCAAGCTCCTGACAACAACCTTCTACTTTATGTCTGGATGATTTTTCCATGCAGTATTATATTTGTTTCAGATGTACAACATAGTTATTAGACATTTATATGACTTAAAAAGTTACCACCCATTAAGTCTAGTACCCATCTGACACCATACATCATTATTAGGGTATTATTTTAGGAGTTCTTATACACTATAGGTTACAGTTCAAATTATGTTTTCCATGTAACCTGAAAAAAATATAAGGAATATGTTAAATTTATACCCTAATATTAGTAATAGAACAACATTTTTCACACATTGCATATAATTCAACAAATTATTGGGTAAAATTAATTCTTAGATAAAAATAAAGCATTTCACCTTCTGGATAATTGTACTCTTTATGTTATCAGTAATAACTTTTGTTTTTCTTTTTCCAGAATTCCTCTTTCTCAACTAATTCTAAATTTCAATTCATATGAAAATAATTTCCCCAGAAATATGTATATACCTATGTGAAAAAGCCAATATTTCTTTCTTTTTAAAAAATATTTTTTATTGATTTCAGACAGGAAGAGGAGAGAGAGAAACATCAGTGATGAGAGAATCATTGATTAGCTGCCTCCTGCACACCCCCTACTAAGGATCTAGCCCACAACTCGGCAGGTGCCCTTGATCAGAATCGAACCCAGGACCCTTCAGTCCACAGACTGGCATTCTATCCACTGAGCCAAACTGGCCAGGGCCAGCCAATGTTTCTTGAAGTTTTGTCATGCAGTTCCCCACAGTACCTTCCTTATCTGGTTAGGAAAATACTACATATCACCTATGCATCTTATTATTCATCAGAAAGAAAGGGAATAAGTATATTTTCTGGGATTACAATGAGAATTGGACAAAGATTAAATATGAAACTGAAGGCTATTTGAGCTGACTTGCAACTGCATTTTCTTTTTCAGTTCATAAGTTTATTATAACCAATAACTTTAAATTATACAAACTTTCCTATTGTTGCTTGATGAATACGATGAAAGCATTTTTACTAAAAAGAAAGGGGGATGTAATTAGGGAAAATGCAACATATATGTAGATTACACAATGTTTACAGCAATTTAAGAAATCAAATTGAAAGTCAAATGATAAAATATGAAGAATAAATAAATAACATTTCAACTTCTTTTTTTAAATATATTTTATTGATTTTTTACAGAGAGGAAGGGAGAGAGATAGAGAGTTAGAAACATCGATGAGAGAGAAACATTGATCAGCTGCCTCCTGCACATCTCCTACTGGGGATGTGCCTGCAACCCAGGTACATGCCCTTGACCGGAATCGAACCTGGGACCTTTTAGTTCGCAGGCCAACACTCTATCCACTGAGCAAAACCGGTTTCGGCACATTTCAACTTCTTGATCAAATTTCTTTGACTTTAATATAACCATATAATTACTTTAATTATATATATATATATATATATTATTTGAACTCAGATAACTTTAGGGTAATGCTGTTATTAAAAAGCATCTTATGCCTCCAGCCATTGTATTAAATGCTTTATGGACACAAAATATGGATGATTATTAAGTTAATGGTGAGAAATTATCTCTATATAGAGAGAGTCAGGGTCCATAACGACTCAGGTTCCACCAAACACTTGACCAAACACTGGAAGTCAGTGCTGGGTTGCAGTGGCAACCCAACACTGACTGCAGCCTGTGCTGGTACAGCGACCCAGCTCTGACTGCTGAGGAGACTGTGGATCAGGCCCAGAGAGAGGCCTGCATAGCGAGAGAGGCAGGGCCTGATCCGCAGCCTCTGTTGCAGCTGTTGATCAACCCTTGCCTCTCTCTCTCTCCAGGCTTTGCCAGCAGCCCCGCCTCAGTTTCTCTCCAGGCCTCCGTGGTGGCTGCTGATCAGCCCCGCCTCTTTGATCAGGCCCAGAGATAGTTCCAGAGATGCTGACTGGCATCGAAACTAACCAATCAGAACCAAATCTGGATGAAGTACCAGGAGCTAATGGCTGCCAAGGAGGCAGAGCTTTTGACACTGACTGGCATCGAAACTGACCAGTCAGAACCTAATTGGGACCACTTTGGCAGTGTAGTGCATATGGCTGGCTATTAGTCCAGATATAGGGATTATGTGTTTTTGTCTGCCAAGAGCATCTCCTCCTGCTGAAAAAGGCTTTTTCACCCCATTTAAGCAATCCTATCCTATATAATCTATCTATACTAATAAAAGGGTAATATACTAATTAGACCGGGTTGACTGGCCATCTTCTGGACGTCCGACCTCCTTCTGGCCAAAGCCTTCTTGGTGGGGACCAAGGCAGAGTCTGTTAGGGGCGATCAGGCCAGCAGGGCAGTTGGGAGAAGTCAGGCCGGCAGCGAGGGTCGTTAGGCCGATGAGGCAGGCAGAGGCAGTTAAGGTCAATCAGGCTGGGAGGGGAGGGCAGTTAGGGGTGAGATCAGGCCGGCATGGGAGGGCCACTGGGGGTGAGATCAGGCTGGCAGGGGAGGGCAGTTGGGGGCAATTGGGCCAGCAGGGGAACAGTTAGGCATCAATCAGGCTGGCAGGGGAGTGATTAGGGGGTGATCAGGCTGGCCAGGCAGGCGAGCGGTTGGGAGCCAGCAGTCCCAGATCAGATTGGGCCTAAACTAGCAGTTGGACATTTCCCAAGGGGTCCCAGATTGGAGTGGGTGCAGGCTGGGCTGAGGGACAAAACCCCCCAGTGCACAAATTTCATGCACCGGGCCTCTAGTATTTAATAAAGCATGATCATGATGTGAGTTTTGTATGGATCGTGGTTACTTTCTGTTACTAAATGTTGCATCTATTATATTGAAGTCATAGGGTAAAATTCAAAAAGCATGGACCCTGGAATTAAAGTGCAGGTCTAGCCTGGCACATGTGGCTCAGTGGTTTAGCATCAATCTATGAACCAGTAGGTCACAATTCTTTTCCAAGTCAGGGAACATGCCTGGGTTATTGTCTCGATCCCCAGTAGAGGTCATGCAGGAGGCAGCTGATCAATGATTCTCTGTCATCACTGATGATTCTGTCTCTCTCTTCCTTGTCCTTCCTCTCTGAAATCAATAAAAATATTTAAAAAATTCAGGTCTGTGTGAATGATTTGAACTACTCTCTGGTACTTTAATTTTTTTACATATAAAGTAGATATTAGACTTCCTACTTTCTCTGCAAGTGGTAGGGCTAATCTTATGATTATTTTATAGAGTAAAAAGTATAAGTGACATACTATAATATATAGATAATTCAGAATACTAAGTTAAAATTGGCTCAGTTGCCTTTATGTTAACAAGAATAAAATTAAAAGACAACATTTCTATGAAAACATGCTCAAAGTCACTAATTATACGAGAGATGCAAATCAAAACAACAATGTGGTATCATCTCACACCTGCCAGAATGCTATCATCAACAAATCAACGAAGAGAACCAAGATGGTGGCATAGGTTAACGCCGGAGTTTGCTGCTTTGAACAACTACTTCAAAAGTGAAACCAAAAAACGGAAGGGACATCACCCAGAACCACAGGAACGCTGGCTGAGTGGAAGTCCTACAACTAGGAGGAAAGAGAAACGCATACGGACACTCAGAGGAGGCGCAGTGCTGAAGTCAAATTCTGAGGTGCGGAGTGCGCGGAGTGGGCTGGCGGCGGAGGGCGCGGTTGGCGTTTTCAATCGGGAGGGAGTCGCAGACTCTGAGCACCAGATCCGGGCGAGTCTTTAGGGACCCAGACTCAAACGGGAGAAGCGGGACTCTCTGGCTTCAGTCAGAGCGAGTGCAACTTTCTCTCCGAGCTTTGCAGCGGGTGCTGGGACTCAGAGAGGCAGAGCCCCTTGGGACAGGACTGAGAGCCGCCATTACTGCTCTCTCCGGCCCACCCTGTTGATCCTGTGCGACCCGCCCCGCCCAAGCCCTGCACAGAGGCATTTGCCGGATAGCCTCAGGCAAAGGCTAGATTAGCACCTCCCTAGAGGACAGAAGTTCTCTCACTGCTGACACAGCTGATTCTCATAGCCACTTGGCCTGGAGGTCAAACCCTCCCTGGAATTAGCTACAACAATCAAGATTTAACTATAAGACTGCGAACAAAGACCACTAGGGGGTGCACCAAGGAAGCATAACAAAATGCGGAGACAAAGAAACAGGACAAAATTGTCAATGGAAGAAATAGAGTTCAGAACCACACTTTTAAGGTCTCTCAAGAACTGTTTAGAAGCTGCCGATAAACTTAATGAGATCTACACGAAAACTAATAAGACCCTCGATCTTATATTGGGGAACCAACTAGAAATTAAGCACACACGGACTGAAATAACGAATATTATACAGACGCCCGACAGCAGACCAGAGGAGCGCAAGAATCAAGTCAATGATTTGAAATGCGAGGAAGCAAAAAACATCCAACCAGAAAAGCAAAATGAAAAAAGAATCCAAAAATGCGAGGATAGTGTAAGGAGCCTCTGGGACAGCTTCAAGCATACCAACATCAGAATTATAGGGATGCCAGAAGATGAGAGAGAGCAAGATATTGAAAACCTATTTGAAGAAATAATGACAGAAAACTTCCCCCACCTGGTGAAAGAAATGGACTTACAGGTCCAAGAAGCGCGGAGAACCCCAAACAAAAGGAATCCAAAGAGGACCACACCAAGACACATCATAATTAAAATGCCAAGAGCAAAAGATAAAGAGAGAATCTTAAAAACAGCAAGAGAAAGAAACTCAGTTACCTACAAGGGAATACCCATACGACTGTCAGCTGATTTCTCAACAGAAACTTTGCAGGCCAGAAGGGAGTGGCAAGAAATATTCAAAGTGATGAATACCAAGAACCTACAACCAAGATTACTTTATCCAGCAAAGCTATCATTCAGAATTGAAGGTCAGATAAAGAGCTTCAAAGATAAGGAAAAGCTAAAGGAGTTCATCACCACCAAACCAGGATTATATGAAATGCTGAAAGGTATCCTTTAAGAAGAGGAAGAGGAAGAAAAAGGTAAAGATACAAATTATGAACAACAAATATGCATCTATCAACAAGTGAATCTAAGAATCAAGTGAATAAATAATCTGATGAACAGAATGAACTGTTGATTATAATAGAATCAGGGACATAGAAAGGGAATGGACTGACTGTTCTTGGGGGGGAGAGGGGTGTGGGAGATGTGGGAAGAGACTGGACGGGAATCGTGCACCTATGGATGAGGACAGTGGGTGGGGAGTGAGGGCGGAGGGTGGGGCGGGAACTGGGAGGAGGGGAGTTATGGGGGCGAAAAAAAGGAACAAATGTAATAATCTGAACAATAAAGATTTAATTAAAAAAAAAGAAACTTAAAAAAAAAAAAACAAATCAACAAACAACAAGTGTTGGAGAGGATGTGGAGAAAAAGGAACCCTTCTGCACTGCTGGTGGGAATGTAGACTGGTGTAGCCACTGTGGAGAACAGTATGGAGTTTCCTCAAAAAACTAAAAATGGAACTCCCATTTGACCCAATGATCCCACTTATAAGAATATATCCCAAGAAGCCAGAAACACCAATCAGAAAGGATATATGCGCCCCTATGTTCATAGCAGCACAGTACACCATAGCTAAGATTTGGAAACAGCCTAAGTGCCCATCAGCAGATGAGTGGATTAAAAAACTGGTACATCTACACAATGGAATACTATGCTACGATAAAAGAGAAGGAACTCTTGCCATTTGCAACAGCATGGATGGAGAGCATTATGCTAAGTGAAAGAAGCCAGTGAGAGAAAGATAAATACCACATGATCTCACTCATTAGTAGAATATAGAGAACAACATAGACTGATGAACAGGGACAGATCCAAAGACAGAAACAGCAATCAGACTATCAATCCCCAGAGGAAAAGTAGGGGAGGGTGGGAGTAAGGGGAAGAGATCAACCCAAGGACTTGTATGCATGCGTATAAGCCAAACCAATGGTCAGGGACAACAGGGGGATGAGAGCATGAGTGGGGTGGGGGGAGGTTGGGGGTTAATCGGGGAATGAGGACACATTTGTAATACCCTAACCAATAAAGAAATTAAAGATAAAAAAAGAAATAAAAATAGACATTTCATAAGACAAATGAAATTTCAGAAAACTAGGTGAAGATAAAGACTGCGTGAGCTCTATCAAAAATTATGAAATACATAAATAAAGGTAAAGTTATTCAAAATTTGGGAAATACAGTTTTTAATCAGTAATTTATTAGGCATGTAAAATTAAGAGTGTAGACATAGAAAAATAATTATCTGAGAACAAACTAAATATCATATCTGTGTTTCTAAATGTCAGTTCAAATGGCAAATAGAAGAAAAGAACATTTATTTTGCTTTCAGCATAACACCTCATGATTTTGAATGTTTATCATCGGTAAAATAGGGACTTATTAACAGAGAGAATGTGAATTTCTTTTCAAATTGTTTTAATTTTTTCAAACTTTTAATTTTTTTACAAATTTAAACTAATTCATTTTGCCAATAATAACATCAAGATGTGCTTAATAACTCAAGATTATTTTAACCACTCAAGTGATTTTTATTAAATTCAAGGCATGTAGTTACTTTTAGCATCAAGAAAATTATGTTCTTTTTTTCAAAAATGTTAACTGTATGAAGTTGTTCACCTTTAAAGTTTCTTTATTGATAGTTTTTTTCCCTTTTTCTTTATTGATTAAGGTATTACATATGTGTCTTTATCGCCCTATTGCTTCCCCCCACCCCACTCATGCCCTCACCTCCTGGTGTCTGTGTCCATTGGTTAGGCTTATATGCATTCATACAAGTCCTTTGGTTGATCTCTCCCCCTTACCCCCACCCTCCCCTACCTCTTTATTGATAGTTTTGACCTTCACTATGCAGAAGCTTGTTAGTTTGATGTATTTCTATTTATTTATTTTGGCTTTTCTTGCCCTCGACTTTGGAGTCAGATCTAAGAAATGATATTTAAAACTGATATCGAGGACCTTACTGCCTATGTTTTTGTCCTAGGAGTTTTATGGTTTCAGGTCTTATAAGCATTCAGGTCTTTAACCCATCTTTTGTATAGTGTGAGATAGTGGTTTTGTTCTTTTGCATGTGGATTTCCAGTTTTCCTGAATCATTTATTGAAGAGACTATCCTTTCCCTTTGTATATTCTTGCCTCCTTTGTCCTTAATTAATCGACCATATATGTCCAGGTTTATTCTTGGGCTCTCTATTCTGTTCCATTGATCTATGTGTATGTTTTTATAGCAATACCATACTGCTTTCATTGCTTGCCAGAGGGGATGGGAGATGAGGATGGGAAAAATGGGTGAAGGGGCTCAATTGATGGTGATGGGTGGTAAATAGACTTGATGTGATGATCAATGTGCAGTGTATACAGCTATTGCATTATTAAGTTGTACATCTTACTCTAATCAAAATTGAAAAGTTTATTTAAGATTATATAGGTACTAGATGCCCGGTGTACGAATTCATGTACCAGTGGGGTCCCTCAGCCTGGCCAGTGGGATCAGGCCGAAACCGGTTTTTTGACATTCGCCAGGGGTCCTGAATTGTGAGAGAGTGCAGGCCAGGCCAAGGGACCCCACCAGAGCACAGTTGGGGCCGGAGAGGGGTGGGGATGGCTCCAGGGTGTGTCTGGCCTGTCTCGCTCAGTCCAGATCAGCTGGACTCCAGTAGCAAGCTAATTTACCAGTCAGAGTGTCTGCCTCCTGATGGTCAGTGCATGTCATAGTGAGTGGTGGATTGGCCTTAGCATATCATTAGCATATTATGCTTTCATTGGTTGAATGGATGACTGGACACTTAGCATAACAGGCTTTTATTATATAGGATAGCTAAAGTGCAGTTACAGAATTTGTTTGTAAAGGGAATTCTGTAATTCCAGGCTATATCCATGATTTTCAGGTTGTTGCTTAAAGCAATGTTTCTGATTGTGGGTCCTAGACAAGCAGGAAAAGAATCATCTGGGAACTTGTTAGAGATGCAAATTCTTATTCCCCTTTTTGTGGTTCTAATGCAGCCGTGGGCAAACTACAGCCCGCGGGCCGGATCTGGCCCGTTTGAAATGAATAAAACTAAAAAAAAAAAAAAAAAAAAGACCTCACCCTTTTATGTAATGATGTTTACTTTGAATTTATATTAGTTCACACAAACACTCCATCCATGCTTTTGTTCTGGCCCTCTGGTCCAGTTTAAGAACCCATTGTTGCCCTCGAGTCAAAAAGTTTGCCCACCCCTATTCTAATGCATGCAGAAAGTATATCCAGTTCATATCTGGCATTTTAATTTCATATAGTAGCATTGATAGCAGTAAATCTTGTGAGGTGAGTCCCTTTATCAGAGAAGAGCAATGAGTCGTGTGTAATTGAACATCAATAAGCCAAGAGTTGAGGAATCATGTTAATAATTATGGGTATTATTGGAAAACTTCCTTTAGGGATTCTAAACAACGGGTCATCAGGACTAAGTGTTGGGGCACTGAAAGAGGACCTGGTGCATTTGACATGGGAACATATATTTGGCTGAAAGCTAAGGAGGGAAATTGTTGTTTTCCCATTTATTTCATACTAGAGGCCTGATGCATGAATTCATGCAAGAGTAGGCCTCCCTTCCCCTGGCTGCCAGCACCGGCTTTCCTCTGTCACCTGGGACCTGGGCTTCCCTCTGGCCACCTGCAGTCACCCAGGACCCGGGCTTCCCTCGCAGTCCTGGCTACATCTGGAAGGTCATGCAGAAGGACCTATGGTCTAAATAGCATATTATGCTTTTATTATTATAGATTTCTTGCAGAGCAGAGAGGTCTTGGACTTGCTGGTTAAATCCTATCAAGGCTTGAGGTTGCTTTTATCCCAATGGAGTGGTAGTCTCAAATGCCATTGTACTTAATAATCCATAGAGTAATTATTTAAAATGCATATTTCTGAGCCACTTCGTTAGATATTGTGATTTAAGAAGCCTAAGGACCCCACTTAAAAGCAAACTGTGAAAGAATTGTATGTAGGTAGAGGGTTTTACTCAGATGTCCTGTATAAATCATTATGACTTGTTATGTTAAAAAACTAAAATTTCAATAAGAAAGATAAATACTCAAATAAAAATATTCTCAAGAAAGCTCCTTGTTTTGGGAACCCATACAAATGGGGAATTATTTTTATCAATTTCTAGGTGGCTCTGTGGTGCAATGGATAGCGCATTGGACTTCTATTTTTGTCAATTTCTAATATGACCCACTTAATGAACTAAATGGAATCAGTACCAAAGGATTTTCTATCTATATATATGAAAGGCTAAGTGTCCATCCATCCGACCGATAGCTATGATGCACACTGACCTCCAGAAGGCAGATGCTCAATGCAGGAGTTGCCATAATGTTCACTGGCCATTTAAAATAAATGGTGCTACAGACCTGGCAGAGACAAATCAACACTCGACTTCCCCCAAGTGGGGCACAGGCCCCATCACCACCCTGGAGTGCCAACCCACCAAATCGCAGCCAGCACTATCAAACCCCCGTGGTGCAAATTGTGGCCCATAGCCCAGCCCAGCCTGGAAACGGTGGCTATGGGCACCAGGTAATGACATCATGTAGCAATGCCCAGCTTCCTCCTCCTAGGGACTAGCCTCCTTGGAGTTCCTTAAGCGCAGGAACCTAACTTGCTTTATAGCCAGATGCAAACATTTCACACTTTAACCAAATGTTTGTGAAGCTTTTCCCCATGCCTCATCTCATTTTATCCTCACAGAAGTCCTGGAGTAGGTAGATAGGAGATTCGGTAGAATCCTATTTTCTTTTCCTTAGCCAGAAAACGGACATTTAGAAAGTTTAGAAACTTGACCCGACAGAAAGAAGAAATGTTGGAACTTGAAAATGATGTCAGGTTTTCTCACTGCACAGAATATGGTCAAACACTGTGTGAGCTACAATAATAATCTGCTTTGTGTTGATATTTTCTGATGTGACAATTACCTGATAGAGAAGTTGAGGTGTGCGGGAAATAGTTTAGCTAAATAAGAATGCAGGTCCAATTAAGGAGGTTTATACACACACACACACACACACACACACACACACACACACACTAATAAAAGAGAAACATGCAAATTGGTGTCACTCTATTGCACCCACCATCCAATCAGAGCAACTATGCAAATTAACCCAACAAAGATGGTGGTTAATTTGTATACACAGGTGCTGGGCGAAGACTGAAGGCTCCAGCCGGAGTGAAGACTGAAGACAGAAGACTGAAGAGGCTTGGCTTCTCCCCTGTGGCCGGACCAAAGGCCTGGGTCCCGGGTGCTGGAGGAAAACCGGTGCCAGCAGCTGGGGAAGGAAGGCCTAGTACGTGAATCCTTGTGCAATGGGATTCTAATATATATAAAATCATTGGCGCCAAATGCACACATGTGTTTCAATATGTCATTGTCAATCGTCAATTTGGTTGACACTTCTATTATATAGAAAAGGCAAATAGTGATATTAAAATAGTTCTTCTAATTAATTTCCTTTCAATGTGCATGAATCCATGCACTGGGACACTAGTATTGTTAATAACAGTGAATGAGAAGCTAACCCTCCATGGTTTTATAGTGCTCTGCATTATGAAAGGAACAGCAAATTCATACATTTATGGTCCCGTAGCTACCCTATGTTAAATCTTTTCTTGATCTGTTTTATTTTTGATTGATCTAATTTCACTTTCCTATCATTTCTAATGGTGATTACAAGTACACTCTATTCTTGTAAATTTGCTCAAGCAGCCTGGAAACTGAGGCTGTTTCAGTTATCATTTTCAAACTATGAGAATGATTTCATGGTGGAGAGATACACTGCAAATTTGGAGCTATAATGAGATATACTTTATTTACTAAATGATTCTGGCATAGCTGATGGTAACCTGTTACTTGTGATGCAATTCGGACCCAAGGGGTAAAATATGCCAAAGAAAAATGAAATATATTTAAGTTTTATTTTAAAATTCATGTGCTTTTTAGATTAAATTATCTTGTTTATGAAAGCACAGTTAATTTATAGTACACATCAAATGAAAGCTTCTGAGCTATAGTAAGACATAATAACTATCTTTACATGGGGAGATGCCAAACACTTGATAGTTTTATTTAATATTTTACTGTCATTTAAAACTAAATTCAGTAGATAAAGTTCTATACTAACTGTAAGGAGGCGTAAAAAAATTCCAGGAATCTCAGCTCATGTACCAAGTAAAGACCTCGTGTTCAACATTAATATGGGTTGTCATATTGTGCTTAAAAGGCTCCAGGATAATTAATTTTTTAAAAACAACGGTGATGCATTTGTCATAATGACAAGCCACTACTTATTTATGTTTTGAATTCAGGTTTGTTTTCCCACTGGCTTACTGCAAAACACAGTATGTCATATAAAAATATATATCCAGCCCTATCAGATTTGGCTCAGTGAATAGACCGTGGGCCTGCAGACTCAAGGGTCCCAGGTTTGATTCTGGTCAAGGGCACGTACCTTAGTTGCGGGCACATACCCAGTAGGGAGTGTGCAGGAGGCGACTGATCAATGTTTCTCTCTCATCGATGTTTCTAACTCTCCATCCCTCTTCCTTCTTCTCTGTAAAAAAATCAACTATACATATATTTTTTTTCAAGTGCTTTGGAAAGCTCACCAAATTAATTATGAGTGATCTGAGCTTAATCAGTTTATTATTTATTGAGCTTATTATCTACTAATAAAAGCAAAATACAGTTCAATAAATGAAAATACCACATATTGCCCCCAAGAGTTTCCCATGCAGAAGGAGAAATTGTAAAATGATAGTTGCTTGAATTTGGAAACTATATTAGAACAATTCCTTTTTGTTTAAAAATATATTTTATTGATTTTTTAAAAATGTATTTCATTGATTTTCCACAGAGAGGAAGGGAGAGAGAGAGAGAGAGTTAGAAATATCGATGAGAGAGACACATCATTCAGCTGCCTCCTGTACATCTCCCACTGGGGATGTGCCCACAAACCAGGTACATGCCCTTGACCAGAATCGAACCTGGGACCTTTCAGTCCACAGGCCAACGCTCTATCCACTGAGCCAAACTGGTTTCAGCAATTTTATTGATTTTTTACAGAGAGGAAGGGAGAGGGATAGAGAGTTAGAAACATCGATGAGAGAGAATCATCGATCAGTTGCTTCCTGCACACCCCCTACTGGGGATGTGCCTGCAACCAAGGTACATGCCCTTGAGTGGAATCAAACCCTGGACCCCTCAGTCCGCAGGCCGACACTCTATCCACTGAGCCAAACCGGTCAGGGCTAGAGCAATTTCTTTTAATAAGTTTCTATGCCCAGCTGGCGTGGCTCAGTGGTTGACTGTCGACCTATGAATCAGGAGGTCATGGTTCGACTCCTGGTCAGGGCACATGCCTGGGTTGCAGGCTCAATCCTCAGTGTGGGGCTGGCGTTCCTGGAGGCAACTGATCAATGATTCTTTCTCATCTATTTATGTTTCTACCTCTCTCTCCCTCTGCCTTCCACTCTGAAAATTATATATATATATAAAGTTACCAGTAGGTCTTACAAATAAAAATGGGAACATTCATAATTTTTTCTTAAAATAGTATGTGTCTTCATATAATGCATTTTTTTACTTTAATTTAAAATTTTAACCTGCAACAGAATTACTGAGAGGTCTAGATATAGTAATATATAACTTGCTGGTCCTCAGGCCTGGGGTTTCTGATGCAGTAAGTCTGGGAAATGTCAGATAATTTGCTTTACTAACCAGTTCCTAGGCAATCCTGATGCTGCTGGTTCAGGAACCACACTCTTGGAACCATTGCCCTAGTCTATCATAAGCAAATTTGAAACGTGAAAATAAAAGCAGCCTCAAAGTGATACTGCAACTGTTATAAATGCATTTATTCTGAACTTTTACCTTTACATTTTTTAAGTGAAAAATTTTGAACTTTTATGGGACGTATTGAAAGAGGAACTTCGGTTCATTCGATTTTTTTTCTAGTAGTTGTACTACATAAAGGACTCATCCTATATAATAAAAGGCTAATATGCAAATGGACTGAATGGGGGAACAACCAGTCACTGTGACACCAGGGGGAAGACGCTCAACACAGGAGCTATGCCCTGGTAGTCAGTGCACTCCCACAGGGGGAGCATCCTTCAGCCAGAAGCCAGGCTCATGGCTAGCAGCGACAGTGTGGTGGGAGCCTCTCCTGCCTCTGCAGCAGCGCTAAGGATGTCCGACTGAAGGCTTAGGCCCGCTTCTTGGAAATCCCCCGAGGGTTCCAAGACTGCAAAAGGCACAGGCTGGGCTGAGGAACTCTCACAAGTGCACGAATTTTGTGCACCAGACCTCTAGTGCAGTGATGGCGAACCTTTTGAGCTCGGCGCATCAGCATTTTGAAAAACCCTACCTTACTTCTGGTGCCGTATCACATATAGAAATTTCTTGATATTTGCAACCATAGTAAAACAAAGATGTATATTTTAGAAATTTATTTTATATATTTAAATGCCATTTAACAAAGAAAATTCAACCAAAAAAATGAGTTCGCGTGTCACCTCTGACACGCATGTCATAGGTTCGCCATCACTGCTCTAGTGCTTAAATATGATCTTATGTGGTGTCTTGCAAATGAAGACACTACAATTCTATTTGTGCTGAATAGCCTTTCTGTATGATATATGGGCATTAGTTAGAAAATGTGTGCGCATTCTGCTGTACTATGTCACCCCCTCTCTGCTACTAATGTCATCAATGCCTTTGGCCAATCCATGCCTCCAGATTTTTGTCTTTGCCAAGTAGAAGAAGGATGGACATTTATACAAATGATGATAATAAAGATCAGAAAGCATTCAATTTTTGGACACCAAAATGTCTCAACATTTAGTTCTTGGAGTTTGAATAAAATGGTCTTGATAGTTTTTGAATCATCAGTCTTTTCCCCATGTTTACTCTCTCTTCTGTGTTTTAGTTGTAATTTTGAAATGGTTGTGTGAGGTGGCAAGTTCAGGTGTTTACCTACACCACAATCTTGGTTCCTTCCAAACTACTGTCTTTTTAAAAAAGAAATAAGTTAAGCAACAACTGATACTGTTTTATGTGAAGCACCTCTGAAAATCTGAAGATATAGTTAAGGTTTATTTTTAAAATATTTTAATCCTCTTGTTTCCTGTTGAAATAGGTACGATTGAAGTGTGATTTTTCCTCTTTTTCAAGATAAGATTAAATTATTCTTAAGGGAGTAGTGGGGCCTCAATTAGGCTCTTTTTTCTTATTTATAAGCTTTATGCTCTCTCAATTGATCCACATCACTCAATACATACACATTTCCTTTCTTATACTTTGCTATATTATTTAGAATAGAAATGTTACAGTGGAGTTCTAGATTCTTGTATCTTTTTGTGTATGTAGGAGTATAAATGTACATGGGCACTGACAGAGTTAAGTTTATCTGTGTATGCAAGTATACCTAAGATATATTATTGAGGATTTGGTTTCAAACCCCTGTAGTCTGGCAAGAGTTAAAATAAATCAAGTCATAATATTTTTGCTGGTGGAGGGTCATGCCTTCAGTTTGCAAAAATGCAACGTCTGTGAAATGCAGTAACGCGAAGAAGAATAAAACGAGGTATGACTATATATCAAATTGTTTCTATACAGCAAAACAGGGGCGTTTAACTCATGGAAAAATCCATCCCTGTTTTCATTATTTTTTCTATTTTGTGTATGTGTTATTACTCAAATTCTGCCCCTCCCCTCTGCATTATAGTTCCACTGAATTAGCTTTTTTTTAAAATATATTTTATTGATTTTTTACAGAGAGGAAGGGAGAGAGAGAGTTAGAAACATCGATGAGAGAGAAACATCGATCAGCTGCCTCCCGCACATCCCCCACTGGGGATGTGCCCGCAACCCAGGTACATGCCCTTGACCAGAATCAAACCTGGGACCTTTCAGTCCGCAGGCAGATGCTCTATCCACTGAGCCAAACCGGTTTTGGCCTGAATTAGCTTTTTAAAATTCCATAGAAAAGGCTACATGGTGATTAAGTACATGGGATCTGGACATAGTCAGAGCTACATCTGGCTTTTTCATTTGCTCAAATGTGAAGGAGGTTAGCATCTTTTAGTCTCAGTTTCCTCATCTGTAGTGAAAACAGTAATAGTCTACCCTAGGGTTCCAATGAAGATTAAATGATATAGCATTGTAAGTCTCTTAACACGCCCTGTGTTCAGAGAATTCACTTGTTACTATCTCAGCTATTTAACAGTGGTATTTGTAAAAATCACTCTGTTCCACCTAAATCTTTTGACTATGAGGACATATTGCTTCAGAATGTATTACTGTTTACATGTAAATGGTCTGGGTATTACTATTATTAATGAAAATAGATGTAGATGTTAAACTCCTGATTTCATTTTGAAAGGTACTTCCTCTACTTATACTTTGAACACTTTGGTTATTTCAATTAAAATTGTTGTGGGGTGCAGTATTCAGCAGTTAAACAAAAAGTTAAAAGAATTCTGCCTCTGTAACATTTGTAATCTAGTGCATTGATTATTTTCAAAAGTGCATAAAGTAAAGAATGACAATTATATTTATTTTAATAAGTCAACATTATTCTTTCAGATATTGATAAAATGCTCCTTTTTAAATTCTCATTATGTAAAGCAAGTGCAGCTGAAGATAGTTTGCATTCACTTGTACAATTTATCTAAGCTTTTCACCATTTTAATCAATTAGCTATAAGTCGTTTTTAAATATAAAATCTCAAACACATAATATAAAATCTCAAAAACATTAAATGACAGATTGTGAGTTTTCAATTGGTGTAATAGACATTAGCCATTTTTGTGCCAGCATCAGTCATCCTCCTGTAATATTACCCAGATATTCCTCCTGGAATCTGCCCAGGCCCCCACTTCTGATTCATTTGTATAAGGTGTGGCTCCATCCTGGGATTGGGCATGGACCATCTGGATTTGGCCCAAGCGATTCAATATAGTCATTCCCAAGCCTCACTGATTAGTTTGGAGATGAGCATGTGCCTTAAATCTGCCAATGAGGATCAGTGCAGTTGACCTCCCTGCATTTGTTTGAGTGATCAGAAATCCAGCTGGATTTGAATGTGAGTAATCATGAAGCTAGAGCTGCCACTGTTTATAGAATATGAAAATGATGTCACTTATGAAGAACAGCAGAGCTCAGCCAAGTCCAGAGATAGAAAAACGGAATCTGGCACCCTGCTGCAGGTCTCCGCTTTAAGCTAGATTCACCTCCGGGCTATCCCATTATGTAACATACAGAGCAGAACGTTTTGCGTTGATTGGTTTGCAGACAGGTGTGCACTGGTGACTCCAATCCAGAAGCCACAGAGCCAAGGTGATGAGCTTTTATAAAATGATGAAAAAGTATTTGTAAAATTGCAAAGAAAACAAAGCTAAATCTTCCTTTGAATGGCACAGAGTTGAATTGCAAGAAAGAACAATATGTATTAAACTTTGAAAAATATTTTGCATTTTCATATTAAATGGAGTTAGGTTCTGATTCATTCAATTATGACATTTTTTTCACCTTTGTAAATGTCCAAAGGAACATCTAAAGTTGTCATGAAAGTCATAGGACAATGCTTTGGCATTTGGGAATGGCCTTCATGTTACAAAACTTTGACATACATGACCTATGCTAGGGAAAATAATGGTCCCCCAAAGATTTCCATGGCCTGATCCCTAGGACCTCTGAATATCTATAATAATAAAAGCATAATATGCTAATTAGACCAAACAGCTGAATGACCTTCTGGGCTTCCTTCTGGACGACCTTCTGGAAAAACCCGGGTCTGCAAGGGCCGAGATAGCCACTGCAGCTGGGAGGGCCAAGGCAAGCCACAGCGGCTGTGACATCCAAGCCCCTTGCCTGAGTTTCATGTATTGGGCCTCTAGTGTTATCATATAAGGCATACAATACTTTGCAGATAAGATTAAATTATGGACATTGAGATGTGTAAATTACCTTGGATTATCAGAGTGGGCCCAGTGTAATCACAAGGGTCCTTACAAGAGGGATGGAGAGGGTGAGTATCAGAGAATTATAATGGAAAGGGAGGTGGAACGATGCAGGGCCATGAGGTTGGAAATTGGGCCAGCCTCTAGAACAGTGGTTCTCAACCTTGGCTGCACATTAGAATCACCTGGGAATCTTTTTAAAATCCTGATTTCTGGGCCTCATCCTCGGGAACTTCTTTCTTTGTTATGGAGTGAGGCCATAACATGAGTAACAAAGAAACAGAATTTCCGGAGGAAATTCTTTGGCTGATAAAGCCCTCCATCATCTATTTCTTAATTATCTTTCCAGCCATCTCCCTCATCACACTTTTATCTCTTCTTTCACCCTGTGGTCTAATCTGTCATCCCCAGAATTATTATTATTTTTTTTATTGCTTAAAGTATTACAAAGGGTATTACATATGTGTCTTCTTTCCCCCCGCCCCAGACAGTCCTCTAGCCCCCCTATCCCCCAGTGTCTTATGTCCATTGGTTATGCTTATATGCATGCATACAAGTCCTTTGGTTGATCTCTTACCCCCCTCCCTCCTGCCCCCCAACCCTCCCCGGCCTTCCTGCTGCAGTTTGACAATCTGTTTGGGGCAGCTCTGCCTCTGTATCTATTATTGTTCAAAAGTTTATAATGGTCTCTATTATCCATGAATGAGTGAGATCATGTGGTATTTTTCCTTCATTGACTGGCTTATTTCACTTAGCATAATGCTCTCCAGTTCTTGCCTCTGTCCCTTTGCTTACTGTCTGAGGTATCCTCCTCCCTTCTCCTCATCGCCATTCATTTTAAAAATTGTTATTTTTCCCCTTTTGAAGATTCAGATAGTTTTCAAGACTTCAGCTCAATGAAACTTTATGTTGTCCCTCTAATTATAACTGATCATGCCTGTATACACTTCTATTATAAAATATTCACCATCATCCTGACTTATTTGCTCTGGTAGTTCTTATTTCTAGACCATGAGTGCCTAAGCAGCAAGAATGGTGTTTTACGGGTCTTTGTGTTCCCAGCAACTGAAATATTATCTCAGTGAATAGTAGGCGCCTATTCGATGAATGGCATAAATTAACCAAAGCTCATATGAACTCATATAACACTATTTGATGAATAACATACCTTGATTTAAGCTGTAAGAAATGTCATTTTAATTATTATTAGGCCAAGGTTTGTTTTCTGCAGGCACCACTTAGCATACCCCTGTAGAATTGAACAATTTAAATTATAGAGTCTGCATAGGGATTATGAGTCTATTCTTTTTATTTTTTAACTTGGTATGGGGAACACAATACAGCATACAGATTATGTATTTTAGAATTGTACACCTGAAACATACATAATTTTATTAACCAATGTAACCCCAATAAATTCAATTAAAAATAAATCTTGAAATTCTAAAAATTCTACCATCTTTACCACTTTTAAAGACACTCTTTAAATAATTGTGGTACTTTTTGATTTTTAAGGTGTCAGTGTAATAAGAAAAGCTTTTTGTTAGGTGACTCACTAAAAGTTTGCACTTATCATTCATGCAATTACAGAATATTTAATAGACTGGAATCATTCTTTAGAGCTTCTTAAATAAGCATGATGGTAAATTTCTAATGATGTCTATATTCTTACTAGAGGCCCAGTGCATGAAATTCGTGCACTGGGGCGGGGGGTCCCTCAACACAGCCTGCACCCTCTCCAATCTGGGACCCCTCGGGGGATGTCTGACTGCCTCTTTAGGCCCGATCCCATCCAGGACTGCTGGCTCCCAACCGCTCACCTGCCTGCCTGCCTGATTGCCCCCTAACCACTCCCCTGCTGGCCTGGTCATCCCTAACTACCTCCCCCTGCAGGACCGGTCCCCCTCAACTGCCCTCTACTGAAGCCCTGGTTGCCCCCAACTGCCCTCCCCAGCTGGCCTGTTTGACCCCAAATGCCCTCCCTTAATGGCCATCTTGTGGTGGCCATCTTGTGACCACATGGGGGCCGCCATCTTGTGACCACATTGGGGCAGCCATCTTGTGATGACATGCAGGCGGCCATCTTGTGTGAGGGTGTGATGCTCAATTTGCATATTACCTCTATTATATAGGATATTTTGGTTTCTCACAGGGAAACTTAATGGCATGGGCTCTTAACTGGATTTTATCCCTAACTTGCTCTATGACCTTGGGGAAATTTACTTATTTCTATTAAGCCTTGCATTCTTTAACTCTAAAATGGGAATAATAATGATGGTAATCTCAGAGGGTTGTTGTGAATATCAACTGAAAATGCAGCTAAAGCACTTAACACAATGCCTTGCTCAAAGTAAATTCTCAATAAAGAATAGTTGTAGCCTGGCAAGAGTGTCTCATTGGTTGAGCATCAACCTATGAACCAGGAGGTCAGGGTTCGATTCCAAGTCAGGGTACATGCTCAGGTTGTGGACTTGTTCACCAGTGTGGGGTGTGCAGGAGGCAGCTGAACAATGATTTTTTCTCATCATTGATGTTTCTATCTCTTTCTCTCTCTCCCTTTCTCTCTGAAATCAATAACATATTTTTTAAAAAAAGAATAGTTGTAAGCACCAATATCAGTTCAGGATCCCTATTGCTTTATTGTTTATGATGTACTTCTCATTATTTACATATAAATCATCTGTAAATATTGTTGATTCCTTGCTACTTTAAGTCATAAAGCATAATTAAATAGCAAATCTTGATTTAAAGGTGATTTTACACTGTAACAGAGGGTAATATGACAAATCTTCAAGTAATTATAAGGAAGAATATGATTAATTGCCAAAGGAGGTAAAATGTGTGACAAGTGTATGAAGAAAGGATAAATGACATTCACCAGTTGGCTCAGATATTAATGGCAAAAAAGGCTCTATTTAAGTATTTAAGAATAGGCCAAATTTTGATAAAAGGCAATAAAGAGTATTCCAGGCAAGAAACAGAAAATGACTAATAAGAGGGAGAACAGGAATACTTAAATAAAGTAAATAATTTTTGTTTTAATCCAAATGATCACCCTCCTGTTAGTTTTAGTATTTGTGCAACATACATCTCTTAAAAAACTCACTGTTAATAGACTTTTTCATAGCAGTCTGCAATAAAATTTTAGAATTTATTTTCAAGTTGACATGTGGAAATTTTTGTTTTCATTCACAAAAATTGATGGCACATAAAAATATAATGCTATAGAATGCTATAGATGCTATAGAAATGAATGATTATCATAATCATGTTTAAACAGCTAGGTACAAGCAGCAGAGTTGAAAGCACATAACAAAAATTCTGGAATTTTGGAATAAAAAATTATCTAATTGGCATCATAAGCCTTTTTTTGTGTGTGACCAACTAGGACAGAATGGCTAACCAGTATGATTGGTTTTGCAGAAATCAAATATTAGGATGGCAGAAAAGTTTGACACCATGAATACAATTCTTTAGTCCAGTCTGTGACAAAGTTTAGGAACTTGACAATCCTATCTAATAAAAGAGTAATATGCAAATTAAATGTCACTTTGTGATAAAGATGGCAGCGCCCACAGCCAATAAGGTGGGAATATGCAAATTGATGCGACAAAAATGGTGGCACTGGCTGGTGCCATGGAGTTGTCGCCAGCTGGACAAAGCCATAGTGGCAAAACCATAGTGGCAGGGCTGAGGCAGAGGCGGTTTGGGGCGATCAGGCAAGGAGGGGAGGACAGTTGGGGGCGAGCATGCATGTAGGTGGGGGAAGTTGGGAGCAAGCAGGCTGGTGAGAGGGCAGGTGGGGGTGTGCAGGCCAGTGGGGGGGAGTTGGGAGCAAGGAGGCTAGCAGGGGGGTAGTAGGGGGTGATCAGGAGAGCAGGGGGGAAGTTGGGGGCAAGCACGCTGGCAGGGGGCAGTTGGGTGTGATCAGGTCATTGGGAGGGGCAGTTTGGGGCAAGCATGTAGGCAGGGGGGGCAGTTGGGGGTGATCAGACCAGCAGGGGGAAGTAGTTGGGAGCAAACAGGCTGGTGGCGGGGTAGTTAGGGGCAATCAGGACACCAAGGGGGGAAGTTGGGAGTGAGAAGGCCAGTGGGGGGGCAGTTGGGGAAGAGCAGGCTGGCAGGCAGTGTGGTTAGGGGCAATCAGGCAGGCAGGCAGGTGAGCTGTTAGAAGCCAGCAGTCCTGGATTGCAAGAGGGATATCCAATTGCCGGTTTAGGCCCAATACCTGTGGGCCTAAACCAACAGTCGGACATCCCCTGAGGGGTCCCAGATTGGAGAGGGTGCAAGCCGGGCTGAGGGACACCCCCCTTCATGAATTTCGTGCACCGGGCCACTAGTAGTAACATATTAAGGAATCATAATCTTAGGTTGGGCAAACTTGGGAAAAACATAGAAACACCTTTTTACAGAAGTGGCCTAACATAAAGGAAAAAAAAAAAGAGAATGCAGATTTCCTTGCTATCTGAAAGTAGAGCATTCCTATGAAACCCTTTCTAAGCTGAAAAGGCATAAAGCAAAGAAGCAATTCCCATTAATTTTTTATATATTTTTATTGATTTCAGAGAGCAGAGGAGAGGGAGAGAGAGATAGAAACATCAGTAATGAGAGAGAATCATTGCTTGGCTGCCTCCTGCACGCCCCACACTGGGAACCAAGCCTGCAACCTGGGCATGTGCCCTGACCAGGAATCAATCTGTGACCTCCTGGTTCACAAGTGGCCATGCAGCCACTGAGCTTCGTCTGGCTGGGCATAAATGCATTTTTAAAAAAGGGTCTCAATACATTCCACCTTTACCCCTAATTCTTCTATCATCATACTTTTTGGCTTAGATGCCAGTTTTCTTCCTTAGGAGAAACTCACGCTGCAATACAGGTATACTGACATTTATCAGCCTGAAATCGGAAGGAAACCATACATTCACTGAGCACAAGGGAACATAGCCATTTCTGAAAAGGGGGTCTACACAAAGCATGTCAAACTTGTGGCCCGTGGGTTGCATGCAGCCAAAAATGAATATTTTTGCAGCCCAAACAATATAACGGTATGTAAGAAACATTTTAATAAAACTTTTATAACTTAATTTTTACAATGTCCTGTTATACATAATTATCCTATCTAATAAAAGAGAAACATGGTAATTGGCGTACGACCGCTACCCTTCCCATTGGCTAATCAGGGCAATATGCAAATTAACTGCCAGCCAAGATGGTGGCTGGCAGCCAGGCAGCTTGAAACTAACACAGGGCTTGCTTGCTTCAGTGACAGAGGACTCCAACGTTCCCCACCTGCCGCTGCAGGCCTCTGAGTCACAACTCTAAGCAACTATGTAACAAATATAGAAGCTAAACAAAACCCCAGAAACCTCCTTTAGTCCTCCGGGCTTCAGCCAGCAGGATCGCAAGATTGTAAGCAAAGGCCAGAAACCTACTTTCAGCAGTGGAGGCCTAAGAGCTGGAGCCAAGCCTCAAAGCTAAAGCTAGCCCAGAATACAAAAAAAAAAAAAAGAAAAGAAAAGAAAAAAAGGAGCGGTTGGGAGCTTCAGTCACCCCCAGCCTGAAAACAGCCCTCAGCCCCTCACCCAGACTGGCCAGGCACCCCAGTGGGGACCCCCACCCTGAAGGGTGTGTGACCAGCTGCAAAGAGCCATCATCCCCTCACCCAGGCTGGCCAGGCACCCCAGTGGGGACCCCCACCCTGATGCAGGACACCCTTCAGGGCAAACCAGCCGGCCCCCACCCATACACCAGGCCTCTACCATATATAGTAAAAGGGTAATATGCCTCCCAGCACCAGGATCAGCGTGACAGGGGGCAGCGCCCAAACCCCCTGATTGCCCTGCGGCTCTGTGTGTGACAGGGGGCGGGTCCACAACCTCCCTATCCACCCTGCTCTGTTCATGACAGGGGAAGGCACCCCAACCTCCTGATCAGCCCTGCTCTGTGCCTGATAGGGGTGAGCTCCCCAACCCCCTGATTGCCCTGTGGCTCTGTGTGTGACAGTGTGCGGCGCCCCAACCCCCTGATCGGCCCTGCTGTGTGTGACAGGGTGCGGTGCCCCAACGCCCCCCCCCCCCACAGGCCCTGCTCTGTGTGTGAAGGGGTAGAGCCATAACCTCCCCATCGGCCCTGCCCTGAGTGTGAGAGTGGTGGTGCCCCAACCCCCTGATCGGCCCTGCTCTTTGGTGATAGAGGGCTGAGCCCCAACGCCCTGATGGGCCCTGCTCTGTGCGTGACAGGAGGCAGTGCCCCAACCCCCTGATTGGCCCTGCTCTGTGCGTGATAGGGGGTGATGCCACAACCTCCCCATTGACCCTGCCTTGAGTGTGACAGGGGGCAGTGCCCCAACCCCCCAATCGGCCCTACCCTGAGCGTGACTGAGGGTGGCATCACAACCTCCTGATCTCCCTGCTCTGTGCATGACAGGGGGCGGCGCCCCAACTCCCCAATAGGCCCTGCTCTGAGCCTTACCAGGGGCTGCACCTAGGGATTGGGCCTGCCCTCTGCCACCTGGGAGCAGGCCTAAGCCAGCAGGTCGTTATCTCCCGAGGGGTCCCAGACTGCGAGAGGGCACAGGCTGGGCTGAGGGACCCCCCTCCCCCCTGGAATGCACAAATTTTTGTGCACCGGGCCTCTAGTTCATCATAAATTACAATGTTCACTAATGACTGATTACTATAATCATGTTGCATCATTTTCCTTACACGCCTTACGCACAGGTGCACCATTTCTCTCCACTAATACTAGCAGCGAATATTGTAGCAGCCGATTGCTACATAAGTCTTGTACTGACTTGATTGGTGTGTGCAACAGGAAATATTTCACTTTTGGAGAACAAGAAAAATTGGTTTATTAGCATTACGCTTAATTTGTGCAGCTGTTCAGTGTCTGATAAATTAATGTTCAAGAAAAATATTAATTTTTTATTAAAATACTCTATTATTTTATGTTAATGATTACTCATATCAGCCCTTTGTATTAAAGCTTTTGTTTTTTTGCGGCCCACATAAACTTAAACCTTGTTTATTTGGCCCTTGTTAGCCTTTGAGTTTGACATGCTTGGTCTATGCTGTCTCTAGAGCTCTATTCAAAGGTATAGCACTAACTGGAACCAATTAAAAGCAGTTCCCATCCATAGTCCTCTCTTTGTAAATGCAATGTAAATGCTTTACAAGTGATGGGCCATCCAGCTCCTGTTAAAATTAGAGCTGCTTTCCCAGGAGCCATCAATGCTTATAGCCTCAACCTGTGTGGTCGGAATTATTCTCCTTCCACAGAATTTCCTCTGTGTCTTTACAGTAAACTTCCATTCCTTCAGGCAATCCCTGCAGATCTCTTCTTTTGTTACTCTGAGGAATTTGACTGGCAGGATAGCAGCATATTTATCTTCCTAATTTTAAAAGCATTTAATTACCAATAATTATTGCCAATGTGATTTTCCCCCCAGTGCACATTAAAAACATTGAGTACCATTTCTGTAATAATTTAAGTCAATCTGGGGGGACAAAGAGTAATTAATTATAATTCTTCAAACTAGAAATGCTGAAATGGTTGAGGTGAAAACAGAAATCTAGTGTAGAACAAAACTGGTATGAGTAGGATTGTGTGAGAAAGAAGGGTGCAGAAAAATTAAAAATGTTCTTAAAAATTACAAGAGCTGTTTAGTACTATAATTGGCTTAAAACATATACTACTTGGATCAATATTTCAGGTCATGTTCCCAAAAGTACTTTTTCCCCTGGAACTTAAGAGTCTTTATTGCTTGTGAGGTATCATTACTGTAATGAGTTTCATATACTCATTATGAAACTCATTGGGCTACAAAAAGGGAGTAATTGAGAAATTGTGGATTTTTTTTTTTCACTTGGGTCCTTTTCAATTTAGATGGTCTGTGTTCTTTACCAGTTAAGGCCACCTATGTGTGAATTTCTTTGCAAAACTTCTTTGGTATGAATGAAAACAAAGCAAAACTATAAGATGTGTATGTGCATTTTCCAATGTGCAGTCATGTAAAGGGCATGGTTTTTGGACTCAGCCACTCTTAATTTGATAAGCTCTGCCTGTGTTAACTAAATGATATCTATTTGTGTTTATACTGATTGAAGAAGTTTAAATGTATTTGGCTTCCTTGCTTATTTGTTTAACTAATTATGGTCTACATTCACTATCAAGGTAATGGCTCAATAGTTGTGAGGATTAAGGAAATAAGCACTTCTTTGTATAATGCAATAATAAATCATACTTACCTCCTACTTGTTTTATCAAATTTATTGGGGTGACATTGGTTCATAAAACCATACAGGTTTCAAGTGTATAACTCAAAATATCATCTGCACACTGCATCATGAGCCCATTACCCAAAGCAAAGTCTATTCCCATTTCCCCCTCTTTGCCCCCCTCCACTTACCCCCCACCCAACTGTTCCTCTGGCCATCATTACGCTGGTGTATGAATCTCTGTGTTATATACATATGATTTTTTTTTGCTTAATCCCTTCACCTTATTTCAGTATTAGGCTATTATTCCTCATGTTCTCTATAAAATTTAGTGCAGTATTATGACCCTTTGAATCATCTTTAGCAGGTAAAAGGTCATCCTCTCAGTAATTACTGTGTCCAGTAATAATCAAAACTCTAGACTTATTTCATTTTTTATAAAATATGTTACATTTTATTAACATTTTATTTGAGTTTCATGATAATCCTATTAGATAAGCACTACTATCTTTATATTATAGATCTCCAAGTTAATGCTTAATTACAATCTACCTTCTTTAAAATTATTAGATATGTTTGAATATCAGATAAGAAAAACAGAATATCCTCTTTTTTAATTTTTCAAATTTACTTATTGTCTAAAGTTTTACATATGTATCCTTTTTCACCAATTAACTCCCCCCCTCCCCCAGCCATTCCCACCCCGGGCAAGCCCCCACCGCTCCAGTGTCTGTGTCCATTGGTTATGCTAATATGCATGCCTACAAGACTTTTGGTTGCTCTCTAACCCCCCCCTCCCCTGCCATTTGTCTCTGGATCTATTTTTGTTCATCAAATTATGTTCATCATTATATCCCACATATGAGTGAGATCATGTGACATTTATCTTTCTCTGACTGGCTTATTTCGCTTAACATAATGTTCTCCAGTTCCATTCATGCTGTTGCAAATGGTAAAAGTTCCTTCTTTTTTATAGCAGTGTAGTATTCCATTGTGTAGATGTACCAGAGTTTTTAATCCACTCATCTGCTAACGGGCACATAGGTTGTTTCCAAATCTTAGCTATTGTAAATTGTGCTGCTATGAACATAGGGGTGCATATATCCTTTCTGATTGGTGGTTTTGGTTTCTTGGGATATAGTCTTAGAAGTGAGATTACTAGGTCAAATGACGGTTCCATTTTTAACTTTTTGAGGAAACTCCATAGTGTCTTCCACAGTGGCTGCACCAGTCTTCATTCCCACCAGCAGCCTTATTTGACAAACCTACAGCCAACATCATACTTAATGGGAAAAAACTAATCTCATTTCCCCAAAGAACAGGAACAAGACAGGGATGCCCACTTTCACCACTCCTGTTCGACAGTACTGGAAGTGCTTGCCATAGCGATCAGTTATAAGCAGAAGAAATAAAAGGCTTCCACCTTGGAAAAGAAGAAGTAAAACTGTCCTTATTTGCAGATGTCATGATACTATACATAGGAAAACCTAAAGACTCCATCAAAAAACTACTAGATGTAATAAATGAATTTGGCAATGTAGCAGGATACAAAATCAACACTCAGAAATCTATGGCCTTTTTATACACCAATAATGAACTTACAGAAAGAGAAAAGGAAAAAAAAAAAAGCTATCCCATTTACCATTGCACCAAAAAAAACCTAAGATATCTAGGAATAAACTTAACTGAAGGGGTAAAAGACCTGTACTCAGAAAACTGCAGGACATTGAAAAAGGAGATAGAGGACATAAACAAATGGAAGAACATACCATGTTCATGAATTGGTAGAATCAACATCATTAAAATGTTCATACTACCCAAAGCAATCTACAATTCAAGGCAATCCCCATTAAAATACTAATGGCATATTTCAAAGATCTAGAACAAACTCTCCAAAAATTCATCTGGAATAAGAAAAGACCCTGAATAGCCACAGCAATCCTGAGAAAGAAGAACAAAGTTGGAGGGATCACAATCAAGCTATATTACCAAGCCACAGTTCTCATAACTGCCTGGTACTGGCACAAGAACAGACATACAAACAAATAGAAAAGAACAAAGAACCCAGAAATTGACCCAAGCCACTATGCTCAATTAATATTTGACAAAGGAGGCAAGAGCATACAATGGAGTCAAGACAGTCACTTCACTAAATGGTGCTGGGAAATTTGGACAGATACATGCAAAAAAAGAAAGAAATTAGATCCCCAACTTACACCATACATAAAAAAAAACCCTTAAAATGGATAAAGGACTTAAATGTAAGATGGGAAACCATAAAAATACTACAAGACTCCATCAGCAGCAAAATAGCATACATGTGTCGTAGCAATATCTTTACTGACACAACTCTTATGGCAATGGAGACTAAGGAGAAAATAAACAAATGGGACTACATCAAAATAAAAAGCTTCTGCACAGCAAAAGAAACCATCAACAAAACAACAAGGAAGCCCACTGCATGGGGGAACATATTTCCCAATGTTATATCTGATAAGGGTTTAATCTCCAAAATTTACAGAGAACTCATGCAACTTAACATAAGGAAGATAAATGATCCAATCAAGAAATGGGCAAAGGAACTAAAAAGACACTTTTTGAAAGAGGACATACAGAAGGCCGAGAGACATATGAAACATGCTCAAAGTCACTAATCATCTGAGAGATACAAATCAAAACGACAATGAGGTACCATCTCACACCTGTCAGAATGGCTGTCATCAACAAATCAACAAATGACAAGTGCTGGCGAGGATGTGGAGGAAAAGGATCCCTCTGCACTTATTTTAAAGTAATAGCTTCATTCTCCATCTTTTCCTTTCCCCACAGTGTGGCCTAACAGCAAGCAGGAAGATGTGGTTTGGTTTCTTCCTTCTTTCTCTGCCAGGCACTTTTTGAAAAATCTTTATTGTTGAAAGTATTACATATGTGCCCTTTTTCCTTCATTGATCCCTTCTATCCCACCCGTGCCCCCCACCCCAGGCCTTCATCACCCTATTGTCCATGGGTTATGCATATATGCAAACAAATCTTTCAGTTAATCCCTTCCCACCCACCCCCGCCTTCCCTCTGAGGTTTGACAGTCTGTTCCATGCTTCCATGTCTCTGAATCTATTTTTGTTCATCAGTTTATGTTGTTCATTAGATTCCCCATATGAGTGAGATCATGTGATACTTGCCTTTCTCTGACTGGCTTATTTCACTTAACACAATACTCTCCAGCTCCACCCATGCTGTCTCAAAGGGTACAATTTCCTTCTCTTTTACTGAAGAGTAGTTAGATTATATTTAGTCTTATCCATACGGAAGCTGGTGGTTTATGGGCCTGACAAGGAGGTTGTAGGACAAAATAATCTTATCAATTACTAGATGAAGGCTGCTCATTAACCTATCATTATTGTTTTGTCTTTATGACCTGGCATTGGACTCACCCTTCTCATTAGCAGTGCAGTCTTCCTCCATCACCTCTCCTCCCAATTAAACTAGAGCTCTGCAGGAAGCTCCATACTTGCTTGGCTGAGCCATGACTCATAGCTTAGGTCTGGCCAGTTTCTTCTCTTGGGGACACTGAGTTCATATACCTTAAAATACCAACTCATGGTTTGTGGAAAGGTAATTGCTTCAAAAGGAACAATTATACTGCATTCTGCCTGATTTTCTATTTCCTGTATGTTTTCCTAATCATGGAAAAAGGCTCTTGGGTTGCTCAACTCCAGTCTTGCTCAAGCCCAACTTCATCTTTCCCCTTTATGCAGGATTTTAGGATTCTTGGAGGTTAAAGCCATATCAGTTCCTTCAGCTTGTGTTCCTCTAGTCTTGTTAGCCCTTTAGGTTATAATCTATAAACAGTATGTCTAAATCCATACTTTTTAGGAAGCTGTGGTTCTTCAAATTGAGTTTTACTTAGTTAATTTCATTTTGTTACATGAACTTAAAAAAAATAAAATAAAAGACATTAGGTCAAGTCTGAAGGTTGCCTGAAAGTTAACATTCTTGCATTCTATTTAGAAATGTAGAACTCATTTCCAAAGAAGCTATATTTTATTACAACTAGGGCTTGATTTAGAAAAAAAAAATGAACTAGAAAACTGGCTCTCTGACATCCCCCAAGAGGTCCTGGAATGCGAGAGGATGCAGGCCAGGCTGAGGGACCCCACTGATGCACAATCAGGGCTGGGGAGGGACTGTGGGAGGGCTCCAGGTTGTGTCTGGTCCCTCTCATCCAGTTCTGATTGGCCAGACCCCAGCAGCAAGCTAACCTATCAGTCGGAGTGTCTGCCCCTTGGTGGCCAGTGTGCACCATAGCAACTGGTCGAATGGTCAAATGAACGGTCAGACACTTAGCATATTAGGCTTTTATTATATAGAATATTTTATGTCTGATTTCTGTTTGGGGATTTACCACAGGCTTTCTGAAAATAAAAAAAGGAATTGATATGTGTGACTTCATGCTTCTCAGCTCCAAACTGCTTTTCAGCCCACACCCTAATGACAATCAAGCATGATTTTTCCAATGAACCCACCCAAATATCTCCACTTGCCAATTATGCCAAGGTCTTCTTCATTCTTAGCAGCCTTTCTTAGAAAGACTGCTGATCTCTGAAGTGTTTCCTGCATCACATGGGATTTGAGTAACATTTGAATTTTTTAAATGGGCAGTTTGGGCCATCAAGAAGTTATATTTACTGTGTATCGACATTGTGTTTTCATAGCTTTATAGAGAGGCATTTCAGTGAAAATTTTTATGGAAGGAAACTGTGTGACTTTTGACCTACCTACCTGTAATCATTTTTTATTCCTATATGCCTGGGAGTGGTGCAGACTAAGCACTAGTGATAATGACGAGGATCAGGAGAACCCAAAAGCAACTTCCAAGGAACCAAGAGCCTCAGAACAGAAGACAATGAGAATAGCTCATGAGATGCCAGTATGGGTAGATGACTTTTTAAATAATGAAATAAATTATTTTCTACTGATACCATTTCAATCCCTTGGAATTTTGATGCAAGCCTGGCATGGGTGAAACAGTATGTCAAGTTTAGGTATCCATTGCATATTGCAGCACTGACCTATGAACCAGGAGGTCATGGTTGAATTCCTGGTCAGGGCACATTCTCAGATTGTAGGCATGCAAGTATGGGGCACGCAGGAGGCAACCAATCAATGATTCTCTATCATCATTGATATTTCTATGTCTCTCTCCCTCTCCCTTCTTCTCTGAAATCAATAAGATATATTTTTAAAAACCTCCCTAAGAAGTTCTTGTGCAAATTTAACTTTAATAACCATTGGAATAATCTAAGTGGAAGTAAGACACTACTCAGTTTTATCACTTCAGGAAAACTGTGTTCTGTCCTTAAGCTTATACTTTAAGAGAGATGTAAAATGTAGGCTGGATTTTAAAAAAAAAGCAACTATTAGGGAAATGAATGAGGAATGTCCATCAGGAATGTCTATGAGGAATGTATGGAGAGTGGAAAGTTTTCCTTAGGAGAAAACTCAGAGGGACCTTCATGGATTTGTTATATAATTGAACAGTTAAGTAAATTACAGTTATTCATTTAGCTGGTATTCATGAATTTTCCATAAACATCCATTACTAAGCAGTTAACAGAAATTACTATGAAGATATAGAATAGAATGATATATATATATATATATATATATATATATATATATATATATATATATATATATAGAGAGAGAGAGAGAGAGAGAGAGAGAGAGAGAGAGAGAGAGAGCCAGGGGCCGTCACATCCAAAACAACCAAACAGACGACCGAACAGGCTGAGTAGGGCAACAAGGCCGGCAGGGGGTAAGTGAGAGACGACCAAACTACTGAGCAGCAGGCTGCGTGGGGTGACCAGGCCAGCAGGGAGGTTAGTGAGGGACGACCAAACAACTGAGCAGCAGGCTGCGTGGGGTGACCAGGCCGGCAGGGGAGTTAGTGAGTGGTGTCCAAACAAATAAACAGCAGGCTGCGTGTGGTGACAAGGCTGGTGCGGGGGCGGGGGGGAGTTAGGGGCAACCAGGCCAACAGGGGATGCAGTTGGTGGCAACCAGTATGGCAGGGGGGGGCAGTGAGTGGCGACCAGGCTGGCAGGGGAGCAATTGGGGGTGACCAGGCCGGAGGAGGGGGTAGTTGGGGGCAACTAGGCCAGTGGGGGGAATTTGGGGCAACTAGGACAGCAGGTGGGCCAGTGAGAGGCAACCAGGTCAGCAGGGTGGGCAGTTGGGGGCAACCAGGATGGCAGGGGGGACAGTTAGGGGTGACCAGGCCGGCTGGCACATGAGCAGTTAGGAGCCAGTGGTCCTGGATTGTGAGAGGGATGTCCCAGATTGGAGAGGGTGCAGGCTGGGCTGAGAGGACACACACCCTTGTGCATGAATTTCATGCACCAGTCATCTAGTAATGGTATAAAATTACACACCATTTTTTTTGTCCAAGATGAACCTTAAAGGACACCAGAAGAAAAAATCTAAAGTGATGAGTTCTTTTATTTGGATAATGTTGGTGCTGTCACTTGATTTTTACAAAATATTCTTTAATTTTGAATATTTTCTCATATGGTTCAATTACTTTCAGCATTAAATAAAAAAGGAAATTACCAGTTATCTCAAAGAAAAAATTCTACTCCAGATGGTAACCTATTTTATGATCTTTTCTAATATAGGCAGATATGAGGAATGATATAAAAGGATTTGGAAGTAAATTCAGAATGGATTTAGGAAAAATTGTTTCTGGATCTCAACAGACTACCATAAAGTACAACTATTAAATCATATGTTCCAAGTTTTACTTTGAAAACTTTGTTCAAGTAAATGCAGTTGATACTTTTTCATTTCATATTCATTAAGCACCTTTGCTCAGGATATCTGCACTAATAAAAGAGAAACATGCAGATTGGTGTCACTCTGCTATGCCCACCAAACAAACAGGATGGATATGCAAATTAACCTAACAAAGATGATGGTTAATTTGCATATGTAGGCATGGAGCAAAGACTGAAGACTGAAGATGACCGAAGACTGAAGAGGCTTGGCTTCTCCGCTTCAGCCAGAGCGAAGGCCTGGGTCCCACGTGCTGGAGGAAAACCAGTGCCAGCAGCCAGGGGAAGGAAGGCCTATTGCACGAATCTCTTCATGCAACAGGCCTCTAGTATATGTATAATAGCTTTTTGTTGCATTAATGTAAGTTTATAAGTCTATGCATTAAAGTAATAATGGTCTGAGTTTAAATGTGTGCATTTAGAATATAGGACTGAGAGCAAAACACCTGTTTTAAAAAAGAAAATATAGAAATTAAAGAAGCATCTCTATTATAATGAAAATATTCCCAGAAAATTGTACTGGTTTTCATTGCCTGGAATTGATTAATGTCATTGTGTTCCTTGGTCGGCAGAGGAAAAGATATTTCAGAGGCTCTGCATGGCTAAAACTAGCAACTGGAGGGGGCTACTCCTATGGCTTCAGTAGGGCCTCCTCTTGAGGGCATTTATTACCTCTCCTTCCTACTTGGTGCTGCGAAGTCTCCACTCAGAAAAATAATGCAGCAGCACATTTTGAAAGTATGGAGCAATCACTCTTCCTAATAATACATTATTTGGCATCTTTGAATATATGGCTGTTGCAAATGGTTCATCTGAAATTTTAACAGGTTATTTTTCTCAATTGAAAATCACATTGAAAAGTGGAGAGAGAACTGCCACATTTGAATATTTGCCAGTGCTAAGGTGAGCCACCATTTTCCCCAATAAATTATTGTTTTATCATATATTCAGTGTGCGTTAGGAGTGACATCTTTATAGTGTATCTGGGCAGGATATAACATCTAGAGCTGTAATAATTGCTTTTTCTGTTATAAAAGCTATTAAGTGCATATTAATATTACTAAATAATGTGATAGTTATACTGGTTGTATATTATGCTACATGGGGATTTTTTTTATTAATTGTTTTACACACTTTATAATATGTGGTATTAGGAGCAAGAAAAACAAATAAAAAGTAAAAATAGCCACTTTTCCATCTGAAAGTTTGTGATTTCTAAAGTCTCTAAGTGTATCTTGAGCCCTGTTTCACATCACAATATAGAATATTATGTTATTTACAAACTTAATATCGTATTAACTACTTTATAAAATATAATTATAGTTTGACTTAGTAACTTTTCCATGAATTTTTGTGTTTTATATTTTGCATTTGCCTATTATGGAATTTAAGTTATTTTTAAATTTTCTAAAATAAAATTGATTTTGATTACTATAACTTTTACTATAATCAGTTTTGTTCATTTTAGAGAATTTTGGAAGTTTTTATAGTCATCATGGAAACACTTATTTTTGTAACTATAAGACATCATGCCTATTCTTTAACTCACAGTAATTTATATTATCCATCTATCACATTTTCTATTCTTTATAAGTCATAATATAAAGAATCCTTTCCAAAGAGTCCTTCATCCCAGTTACATACTCAAGGGAAAAGTCAAGCATGTGCAGATTACATGGAACCACGCACAAGATAGCTCTTTTAATTTTCTTCCTTTCTTGAGCATATTTATAGGCAATTTAATTTGCATTAAACTATTTTGACTTATGTAAGAGTAATCACCAATTTCTTTTTCATGAAGTTGCTAGGATAAAAGTTGATTCTTTAAATTCCCCGACCCTGTAAAAGAAAAATTTTGTACTGAGCACGTTAAACAGCAAGACAAGTTTTGTTCAAACTCCTGCAGTAAAAAAGTGAGACTTCAGTAGCAGAAAGGAGTTTCACTCCACTGAAACAAAAGATGGAAGGTCTTTTATATGCCAGGAAAAAGTGTGGGAGGACTTTGGAGAGGGAAGTTTACTGTAGTCAGTGAGATTCGGCCACTTATTTTTGCTAATTATCCTTGATCAAAGTTAGTCTCCCACCCTCCCATGGAGACTGAGAGAAAGGGCCCTATCTTTTTTCTTGATTGCATTTCAAAGAAATGGCTCACAAGTTCTAGAGAAAGACATTCTTGGATTGTAGAATATACACCTCAAATACACAAATAAAGGAATTTCAATAGCAAGTTTTCTCAAGTAAATGCTCTAAGAAAAGGGAGGTCAGAGACCTATAGTTATGTTTGAGTTGGGACAAATAGTAAATTCTTTTGGCACTCCTGAGCTTTCTAGGGCAGTAATTTATGGGTGTGGGGTTATCATTCTAGTGATGTGTCCTTGAGCTGTGAGAAACTATACTAATACTTGACTCTTAGTTGGGGGAGGGTATGAATGAAGTCCTTTGTGCTGAGAGTTGCAGTTCTTATAAGCTAAGGTTGAGGTATATAGTTGAGAAGATTGCTCAGAAGAGTCTGAATACTGTTTGGTCAAATAGAGAGCCTTTGTTACTCCTTCCCCTGATCGTGCGAAAACTTACAGTTGCAATTCAGACATTCATATTAAAGATATAAGATATGTATTTAGACCAAAATGTTAGGTTTTATGAATTCCATGAGATTCTCTCAAAATGCATTCAATGAAAGTTCAGGTCTGGCCATATATATTGATGTTACTTACAGCATTGCCAACTTCATTATGCGTGATACATGTGGTGCATTCTAGATTGAGACTGCATGGTTTCAGAAACTGACTCACCTCTTACCAGCTGTATGTCTTGTCAAGTTGAGCAAACTGTTTAAACTTCAGTTTCCTCATCTGTATAACTATTGAATAAAGTTACTGTGAAGATTAAATAGTACAAGTGCTTGATACAATACCTATCAATAAATGTTAGTTTCTATAAACATTATTAAATATTACTATTGTATAAGTACAAATAGAGGTAGAAGTTGCCTGATCCGTATCTTACTTGAAAACTGGTGGCAATAAGAGATTTCCAATTTTTGTTTTCATTTTCGCCTTATTGTTTGCTATGTACATTTGCTATTCTTAGCCCATGCTCCTTTCTTTTTTATTCCTTCTATGTAAAGGATAATTGTTTGAAAATGTGTCATCATTAAAAGCAAAACATTCATCAGATAAATGTGAATTCTGTTATTTTCAAGAACAGGTGAATATCTTTTCTCTTCTGATTTCTATTATGAGAGACTTGAAAAAAACCTTGTGTTTGGTAATTCTAGCTATTATCCTCTTAAGAACTATATAGACTTACAGGCTTCTATGTTTGGTAGCAATATCTGTGCCAAGAAATATGGTTAAGTCACTTGAAAGAATGTGTAATCTATACTAATAAAAGAGAAAAATGGTAATTGGCGTACGACGATACCCTTTTCATTGGCTAATCAGGGATATATGCAAATTAACTGCCAACTAAGATTGGCAGTTAACTGCCAACTAAGATTGGCAGTTAACTGCCAACAAGATGGCGGTTAATTTGCATATGTAGGCACAATGCAGGGAGGCGAAAGGGAAAGCAGGAAGAAGCCCCCTGCCACTGACAGTGATCGGAAACCCAGGGGGGAGCTAAGAGCTGGGGGGCAGGGCAAAGGCGGCCCTGGGGCCACCTTTGCCCTGCCCCCCAGCCATGATCGGAGAATCAGGTGCCTTTTCCGCCCTGGCCAGTGATAGCAGGAAGTAGGGGTGGAGCCAGCGATGGGAGCTGGGCACGGTCGAAGCTGGCAGTCCCAGGAGCCAGGGGTCCCTTGCCTGGGCCTAAAGCGGAGCCCATGATCGCGGGGCCCATGCAGCTGTGGGTCCACGCTGCCTGGGCCGGACGCCTCAGCCAGAGGTATCCTGCAGGGGCAGGGGTGGAGCCCGCGCGATCGCGGCACCCCCCGCTCCCACTGCGGGTCCCCGCTGCCACTGCGGGTCCCCGCTGCCCAGGCCGGACGCCTAGGCCAGAGGCATCAGGCCTGGGCAAGGGGCCGATCCTGCGATTGGAGGGTGATGGGGGTCAACGCTTGAGGGCTCCCAGTATGTGAGAGGGGGCAGGCTGGGCTGAGGGACACTCCCCCCCGCCTCCCCCCACACACCCAGTGCACGAATTTCGTGCACCGGGCACCTAGTGTGTGTGTATGTATAAATATAAAATTACAATTTAACAGAGTTTAAGAAAACAAGTGAACTTGACAAGGTTAATCTTATAAGCAGCTTGATTGCATGCAATTCTATTCTTTGTCAAGTGATATTAGATTTGTCTTTAATAACCAACTATAATGATTTTATTCCCTTTCTAGAGAAATAATAATGGAAGTATTATAATATTTCATCTAAGTAAAATATAATTGGACAGAACTTTACATGGAGTAAGTCGTATGAGGTATATAGAATATATTTTCTCCCTGAAGAACAGAATATTAGTACATATGTAGGTATGGATGGATAAATTTGTACCCTGTTTTATTACCAAACAAATGGATTTATCCATTTAAAGGTGTCTGGGATAAAAAGATTTAAAAACACATGTGAAAATTGAAAGGAATAATGATTAGAAAAATAAGGTGAAGGTAGTGATCATTTAACATACAACGTATTAGTAATAAGGTCCTATAAACTTCATTCCAGTTGGCCAATGTGTTTAACCTAATAGTTACATAAATTTTACTGACTCTCTTAACTAATACATTTTTCAAAATACAGAAATTGTCTAACCTGAAAAAATATTCCATGTGTCTCTCCACCATCACCCCATGGGACAGAAATGTGTTTTTATGGAGTTTTGCTCGTTTTTGGTTTTGAAAGAGGGAATGATACTGTATGGCTAAATATCAAGTTTGTTCTGAAAGTAGAAGTTTTCATGTACTTTGAACTTTCTAAACTCCAAGAAACAAGAGATGGCATAAATTATTTTCTGGAATAAATGTAGAATTGTAGAAAATCTTAAGTCATGAAAAATAAAATGAATTAAATAGAAATGAAAACAAAATAGAAACGATTGAGGTTGAATTCTATTCAAATAGAACAAACTTGCTTTTCATTTTGCCATTTTCTGAGTCTTATTTAATGTTTATCCTGGTTATTTCCAACTCCCACCATTTCAAATAACCTTGGAATGAATACCCTGGTATATATGTCTTATGGGCGGGCCTGTATGAAAATTTCCTTGGGAAAATGCCAATTGTAGAATTGCTGTGTCAAAGGGTATCTATATACTTAATTTGACTAAGTAGTAACAGATGGCTAGGCAGATTGCTGCTGATGTCTACACTGCTTCCAGCAGAGCACAGAGGCTCCTGTGTCACCATATCCACGTGGTTCTTTTTTTTTCTTTTTTAGAAATTCTTTATTGTTGAAACAATTACATTTGTCTCCTTTTTCCCCCATTGACCTCCCCCTGCCTGCTCCCCCCCACACACATGCCCCCCCCCCCCTACTGTCTGTGTCCTTTGGTTATGCTTATATGCATGTATACAAGTCCTTTGGTTGATCTCTTACCCCCCCTCCCTTTCCTTCCCTCTGGGGTTCAATGGTCTGTTCAATGCTTCTATGTCTCTGGACCTATTTTAGTTCATCAGTTTATGTTGTTCATTATATTCCACGTGGTTCTTTTTATATGTCACATATTCTTGGCCTTGTTTCCCCAGCAATACCAAAGGAATGGACTGTTTCATATCTTTAAAATGGCCTCGATTTGAAGTTCTAGGAATTATTAAACTGGGAATGATTTTCCTTTTATCCTGGCATGCAAAAATCAACCAACATTCAAACTATGTCCAAGTAATTAAATGTCTTGCTAGGTACAGCTGGTGTTTAGTGAATGTTTTTAGAGTTAAGCAATGTTCTCCATCAAACCCAACATAGGCTGCTTTTCTTTGGTTTGATTTTATCTCTGGTTTGTTTCCTTAATTCCATACAACTAAATGTAGTGATTAATTCATCCATTATTTGCTCTTATAATTAAGACATAATTAAATTGGTGAAAATAAATATTTTACTTCTATACCTGTGCAATATGAATGTCATGGATCATGCAAATTTACTATTATGGTGTTGGAAGTTAGTATAATAAAGGTGGTGATGCTCTTGTAATATATGTTGTCACGCTGAGCTCAGAGTCTGCTTTTATGGTAAGAGGTCTTCTAATGCAGCGGTTCTCAACCTGTGAGTCGTGACTCCTTTGGGGGTCGAATGACCCTTTCACAGGGGTCGCCTAAGACCATTGGAAAACACATCTATAATTACATATTGTTTTTGTGATTAATAACTATGCTTTAATTATGTTCAATTTGTAACAATGGAATCGGGGGTCACCACAACATGAGGAACTGTATTAAAGGGTTGCGGCATTCGGAAGGTTGAGAATCACTGTTTTACCGTCTGATAATGTTTCACATATTTCTTGAGGAAAGGATAGTCAAAGTACATCATTTAAATGTGCTTTTGTATATTTTGATGTGATACATTTTTAATCATTTGCCTTCCTATTTAGTCACGTTATGATGAAGCATATAATGTTCCGGAGTGACACTGAATGGTCCACCCATTGTATGGTTGGGCTTTTCTTTTCTCCCAGGTTTGATGATAAGATCTCATTCCAGGTGTACTTCAGAGCTGAGCTTCCTTTGTTCTTTGCAATAATACTGGGTAAATAGCAGGAACTCAGTAAATACCAACTGGCTAATTGAAAAAAGAAATCCACTTTCCTTTGATTATGTAGAAACTGTTTTTCTTCAGCTCTTTATGGAAACCAGATATTCATTGAATGTTTTGCCACATTTCAGCCTTGCACTTACATGTGTGCACACTTCTTTTATGCCATCTGTTATCTTGTTTTCCTTGTTCAGCTGTTTATATTGGCAAAGAAGATAAACTGAAAGCAATAGATTAGTTGTATTCCATCTTATAGCAATTACTCTATTTTTGATGTTTTGCCAAACCCACACATGCATATAGATATATACAGACACAGAAATCCTAAATAAAATATTCTGCAACATTCTTCTTTTTAAATATTTGTAGCTAATGTTTTGGGATGGAGATAGGGACAGGAATGAGATAAAGACAAAAATTGAGTAAAACAACAATAAATTATTTGTTTTGAATGACCATCTCTCTTCGAATTATTCATTCAGTGGTATTGACATAAGCCTTCCTGTGTTCTAAATAATCTATGGCATACTGTTTATTGTTCTGTTGCTTACACTTGGCCATGTGTCCTTAAAGACATGACCAAAATAGGTATTTTGCATCCCAGGGAATTTTTTCCCTATTCATAATTTTGTCACCCAATAGGGGTGAAGGGAGACATATGCTAGCCCCATCCTCAGGACACATCAAGAAAAGTGGCTTTTACATTCCTTACTTTTATGGTGATTTGCGGGACTACAAAGAGTGGCTTTTACATTTTTTACTTCCATGGTGACTTGAGGGTATCACTGTTCTGCACTCACTTACTTCCATGGTGACTTGAGGGTATCATTGTTCTGCAAAGTAAATTATTTAGAAATAAACTGATGTGAGATATAGGATTTTCCTTAAAATACTCTAAGAAAAATAAATCGCCGAAACCGGTTTGGCTCAGTGGATAGAGCGTCGGCCTGCGGACTGAAGGGTCCCAGGTTCGATTCCAGTCAGGGGCATGTACCTTGGTTGTGGGCACATCCCCAGTGGGGAGTGTGCGGGAGGCAGCTGGTCGATGTTTCTCTCTCATCGATGTTTCTAACTATCTCTCTCCTTTCCTCTCTGTAAAAGCTCAATAAAATATATTAAAAAATACTCTAAGAAAAATAAATGAAAGGAACTAATATAACAAAATTGGAAAAATATTGAAAATTATTGATATGGGGTGAATAGGCACATGGGTTTTATTGTACTATTCTCTCTAATTTTGCATATATTTGAATTTTATGATAAAAATTTAAATGGCTTCTATTTCACTCATGTGAAAAGCTAGAGTTCTTACCTCATCCAATATTCTCATCTGAATTCAACCCATTTGAGCCAGAAATGCTTCACACAGATGTGTACATACATGCATCTGGGCATTGACACTGCTTGATCTCTGTCTTCTGGAACATCTCCTCCCAGATATCCCAAAGTTAACTCCTTTACCCTAAGACTTTGCTTGAATTTCTCCTTCTCAATGAAGTCAATTTAAAATCCAAGTAGCTTTCCTTCCCACCTTCACAACAGCACTTACCCACACTCACTAAAATATTGTTTGGTCCATATAATTTATCATCCTCATATATACTCTGCACTTGATTTTTTTAACTGTTTAATTATATTCCTCCAAAAAGAATAGAGCTCCATAAGGACAGAGATCTTTGTCATATTTGCTTGTAGATACTTTCTAAGTAGAATAGTACCTACAAGATGCTGAATAAATATTTGCAGAATGAGTAAAGTGAAAATCTCAGTGATATCAGATAAATGAATGATCTTCTCTGCATATCAAGTTGTACAAACTGAAGGATTAAATTAAATGGCCTTTCCATGTCAACCAAATGCAAATGTGTATATCCCATGTGGATCGAAACTCAGAAATCATAAAGAAAACAGTTTTAGCCTGACAAATCTCAGAGGGTAGGTGTGTGTGGGGGAGAGATTAACCTGGGAACCTGTATACATATATGCATAGCCCATGGACACAGACAATAGTATGGTGAAGGCCTGGAAAGGGTGGAGGGGGTCAATGGAGAAAAAAGGGGGGATATCTATATTACTTTCCACAATAAAGATAATATTTAAAAAAGTTTCAGACATAGGATATATTTGACCATGGCTTGATATTTTATTGTTTATAAAAATGATTATTGATATCAATATGTATACTATATTTTGGTAAATTTTTTAAGGACTTATCTGTTTGGGATGCAAATTATTTAGAAATAAACTGATGTGAGATATAGGATTTTCCTTAAAATACTCTAAGAAAAAATAAATGAAAGGAACTAATATAACAAAATTGGCAAAATATTGAAAATTATTGATATGGGGTGATAGACACATGGGTTTTCTTGTACTATTCTCTCTAATTTTGCATATATTTGAATTTTATGATAAAAATTTAAAACAAATGGTCTCTGAAATACTTCCTACTCAAAATGTTTTTATTGGAGCCAGGATTTTATAAATAGGCAATTTGTTTCAGAGATATTAAGAAGTTCACTGGTATCCCCAACATTCCACAACAGCATATAAAACATAATGGGAGAACCCGGCCACAGAACCTTGCTGGAGATCCTGGCTAGAACCTGGCTGGAGAACCTCGCTATGCTGATCAACTGAATGCTGTCTCCGTGTCATTCCTTCTTCGCCAACTCCACCCAAACCCTTGGGAACCCCTGGACCTGCTGGGGCTGGACCCCAACAGATGGTGCCCAAACAGGGACCCTTGGCCGACCCAGAGGGCACAGCTGACTCCTCCCCAGACACCGACACCACCATCAAGCGCAGCCCTGATGGACCCTTTGTTGCAGCCCTTCAACTCGCTGACGCTTCGGGAAGCCCATTACCAATGACGCCGCCCGCTAGCCAGATCAACAAGGACAACCAAATGACCAATTTGAGGACAGCTGAAATCCCTTGACTGAAGAGGCCAGCAACCTTCTACAGGAACAAGGCTCCTTGCGCACTCCATCCACTATGTTTATAGCTATGCTCGCTATCATTGCTTGTCAGTCTTCTTCCGAGTCTTAAACAATCCAATCTGAGAGGTGGCTGCTGATTTACATGCGCTATCATTTAAAAAATAAAAAAGGGGGAATTTGCCAGAAGCCAGTCCATCCTTGCTGCTTGACACAGTCGCTGCAGGGAAGAAACATCTGCACAGCATATGTTTCAAGGGACCTGGTGTATATGGCATACTGTTCTTAATATGTTTGCTCCCCTTCTTGGCGCTATGTGTTTTAACCAAGGCCACCTCTCCGAGAAAGCTTGTTTCCCGAGGTAGGGATTTTTCCCTGAAGTTAGGGAGGGAATAAAACCCCTTAACTAAGTGCCAGGTGGTAGTTAACCACTTTAACTACAAACAATCACACTTAAGCTACATAATCATTACTCTCTGGAATGGAGATAAGAAACGCCCTAACCTTTGGAATAGAAATTGATAGGATTAAAATCAACTGGTATAAATACAGATTTAACAAGACAATAAAACACAGAACCTGGCCACAGATCCTGGCTAGGCTGCTGATCAACTGAAAAAAAAAACAACATAATGGAAGACAGAAAATATAATTTAATCTCATTTATAAATTAAAATTAACTTTGAACTGTAAAAAATATTCTAAACTATGATTTATCTAAAAATTTTAACCAAATTTTTATTCACTGTGAATAATTAATGTAAGCAACTGAGTAAATTATGTCTGTACATTTAATTATTGTACAAATGGATATCCTATAATTCCATTAGCAGAATGGAGCATAGATTTTTTTCTAAATGAAGCCTAACAAAATATATTTAAATAAGAATAAATACGTGATTTCACTGAACAATAGAGTAACTTTTAAACTACATATTACTATATATTTCATTAACAAATATAAATACTGAAGACTCAAGATTTTTTAAAAGATTCTTATTTATTATTTATCTTCATATATGTATATAGATGCATAAGCATAGATATAAATTATGTATAAATATGTCGAGAGATATAGATATAAATTATGTAATAAATAATATATATATGTAATTGTGTAATGAAGCAATAAGGAACCATTAGCTGAGTAAGTTCCGAATCATGAGTCACTTTGATGATAAAACATAGAAGAAGAGAGATGAGATCATGGATATAACTTTTTTGAAAATGGTCTCATCCCATTAAATACAGACAAGCCGAACATTATAAGTAGGACAATTAGGTGAAGAAAAAACATATTTGGGATTTGGTACAAGGACACATAGTCTTATTAATCTTTGAAAATATAGGGAAAATTATAAGGAAAAAAATTAACTTAGTAGTGTATCCATAATTCCATGAGGCGACTTCCTCTTAATAACAAAAAAAAATCTTGATATAGAGGAACAAAATTGGATCAGAAAAATCATGGAGATGGTGACCAGCGTTTTGTTTTTTATACTGTCATATTTGTTTCCTGGTCTCAAACATTTTTTTTGTAGTCGCTATTTTTTTTTATTTCTGTTTTGTAAACTCCTCTTTTTTCCCCCTATAATCTCATGAAAGTGTTTGAGCTTGACCTTGCCCATCGCCCACCTGAACCACACTAAATGCAATCTCTGGCCTTTCTTTTCATCCTCAAAGATGGATTAAACCCCACATTCTCAACTGAACTTAACTAGAAATTATCACTTCCTCCTTAAACATTAACTCTCTCAACCAATACTTTATGCTTGTTTCTTTATATTTCCAAAAGCAGTGTTTTTCAAACTTTTAAAAATATGTTTACACATATACCAGACTGCTTCATATATAAGTGTTGCCCTCCTGGGCTTGGCAGTGCTTTGCCTAAACATCCTTACACAATGCCTGTAACTCAAATACAAGTACCCTGAGCCAGCACTTATTCTTACTACATTCTCAGGGAGTAACCAGCCTCATAGATGATGGCAATGAGTAAGGAGATGACTAAAGAAGCATGAGGTTGGCTCGTCACAATGCCATAGGTGCTGAAAGTAGACAGTAAAATTCAATGTGTTAGGGCATGACTGCTCAGTACTTACAGTTCACAAAATAGCAGGAGCACCAACATGGCAGCACCAGTTCCTCTGCCCTAAATACCATAGTGAGACACAATCGGCCAGAATGGTGACAATGCACATAGGGCATTACACTGCAGCTAAGAAAACCAGGCCAAGGTCTCAGCAATTTTGTAGCAAACAACTAACAAGATAGTCCCCTCCCCTGAGGAACAATCAGTTGCTTGGCAGTCATGCTTTGGTCACTTTTACATAAACAGTTGCCTACACAGGGGATGATAGTTATGCCTTGTAATTTGACACACTCAACAAGGACATGCATTGATGGCTGTTGCCCATGACATACCACCTTTCCCAGCAAACTTGTAATTCAGTATGGTATTGCTTAATTTATTCCATTTTGATAAAATGCTGTCAAGGCCAAATCAGTTGATGTCATGACCCACTAGTACATACAATTCCCAATTGGAATTCACTGACTTTTGTATCTAGTACATGCCTTGCAGATTCTGATCGAACATGCCATTATTAAATACTAAATATATGCCACATACATTCAATGCTCAGTAGGCAATGTGTTAAAGGAGAAAGATCATGGGATTTATACTAACAATAATTTAATTCTCCATTTTGCTTCATATTTAGTGATTGTACAGTACTTTGTTTTGTAGTACCTGTTATGAAGCTAAAACATAATACTCTGGGTAAGGTGCCTTGTAAAATGCCTGGTAGTTTCTAGACATTAGTCTTAAAATAATCTGACTACCATGGATTTGTTTGCAGTGAAAAATTACAACTTAAAGAAGGAAATATTGAAGAGCTACTCTAAGAAATTGCATGAAAATTGAAATTATTGACTGAACTCTTGAACTTAGAAAGTATAAATCATTTGTACTGAGAATTTACTTCTCTCTCTCTCTCTCCCTCCCTCCCTCCCTCTCTCTCTCTGAAAAAAAAAACTACAAAGGAAAACAAAAAAACAAAACCACTCTTAGATTTTTAAAAGGTAATTTGTGTTGCCTTATATGTGTTGGAAGACAGAGTCAATCCAAATATTGTATTTGCTTTTCTTTATACAGAAATGAATCTCATGTGTCTCCTCTACTGACTGAGTACCATGACAATGTGAAAAAAATATAAATTTTATTTATAGTGCAGAATCATGCAGGAGTGCACATGAATCTATTGTCTAGTAAAACTGCTTTGCTATGACAAATTTTTATGATTATCAGCCTGGTCACATTTGGCTATAATTTTTATTTTGCAATGTTCGGTTTAGCTAGTGCACTGTCTTTGTTATCATTTATAAGTGATTATGCTAGCTTATTTCTATAGTTTCTTGAAAAACATGGAAGCCAGAATATTTTTTTAAATAGCTATTGTCTCATGCCTCCTAGGTAAGGCATATCCAAAGCATGACAAAATAAGACCATTATTTTTTAAACTAGAGGCCTGGTGCACAAAAATTTGTACAATCAGGGGGGAAGGGGGGTCCCTCAGCCCGGCCTGTGCCCTCTCGCAGTCTGGGACCCCTCAGGAGATAACGACTTGCTGGCTTAGGCCTGCTCCCAGGTGGCAGAGGGCAGGCCCAATCCCTAGGTGCAGCCCCTGGTCAGGCTCAGAGCAGGGCCTATTGGGGAGTTGGGGCGCCGCCCCCTGTCATGCACAGAGCAGGGCGATCAGGAGGTTGTGATGCCACCCTCAATCACGCTCAGGGTAGGGCTGATTGGGGGGTTGGGGCACCGTCCCCTGTCACACTCAAGGCAGGGTCGATGGGGAGGTTGCGGTGTCACCCCCTGTCACGCACAGAGCAGGGCCAATCGGGGGGGTTGGGGCTCTGTGCCCTGTCACGCACAGAGCAGGGCAAATCGGGGTTGGGGCGCTGCCCCCTGTCACGCAGAGAGCAGGGCCCATCAGGGGGTTGGGGTGCCGCCACTCTCACACTCAGGGCAGGGCCGATGGGGAAGTTATGGCTCTACCCTGTCACACACAGAGTAAGGCCGATCAGGGGGTTGGGGTGCCGCACCCTGTCACACACAGAGCCCCAGGGCGATCAGGGGGTTGGGGAGCTCACCCCTATCAGGCACAGAGCAGGGCTGATCAGGGTGTTGGGGCGCCTTCCCCTGTCACTAACAGAGCAGGGTGGATAGGGAGGTTGTGGCCCCGCCCCCTGTCACACACAGAGCCACAGGGCGATCAGGGGGTTTGGGCGCTGCCCCCTGTCATGCTGATCCTGGTGCCGGGAGGCCTCGTGGCTCCGCTGATCCCGGTGCTGGGAGGCATATTACCCTTTTTCTATATAGGGTAGAGGCCTGGTGCACGGGTGGGGGCCGGCTGGTTTGCCCTGAAGGGTGTCCTGGATCAGGGTGGGGGTCCCCACTGGAGTGCCTGGCCAGCCTGGGTGAGGGGATGATGGCTCTTTGCAGCTGGTCACACATCCTTCAGAGTGGGGGTCCCCACTGGGGTGCCTGGCCAGCCTGGGTGAGGGAATGATGGCTGTTTGCAGCTGGTCACACACCCTTCATGGTGGTGGTCCCCACTGAGGTGCCTGGCCAGTCTGGGTGAGGGGCTGAGGGCTGTTTTCAGGCTGGGGGTGACTGAAGCTCCCAACCGCTCCTTTTTTTCTTTTTTTTCTTTTTATTCTGGGCCAGCTTTAGCTTTGAGGCTTGGCTCCAGCTCTTAGGCCTCCGCTGCTGAAAGTAGGTTTCTAGCCTTTGCTTACAATGTTGCAATCCTGCTCGCTGAAGCCCGGCGGACTAAAGCAGGTTTCTGGGGTTTTGTTTAGCTTCTATATTTGTTACATAGTTGCTTAGAGTTGTGACTCAGAGGCCTGCAGCAGCAGGCGGGGAACGTTGGAGTCCTCCATCAGTGAAGCAAGCAAGCCTCATGTTAGTTTCAAGCTGCCTGGCTGCCGGCCACCATCTTGGCCGGCAGTTAATTTGCATATTGCCCTGATTAGCCAGTGGGAAGGGTAGCAGTCGTACGCCAATTACCATGTTTCTCTTTTATTGATAGGATATATTTTTATTTATTTCAGAGAGGAAGGTAAGAGGAAGAGAAAGATAGAAACATCAATGAGAGAGAAAGAGAGAGATCTTGTAACCCGGTCATATGCCCTAACCTGTAATCTAACCGTGACCTCTTGGTTCATAGGTCGACGCTCAACCACTGAACCATGCCAGCTGGGCTAAGACCATTCTTTATAATAAATGTTACTGAAAAATACTTAAAGCATCCTGTAATAACACTATTGAGGTTACTATAAAACTGGAGTTGATCAAGTAAATAGTGCTATTATATCCAGTATGCCTGCGTTCTTAATAATTAAAGCCCAGAAATGTAAACCTAATTTATTAACTACTACCAAAAGATAAAGTGAAGATCGTTATAAAAATAGTGCAGAAGCCCTGGCCTGTACTGTTCAATGGTTAGAGCATAGGCCTGTGCACATGAGGGTCATAGTTTGATTCCTGGTCAAGGGCATATACCTGGGTTGCAAGTCTGACCACTGCCCTGTGGTCAGGTGCCTGCAGGAGGCAGCCAATTGATGTGTCTCTGTCACATGGATGTTTCTCTCTTCTCTTTCTCTCTCTTCTCCTCCCTTCTCCCTTCCACTCTCTCTAAAAATCAATGGAAAAATATCCTCACTCCTCTGGTGAGGATAAAAAAAATAGTGCAGAGAAAGGTGTGTTTTTTTCCCCAAAAAGAAAATAATAATGTACAAGTATGTATTCACTTTAAAAACTTGGTTTATTCCTCTTTATTCAGGAAGAAGTGTTGAAGTTAAACAAGATAAAGACTATTGAAGAATATAAGGAAAAAATGATTTAGCATTAGTAGTCATGCTAATGGCATCAAAATATAAAATTTTAATATTCTGTTCTTCAGGCACTTATAAATAAATCATTTAATGACAAAAGTTCATATTTTAGCAATCAGGGATATCATATGGAAGAAATATTGATTTGATGCTCCATCTGTGTGTCACCCTACATCTAATATTTCTGAGTAGACATGAAGTCATTTTGAACCTATTAAAATAGACAAAGGTGACAAACAGTTGATTATATGAAATGCAGTCTTTGAGTCAACCTGTGACAATTTATGATTGCCTCTTGCATGATATGTTTCCAATGGAAACTAAGTCATAGAGTATATTAGAATATATATTAAAATAGTTTACTCCATATCCCTTGAAAAGAAATGTGGGACATAAGTGAAATGGCTGAAGTCCTCCAACTAGCTATTGAGAGAGACAAGACTTAAATCTAGATAAGCATTTATTCCACTTTACAACTATGCATTATTTAAATCATACTTTTATTCTTCTGATCATTCTACAAATATTTGCAAACACCCGCAATGTGCCAGCCCCCGTGCTAGCACTTGGGGATAAAAATAGAAAATATGGGGTCTGCCACCTAGAGAGATTGTGCTTTAGTAAAGCAGAGAGCTAAAAATAGAAAAAAAAAGACATTATTATGGTAGAGTGTGGTAACAGTTGTGCTAAAAGTCACCAAAGGTTCCTAGGATTGTGCCCAGTACCTTTGACTAGTAGGTAAGTTTGAGGTTTCACTTCAGTTGGATCCATCTTAACTGCATTGTTGCTTTTTAAATGATCTTCCCACTCATAGTTTGACTTTCCTCCTGATCTGTCCTCCACATTACCCCCTGGGTAGTCTTTCTAAAATCTGAAATCTGGTCAGAGCCATTGCCTGCATGAGCACCTTCATTGGCTCGCCATCTCTTCAAAATGAAGTTCAATTTTAAAAAATATATATTTTATTGACTTTCCTACAGAGAGGAAGGGACAGGGACAGAGAGTTAGAAACATTGATGAGAGAGAAACATCGACCAGCTGCCTCCTGCACACCCCCCACTGGGCATGTGCCCGCAACCAAGGCACATGCCCCCAACCAGAACCGAACCTGGGACCCCCCAGTCTGCAGGCCGACGCTCCATCCACCGAGCCAAACCGGTCAGGGCATGAAGTTCAAATTTATGAGACCTTTCATGATTTGGATTTAGTCAACCACTCCAGCCTAACTTCCTGCTACTCTTCCAGAAACATTCTTTGGTGCTGCATCATAGAACTACTTACTTACCTAGAGGTGTGGGTGAATGAAGTTGGAATCATTCTAGCATGAAGGCCACCGTTAATTCTGTGAGGTTGGAAGCAAAGTAACCTTTATAAAATAACAGGAAAAGTAGCAGTGTAGAAGGACCGTGGGAGAAGTTCATTTACAATAGCGACCCAGAAGGTAGGGAGATTGGACCTTCTGGAATGTTTAGTCAGTCAGTGGTAAGCTACAGTTGGGGTTAAGAGTTCTTTCATTTCTCTAACACTTTATGGTTGCACCTTGTTTAAGCTTGAAAACCTGAAGGTTTTCTAAAATACATATACTAAATTGCTTTCTACTAACTGTCCCTAGGGTTCCAGAGATTATTATATTGGGTGTAAATAAATGGATCTTCACTTTTTTATATAAAACTCATTTTGACCAGTTCAACATTAAAAGAACAAAGAGAAATTAGGTACTTAATGGAAAATTAAAAAGAAAGGACTATTTTGATTTTGGGTAGTTTCTTTTCCTGCTTTAATTGTGTGTGAAGAAACTTTAAAGCACATACATTTAAAAGAGACTATAATTTGTTTGATGATAGCTTTAATCCTGAGTTAACTGACAACTAACTTAATTGAATAATATGTTTGAAACTTACCTTACAAACTGCCTACATGGTTGAAACTTAAACACTATTGTATCTTTTTATTTAAAAAATATTTTTAAAATATGTTTTTATTGATTTCTGAGAGGAAGGGAGAGGGAAAGAGAGATAGAAACATTAATGGTGAGAGAGAATCCTCAATCAGCTGGCTCCTGCACACCCCCTACAGGGGATGGAGCCAGAAACCTGGGCATGTGCCGTAACCTGAATGGAACTGTGACCTCCTGGTTCATAGGTTGATGCTCAACCACTAAGCCACGCCACCTAGGCACCACTATTGTGTCTTAAATACAGTTGCTTTATTTTACTTTTGTCATTTGATATTTTTTTTGCCATTGATGTTGTGCCATTTGAATTTTAGATAATAATTCTCTATAAGTAAAAACCTGCCTGATGTGAAAGATATTCACATGTCTAGCATATCTAAATAAATTTAAAAATTGCACAATGTTAGTAAATTTTGGAAACTTTTATCTTTACCTTATCTTAATGATGATAGGTGTAGTTCAAATTGAATAAGGAGCGAAATAAAATAATCAAATTATAATTTTGAGCAATGCTGAATCCTTGCTGACATAGAACTTTTAAAACATGGCTTTATTGCAGTAATGATAGTGCTACTCTTGGTTGCAGCAGGGAGTTTGGGAACTGATTGTGGCTATGTGAAAATTGTAAATGTCAGATCTCATTTTAATTGTGGTGGAAATATGTGTTAGCTTATTCTGAGTATTATACAGCTGTGCAAATATTGGCAGAGTGGAAAATCTAACATAATATTACCAGTACTTAGATGTTCTGAGGTTCTTGTTTTTTGTTTTTTTTTTAAACAACACCTTGAATTAAAATTCTGTATAGGAAAAAATAAAGGTTAAGATGCACTGTTTAAATCAGGGTTTTTCATCCCTCGCTGCATATTAGAATCACTTAGGGAGCTTTTAAAATAAACCCATATTGGGCCCACGTCCAGGTATTCTGCATCAACTGGTCTGGGGTTATGCCTAGGCATTAGCATTGTTTTTTAAAATAAAGTCAATGTGTAATTTTGCTGTGCAACTCAGGTTAAGAAGCATTGGTTGACATAGATGAATGTAAAGTTCATATATTTTAGTTATAAAAAATAAGGTAAAAATTATCCAATCCTGTTAGAATTTTTCCTTGCACAACCATTATGCAGTTATGTAGTTAACAAAAATTAAGTGGGATACCTGCAGTTTTATGATTATACTGGCCAAACACATCTTCCAAAGATAAATGAAATGAAGGCAAAACCAGATAAAAGGATATTTCACTCTGTCTTTTGTGATTTTACATGTACTTGACTAATACTACTAGTGCTCGGTAGAACGAATCATTCTGACAGTACATTTTTATATACCTTGTGAAGGTCTCATAAATAAGGCATGGGTGAAATTATGTGGGAGGAATATTTGTCTTGAAACCCAAACTCCCTAAAGCAAGGGATTATATATTACATATATTATAGCCAATATGCCAAAACAGTAATATATACACACAAATACATGTGCATACACACCATATGAGATATGGTATACCATAACCATACTTCTTCAGCTCTCTGAACTATAAAAATTGTATACATAAACATATTTTTCACCAAACAAATATAAATTCAAATACAAACAAAGCAACAGTCTGTTCTTAAATACTTCTCCAACATTTTAGTATAGCTGTATTACCTACCTGCAAGGGTTAGGTTTTGCCACTATTAAGGATACATTAAAGAATGTGAAACCCAAACACACACACACACACGCACACACACACACACTCCCATACTCACAGAAATATCATTTATTTTGAGGTCATAAGCCTTTGTTCATATATTATGTTTTCCTAAATTCTATGAGCCTTAACCTCATTGATAACATTGTGATACCATTATCTGCCTTAATGGGTTCTTGTGGGGTTTAAAGGTTGCAAGAACAATGAAAGCAGGGTAGTATGACTGTTTTGGTACAATGATTGGTACCTAACAGCCCCTACATCAGTTTTCGTTCAATGAATGAAGGAAACATTAGGACATGCAATTGACTGTTTCGCACCTGGTAGAAACAGTGTTGCGCACCCTTGGTGTTGTACTTGTTCTTAATGGTGTGATGGATTGGTTCAAACATATCTTCTTTAAAGCATTCACTTATATTTTTAATATTAAAACAATAAGTAATAGAAATAGAGCCCATATTATTTCAGAATATATTCAAAAATAGCACTCAGTTAAATACAGAACAAAATAGTTAGGTATTGAAATATAAATGGCTTGTACTATAATGTTTTGAACTAGTGGTGCTTATCTAACATTTTCATGTTGGTTTTATTTATACCTGTGCCCCATTAAGTATCAGCAAGGGATAATCAATGTTAAGGTTCAAAGCAGCATTTTTCAGTTGCTCTTGGGAACTGGAAATGCCTGAGGATCTTGTTAAAATGCAAATTCTGATGGGGTGGTGCCTAAGAACATTGTACAATAAATAATGCATCAGACCAGTTAAAAATAGTCAAGGAAGACTTTATGCAAGACTATTGCAATAAGGGAGAGAGGTTGAACTCAACTCCACTGGAACAAAGGGGGGGAGGATTTCTTTTTTAAAATATATTTTATTGATTTTTTACAGAGAGGAAGGGAGAGAGATAGAGAGCTAGAAACATCGATGAGAGAGAAACATCGATCAGCTGCCTCCTGCACATCTACTGGGGATGTGCCTGCAACCCACGTACATGCCCTTGACCGGAATCGAACCCGGGACCTTTCAGTCCGCAGGCGGACGCTCTATCCACTGAGCCAAACCGGTTTTGGCGGGGGGGGGGGAGAGGATTTTAAGTGCTGGAGTCAACTCATGGAAAAGTACTAGAGGGCATTGAGCGAGGCAGGATGATTAAAATGATTAGGCCATCTGTCCCTCATCAAAGTTAGGCTTCTACATCCCCAGGAAGACTGAGAGACAGGGGCCCTAACTGTTTTGATTATTATATTTCAAAGGGATGGCTCCCAGGTTCTTGAGAAAGACATTCTGGGTTGTAGAAGATTTACAACTCAAAGGGGTAGAGAAAGAATTTACAGTCAAAAGTTTTCTAAAGGAAATCCCCTAAGAAAGGAAGATCAGAAGCCTGTAATCAGGGAAAACAAACCTCTAAAGTTTAGTCATGTGGAGGGGAATGGGGTAGATGTCACAAAATGAAATTTCAGCTCATTTGGAAAGTCTGTATTTCTAAAAAGCTCCAAGTTACTGTCAATGTTGGTCATCTGCAAACTACACTGAGTAGCAAAGGTATGCACTAATGCATTGATATTTAGGAAATATTCAATATTGATGACTTATGGTAATGTAGTTTTTTTAGCTTCTAGAGTAAGTAGTATGTATAGAAGTGTGGTTTGAACTGGTAGATGCCATTATTTGTCTAGATGACCTACTTAAATCACTGGATAGTCTCTCCCCATTAGATGTTATTTGGAATAAGTCAGGTCCAAGGGTCCGGAACACGTGACATTTACCTCATTTCGTTATGAGTAAAAGAGTGTTCTAATGAAGTTTTAGTGTTATATTTTATTTTAATTATTTTCTCTGTCTCTAACAAATAGGGTCACATCACCCATTTTTAACAAAACTTTATTTAGTTTTGGTCAATGATAGTGTAAAAAGTACAATTAAATTCTACACATATTTATTACCTAATAAAGTCAAATTCATAAATAATCAACTAAATTAGACTGGATATACCAAAATTGTAGAGAATTATTAAAGATCAAATAATAAAGTACTGTGGGGATTATTTTAAAGGTGAATTCTCCAAAGGACATTTTATAAACTAGTTTTCCTAATTGCATATGAGTGGAGAATTTCTTTTTAAATGTGAGTAAAAGTATGTCATTCTAAAATGCAATTCATTAATATATTTCATGTTAACAATGAGGTCTGAAATGCACTAAGAAACAAGTTTAAATTTGTAAAACTAAAAGTTTATAATGATAACCCAAACCAAAGGTAAAAAACACACAATTAAAGCTAAATAAAATAAATCAATGAATTAATAGCATTAAGAAAGATTTGCCTTCTTTTCATACAAAGCTAAAAAAATCTAAAAATGTGATTTTTTTAAAAAAAGAATGGCTTTATATGAATGGAGTTTTTAATTTTTTAAATTTTATTTTATTTATTTTTTTATTTATTTTTCTCATTTTTATTTTTCCCCATCACCATTTATCCTCCCTATACCCTATTTCACCTCCACATTCCCATTTCCCCTGCAGTCATCACACTGTTGTCCGTCCACTCAAAGGTTAATACAAATTGAAGGATTTAAACAAAAACTCCCTAACATTTTAATTTGTATTCATGAGCTGTTCCATCAGACTAGAAAGTTTAACTTGGTGGCCTCATTTTTAACAGGTAGAGGTACCTCTTCTGTTTGCCTAGGTTAATATAATGGATGAATTCCAATGATTTGGGATGCAGAGTGATAATCAGGTCAATTCCATTTTCCATTGATTTTCAGTAAAATTGTAGATTTTTTCCATGCATCAAGCAACACATTCAAGAATAAATAATTTCAAATGAAAATTGAGTAAGAGAAATTAGGATGCAGAACATCATTTAAAGCTTCATGTACTCACAGCCCTTTGCATCACTTCCTCATAATCTCTTAGTTTGCTGCCTCTACTTGCTTCCTAGACAGGGCTGTTTCCTAAAATAATAGCTAACACACACAAGGTAGTATTTTATGTCTTCCACACAGTGTTCTAGAACCTTTCATCTATTAATATTCATGATTGCCCTGTCGAATGGGTACCATTGAGATCATCAACATCCCCATATTACAAGTGAGAAAACTGAGACCAAATGATGGCCTTGGCCACTTAGGTAGTAAATGCCAGAGTTTGAGCTTAAGTGAGGTAGTCTGACTTCAGAGTTTCCATTTAAAAATATTGTTTCTGTTATTTATAGGTAATACAGGCACTGAAAATATGTACAAAACAAATTTCCTATCTAATAAAAGAGAAACATGGTAATTGGCGTACGACCGATACCCTTTTCATTGGCTAATCAGCGAGATATGCAAATTAACTGTCAGCCAAGATGGCGGCCGGCAGCCAGGCAGCTTGAAACTAACATGAGGCTTGGTTGCCCCAGTGACGGAGGAAACCAACGTTCCCCGCCTGCCGCTGCCTCTGAGCGGGCAGTTTAAGAAACTCTGTAACAAATACGCCCAACTTCAGCCAGCAGATTCGCAACATTGTAAGCAAAGGCCAGAAACCTACTCTCAGCCGGAGGCCTAAGAGCTGGAGCCAAGCCTCAAGCTAAAGCTGGCCCAGAATTAAAAAAAAAGAAAAAAAAAAAAAGGAAAAAAGGAGCGTTTGGGAGTTCAGTCACCCCCAGCCTGAAAACAGCCCTCAGCCCCTCACCCAGACTGGCCAGGCACCCCAGTGGGGACCCCCACCCTGATCCAGGACACCCTTCAGGGCAAACCAGCCGGCCCCACCTGTGCACCAGGCCTCTACCCTATATAGTAAAAGGGTAATATGCCTCCCGGCACCGGGATCAGCGGAGCCATGAGGCCTCCTGGCACCGGGATCAGCGTGACAGGGGGCAGCACCCAAACCCCCTGATCGCCCTGCGGCTCTGTGTGTGACAGGGGGCGGGGCCACAACCTCCCTATCCACCCTGCTCTGTGCCTGATAGGGGGGAGCTCCCCCCCCCCACGGGCCCTGCTCTGTGTGTGACGGGGTAGAGCCATAACCTCCCCCTCGGCCCTGCCCTGAGTGTGAGAGTGGCGGTGCCCCAACCCCCTGATCCGCCCTGCTCTGTGGGTGATAGAGGGCAGCACCCCAACCCCCTGATGGGCCCTGCTCTGTGTGTGACAGGGGGTTGCTCCACAACCTCCCCATCGACCCTGCCTTGAGTGTGACAGGGGGCAGCGCCCCAACTCCCCAATCAGCCCTGCTCTGAGCCCGACCAGGGGCTGCACCTAGGGATTGGGCCTGCCCTCTGCCACCCGGGAGCAGGCCTAAGCCAGCAGGTCGTTATCTCCCGAGGGGTCCCAGACTGCTAGAGGGCACAGGCCAGGCTGAGGGACCCCCCCCCCCGAGTGCACAAATTTTTGTGCACCGGGCCTCTAGTATAATTAATGAACACCCTTATTACTAATTAAGACAAACACACTTCTTACTGTCCCTAATGTTAAGAGAAAAAACCTTGCCAGCCACACTAGAAATCTTCATCTTCCACTTGTCTCTTCTTAACACCCCTAATACACAATTGAGACTTTTCTAGACTTGCATCCCTACTATTTTTATAGATTTATCACCTGAATAATCATCCCTAAATACTGTAGTTTGCCTGTGTGTGCGTGTATTTACTATAGCAATCACCTCATGTGATTATGGAGGCCGAGAAGTCCCATATCTGCTGTCTGTAAGCTGGAGACCAAGGAAAACCAGTTGTGTAATTCAGTCAGAGTCTGAAGGTCTGAGAACTAGGGAGTTGCTAGTTTAAGACCTAGACTCTGAAGACTCTCAAGAACCAGGAGCTCCAATGTCTAAGGGCAGGAAAAAAATGGGTCTCCCAGCTCAGGAAGAGACTGGGAATTCACCCTTCCTTCGCCTTTTTATATTACTCTGCCATCAATGGAATGGATGATTCCCATTGGTGAGGGCAGATCCCTGTACTCAGGCTACTGATTCAAATGCTAGTCTCTTCCATAGACACCCTCAGAAATAATATTTTACCAGGTATCTGGGCATCCCTTAACTCATTCAAGTTGACACATGAAATTGGCCATTGCACCCCCTATCTTTTTTAAGCAGTTTATTTGTTGAAGAAGCTGGATCATTTGTTCTCTAGAGTTTTCTATGGCCCAGCTTTTTCTGCCTGTGTTTTGTGATATAGTTCAATTTATTCCACCGTCCTCTGTATTTCCTTGTCTACTCTCTCACTTTGCTTGAAGGCCAGTGAGCTTCAAGTTCTTCTTTCTTCCGGTGTTCCTATGGTACTCTGCTCTACTTTGGATGTGCTTGATGACTAACAGAGTTAAGCTTCAGTCAATTGCTTCTCCAGTAGGAGGTATGAGCTCACATGTAGACTATGAACAATGGTTCCTAAATGCACATCCAAGGTCAAATTCCGGGGATGACAGAGTATACATGGGTTCAAAGCAGAATGAGAACAATAAGGAACATTGTTTTCATAAAGTTATTTTTTTCCTTTTATAGAAGTATCCTTTATGAAAAATAAAAAAAAATAAATTTTTAAAAGAAGCACCAGAAAGTAGTGGTAAAGAAGGCAAAATAAACAATGAACTGTATAGTCAACCAATTTAGAAAAAGGAGTTTCCTTTATTGTGAAATTTCACTTGTCCTACTGTTTTACTATCAGCATTTTCTCTTTGTTGTTACTTTATTTTTATTTTTTCTGAAACAAAAAGTTAGAAATGCAATGTCAGCCTTCATTCTGTTTTATTATGCTGATTTACAAAATTCAAAAGGTTTGGAAACATCACTTTAGTCTAAAAGTCCTGAAGAAAATTACAGTTTTAATTTTCATAAAATATTATTGCTCTTAACCAATGCTGCCTGATAAAATTGTTTTTGAATTCTCTAACGTCCACCTCAAGGAAAGGTACCTATGATTTATTTAAGCTTTTGAATAAAACTCATTCTATCTCAAATGTATCTCACCACTAAAACTGCTATACCACTTGATGGAAAAGAGAAGAGCAACTGTTTTAAATGCAGGAAATTTAAAAGTTCATCTCATTGAAGGTGTGAGGAGAAAGGTGGCTAAGAAATTCTCCTCTGGGCATTTCTGAATATGTTGCTTAATCAGATCACTTCCATTCACACTGCCTGCTGTCTTGAGAGCCCATGCCTTGCTGACAATGCCAATATAAATTCTCAGTGCAGGAATAGCTTTACTTGTTGAGGAAGTTGTTCTGAATTATAGCAATTATTTTTAAATTACTGCTGCTCTTTAGCATAGGCATTAAATAGAGTGATCTGGGGTATTTTCTATTTGTGGAAAAAAGGCAATTCAAACATTTTTCTTCCCTGACTTCGCATATTACAATTTTAGTACTCTCAGACTTTGGGACAAGGTCAGTCACAGCCTACTGCTATTTATTGAGCATCCATGACCACTGGCTGACATAGCATTGAATAGAACATTATATTGTTGTTCTAAGCCTTTTTGTCTTAGGGCTAAATGACTCAACCCATCAGAAGAAATTTATAATGGACATATAATTCACCTATTTAGTCCTCATGAGATTGGTTTGTTGTGAAGTTACTGGTGGTAATATCTTTGAGAGGGGAGACCTTCATTTCAAGCAAAAACAGCCTCATCTGAGCCTGGCTGGCGTGGCTCAGTAGTTTAGTGTCTACCTATGAACCAGGAGATAATGGTTCTATTCCCTGTCAGGGCACATGCCTGGGTTGTGGGCTCGATCCCCAGTGTGAAGCATGCAGGAGGCAGCCAATCAATGATTCTCATCATTGATGTTTCTATATATCTCTCCCTTCCCCTTCCTCTCTGAAATAAATAAAAATATATTTTTTAAAATAGCCCCAACTGAAGATTTCAAAGCATTTCTATATACAGCAAGTTTGTGTTAAGGAAATGGAATGAAAACAACCATTAAAAATGCAAAGATAGCCCTCACCAGTTTGGCTCAGTGGATGGAGCGTTGGGCTGCGGACTGTAGGGTCCCAGGTTTGATTCTGGTCAAGGGCATGTACCTTGGTTGCGGGCACATCCTGCAGTTGGGGGTGTGCAGGAGGCAGCTGATCGATGTTTCTCTCTCATCGATGTTTCTAACTCTCTATCCCTCTCCCTTCCTCTCTATTAAAAAATCAATAAAATATATATATTTTTTAAAAAAGGTGAAATAACCCTAGAGTGGCTAAGATGCCCAGACAGACACCATGAGTTTAAAAAAAATGTGAAGATATGTGTGAAAGGGTTTAGAACTAAGTGTGTTATATAGAGGTTTTTAATTAGGAACTTAAGGTTATATTGAAGGTTAATATAGTTTGAATGAATGTTTATTTTGAACTCTATAGAAAAGTTAGCACTCTTAATTAGATAATGTGACTTTAGCATCCCCAGGCCATTAGCTCCCCACAATAGCAAAACCTACTTTCAAGTCCACCCCCTTTAGTGTGTCCCTATTCGTGTTCTTTCACGTTCATTTAAATAAATATATTGTATATTGTTGTCTCATAGGCAACAAGGGCTTTTAGTCAGCCTCCTGTACCTCCACACCTCTCTTTAAACTGCTGGAAACTTGGAAAACTATGTCACATTCTCTCCTGGATCTCTAGGCTTTCTAACTCTATCAAATGACCATGAGCTAATCTGATGAACTGATTCATACTAAAACTGTTAACAGAAAGTGACTGACCCGCAGACAAGGCCATTCTTCAACCACTCAGCTTTTAATTCTAATTTAGCAGTGATACTGCACAGGCAATGCTGGTGACTGGATTTTAAGTCAGAATTGGCTGGGATGACAGCCTGGTGACTAATGGGGCCTGATCAGTCTGATGACTGATATAGGAGACCTTTGGTAGCAGAAGGAATCAGAAAGCCTCTAACTCAACGACAGTCTGAAATAGATGTAGGCAGAGCCTGTGCAATTTCCAGTGACATTTTTAAGAGATCTGTTGTAAATAATCTAGTATTACCAGCTCAGTCTTCCCTGTATTTTTCAGAAAAAAAGATAATATTCTGCTGGAAGTTATTAGAAGCTCTGGTGTCTTAAGCAAAAGACTTGAATTTTGAGACCTGGCTTTTTCCCTTTGGCTACTGCTTTGTAGACAGAATGGTTGAGAAGGAGGATGGAGCAGTTGACGGGGTAGCTACTCTGAAGTTGCTTTTGTTTATTTTCTCACTGACCTGGCACAGTATAGGCAGAAGCAATGCATGTTTCCTGACATTGGGCCAGTGATGTATGGCCTGACATTAAAATGAGAGAACATGTTCCTTATGGGTGTGAGTATAGCCGTGCAAATGCTCTTATCCCATATTGCTTGGTAGTTTGCAACCAGTTCTAACAAAAAGTACCCACCCCGCTGAGTTTGCTGAAGATTGTATATTGGGTTTAGTTTGACCATTTTGGCAAATGAAGGGCTGTGTGAAACCATGAAATTTATCTTATTTACAACAAAACTTTGTGGTGTCTGTTGGTTGTTCTCCCATCTCCCTTTCTTTAATCACCGAGGTTGTTTCTGTAGATGGTTTATCTAACTTTATAATGAATTTGCATCCATTCCAGTTATAGGATAATCCTTCCCATCATTGTCCTTTAATTGGACATTGTATGTCTTCTTTTCAGTGTTTGTTTGACATAGGCCTAGTGGACCCCACTTTTCCATTTCTTGCATTCACTATCAGGACCCACTGACACTGCTTTGTGGTGAACAGATTACATGTCTGTTATCTGCTCTGAAATGATGACTTAATTTCCCCAAAAACATTACAAAGAAAGAATGACATAGCAACATGATTTTATAGTGTGATGTCTGATATATTCAATATCTTAAAATATATTTGAATATATTTTCTTTTTTATATTTTTATTGATTTCAGAGAGGAAGGGAGAGGGAGAGCGAGCTAGAAACATCAATGATAAGAGAGAATCATTGGTCGGCTGCCTCCTGCACGCTCCCCACTGGGGATTGAGTCTGCAACCCGGGCATGTGCCCTTGATTGGAATCAAACCTGGGACCCTTCAGTCCAAAGGCCTACACTCTATCCACTGAGCCAAACAAGATAGGGCTATTTGAATACATTTTTCTTCCTGGAAGGACTATTATCATACTTTGTAGCACCTTTAGGGACACAAAAGACTCCATCTATTTATGAATAAATAGGAATTGTGGCAATAGGAATGGCATGCAAGTGAGAGGGCCTGTATTATAGTTCTAATTTTGCTGATAACTTGTATATTTTACTGCAAGATGCTGGACTTATTTGTGACCACAGTTCTTTATATATAAAACAAGAAGCATTTTTTGAATCAATGGTTCTCAACTTTGGTTGCATATTAAAATCATTGCAAGAGCTTTTTGAACTATACCAATAATCAGCCCTCATCCCAGACTAACTAATAAAAGATTCTCTAGAGGGGAGACTAGGGTATAGGCAGATATTTACAGTTCCCCAAGTTACTATAATATGCAGCCAGGGTGAAGGACCAGTGGGTTTGGTGAATTTCTAAGTCCTATATCTCCAGAATCGTATGATGCTAATCTCTTAAGAAATCTTTGGGTTGCCCTGACCAGTTTGGCCCAGTGGATAGAGCGTCGGCCTGCGGACTGAGGGGTCCCGGGTTCGATCCCAGTCAAGGGCATGTACCTGCGGGCAAATCCTCAGTAGGGGTTGTGCAGGAGGCAGCTGATCGATGTTTCTCTGTCATTGATGTTTCTGACTCTCTATCCCTCTCCCTTCCTCTCTGTGAAAAGTCAATGGAATGTATTAAAAAAAAAAGAAATCTTTGGGTTGTTGTTTTTTTCTATCTTTGGAGTTAAAGGTTTTAATTGAATTAAACAAATATATCAGCTCACACAATCTCACAGAAATAGTCAAAACCAAATGTCTTTAAAAAATATTTTAGCCATTTTTTTCCTTTTATTGAATGTATTGGGATGACACTGGTTAAGAAAATTATACAGGTTTCATGTGCACAATTCTACAACACATCATCTGTACACTATATTGTGTGTTCACCACCCTAAATCAAGTCTCTGTCCATCACCATTTATCCCCTCTACACCCTCCTCCACCTCCCACCACCCTCCCTGCCCCCAGCAATCACCACACTGTTGTCCCTGTCCATGAGTTCCTTCTATTTTTTTCTTATTTTCCCTTATAAAGTATATTTTTATACTGTCATTCTAGAACTTTGTGCATAAAATTGTTAACAAAACTCTTTCTCCCTCATCTGGGGTGATTCTGATCCAGTAACTATGACAGGGATACCCAACTCCACATTATTAATAAACATTTAAGCTATTTCCTCCATGTGGCTCTACTGATCTCATGTCTAGAAATACTGCCCTATACCTTGTAGTCATTGCCTAACCCTTTGGTAAATAGTAAAGGTGTACAGGCATGTCTCTTCTGGTTTATCATAAGATGGTTTTGGTTCCTCTCTGTTTGGTTCAATAGTGCAGCTACAGGTGGCATTAGAACCAAATGTTAATATTGGGCATAGTATATTTTGAGTGCATTTTGAGTTTTCCTTAGAACTTCAAGATTACAAGTTAGAATTGTAAGGGAGCCATCTAGTGGATAAGCATACAGGCCTGTTGCATCTTGTCCAAAGGTCTTAATCAACATATTGATTTAAATACATATCTAATTAAGTATAGATATATGCATTAAATATGTGTGTTTATACATTTGATTTTATGTTTATATTAAATTTTAATGGATTTTTAAATTTTATGATTTTGCTTTTAATTGCAAAAATATTTTCTCATAATTTTATAAATAATAGCTTATATTTTATGTAGTGCTAATATTTTATGAAACATAAATACAGAAGTGAATAATACATAATTTTTCCATGAAATAAAACACATTATTCTGTTTGTTGGGACATATTAAAATATGCAAGTAACTAAAATATATGTTTTAAAATTCCTTGGAATTCAATGAGTGATGGATTCAAGGACTTAAAAGTAGTTTATGCAATTAGAGAATGCAGACATAGTATGACAGGATCACAGTCTAAGACATTGCCCTTTTATATATTCTGGAATTTTTAATAGTCTGTAACAAACACAATGGGCTAATTATGGCACTGCCAAAAATTTACATCGTGCTACCTATCAAATCATTTATAACCATCAGATTATTCATCTCTCAAATGAACAATCTCTCACTTTTGTGCATGTTACATTTACTAGTATGCAATAAAGACAGGTTGATATTTGAGGGACAGTTTTTGTCTTTTGCTATAGAAAGGAAAAAAAAAGTTTATAGGAGAGCGAAATGCCCACAACATTCATTTTTCCAAGCCCACATTTTTATGTAAGTATATTGTCACAAGAATAATTTCTAAAGGTTCATATTTTAAATTAAATTGAAAATATTCTATCACAGCTTACATTGTATTAAGTTCTTTTGTTGGCCATCTCTTTCTCCTGTAGTCAAACTCCTGGGATCAGATTCATTTATAGCTGATTGCTATTCAAGGAACTTCCAGGTGTTCTCCCCAGTGCTATTCTTCCCCCTTTCTCCTCCAGGATCCAGGCTTCCAAATGCCTGCTGGACTATCACTTCCTGATTTGTCTACCACTTCAACATGCCCCACATCAAATTAGTCATCTTTGCACCTCTGCTCTTCTACTTCTGTATTTCAGTTAAAAGTGTTTACAGTCCTCACAGGAAGAAAATATTCTAGTCATTTCAAATCTTCCTTCCTCCTTTCCCTTTTTTTCTGTTAGTTCTGCCTTTAAAATATTCTGGTATAATTCATTTTGGAGACTCTGCACTCTGCAATATTGGTATTACAAGGTCAGTTTCTGTGGAAGGCAGGTAGTCTCTAAGAGGACCTTCAAATGTCCTGCCCCTGTATAATCACCATCCCCTAAAGTATGGAAATGAATGGGAGTATGATGGCTGCTACTGCCTTGACTCAGATACATCGTATGGACAAAATTGAAGGGGATTTTGCAAACATAGTTAAGGTTTTAAATCAGTCTATTTTGAGCTAATCAAAATGGAGATTATTTTTTAATTCTTTATTGTTTAAAGTATTACATATGTCTCCTTTTCCCCCATTGACCTTATTTTTGCACTCATATGTGGGATATAAAACTGAAAGTAACAAATGAACAAATAAGAAAAACAAAAAATCATAGCCACAGACAACAGTACAGTGGTTACCAGAGAGAAAGGGTGTGAGGGGATAGTAAAGGGCAAAGACAGTAAAATATATAGTGACAGAAGATGATTTGATTTCGGGTGGTGGGCAATATACAGATCTTGTATCACAGAATTGTACACTCAAAACCTATGTAGTCATATTAACTAATGTTACTCCAATAAATTTAATTTTACAAATAGATATTTTTCTGGGTGGACCTGAAATAATTAGGAGAACACCCTAAAATAGGGAGGGACTGAGCCCTTTCTCAAGAAAGCTATTCTCCTGCTGGAAATGAAGTACTGCTTCATGAAGTCAGCAGCCATGTTGTGAGAGGGTCATGTGATGGACTGTAAGTGACCTCTAGGAGCTGAAGTGCTTCCTGGTTGATATCCAGCAAGCAAACAGAGAGGTAAGACCACAGGGAACAGAATGCTGCCAACAACCATGTGAGCTTAGAGGAGGAGCCAAGCTCCATAAGATAATGCAGTTCGGTCAACACCTTGATGTGGCTTTGTAAGACCCAGAGCAGGGGACCCAGGTCAACCAACCATACCTGCACTCCCAACCCAAAGAATCTGTTAGATAATAAATTGTTTTATTAAGCTATGACATTTCTGGTTATTTGCTATGCAGTTACAGATAACTGCTCCAGGTCCTCATTATCTCTTTTTTAATATATTTTATTGATTTTTTTACAGAGAGGAAGGGAGTGGGATAGAGAGAAACATCGATGAGAGAGAAACATTGATTAGCTGCCTCCTGCACACCTCCTACTGGGGATGTGCCCGCAACCAAGGTACATGCCCTGGACCAGAATCGAACCCAGGACTCTTCAGTCCGTAGGCCGATGCTCTATCCACTGAGCCAAACCAGTTAGGGTGGTCCTCATTATCTTTTGCTTTGGATCAGTGCAATAACCTTCAAACTAAGTTCAAGTTCTCTTCTCTCTTCCATCTCCATGACATCCTACATACTGCAGCCAGGGTGATCTTCCTTAAAAACAGAGGTAGGAGGTTTGACTTTTTCAGTGCTGTATCTTTATAAGAATAGTAGAATACTGTATGCATCTTAGGAAAATGTTTTATCTTAGAAGAATCTTAGTTTCTTGTATGTAGGTTGCAAATCCTGACTGCTGGATTGAATGAATGAATGAATATCATCTATCCACCTTTACAAATACCAAAACCTTTGTTGGTTCCCCATTACATACAGAGAGACATCCTTGTTTTATTATTGAATTTATTGGGGTGGCCTTAGTTAATAAGATTAGTTTTCAGGCATACAATTCTACAATACATCATTTGTACATTGTATTGTGTGTTTACAACACCAAGTCAAGTCTCCTTCTATCACCATTTATCCCCCCTTTATCCACTTCTTATCCCCCAACCCGCTTTAGCTCTGATACTCACCATACTGTTGTCTGTGTTCATGAGTATTTTTTTTCTTTTTCCAATCCCTTCACCTTCTCAATCAGCCTCCAACACCCTCTACTCTGACGGCATATGATTTAACTTATATGTGGAATCTAATGAACAAAATAAAGTGGAGACAGGCTCATAAATACAGAGAACAGAGACATCCTTCTGATATAAGATGGCTGAAAACTAAAAGATCTTGGGCTCAAATTCCAGCTCTGATAGTTCCTAGCTGCTCACTAAATCTTTTCTCATTTATAAAATGTGATAAATAATTATTACCACTACAGACTGTGGTGAAGATTAAATAAAACAATAAATTTAACATATTTTTCACAGTGAAGACAATAGGTCAATAAATGTTTGTTATCCTTATAAAATTGGAGGCCCTCTACTATCTATATTTCCCTATTGCCCTTTAACCATATTAAGTAGCCACCTTTGTGTCTCCTGCATTTTCAGAATTATATGGAGTAAAATGCATGGATACTTGGTCAGTTTCAGGCTCTGAACTGGCTATATGACCTTGAGCAAGTTTCTTCACAGCCTAGTTTGACTATCTGTGGAATGGAGCTAATTGGAAAGAATAGGTCAAGAATTTGTCTTGACTCAATCTTCTGACATGTCAGTCACATTGAACAATAGGTAAAAATTAGGCAGTGAGGTCATTTACTATAAGGATTCGATAAATGATTTCCATAACATTTTGAAGACCCAGGGAAAACTTTCTCTTTTTAGAAATATTTGTGTGGCTCTTGGTAATCCAAGTGTTGTTGTTTTGTTAATCTGACCAGGCTTTCAGCTTTCAGTTAGCTGCTAACTGAAAAATAATCTGTACTTGCTGTAGTAGCAACCTTTCTTTCTCTCTTTATTCTTGTATTTCTTTTTTTTTTATCCCTTACCAATTTCTAATTTATATTTTCCTGCTCTATTTAGGTAAGCTACCTTTAAGTTCATTCTTGAAAAAAAGAAAAGTAAATATATAAATGCCTTCCAGGGCTGTCACATATAAAACAAGCATTATCCAAGTGCCATTTTTAGGAGTATATGTGTACATGTTTTAGTGGTGAGAATGAACATGTCAGAAAAACTGATGTAGATAGAAAAACTGATATAAACATCTTACAAAATCCTATCAAATGAATCCCATTTCTTGCCATTGAATAGATCATAGATGCAGTTCATAAAAAGGCAACATATTGCTTCTTACATCACTTATGTAGTTACGATATCCTGAATGTTGTAGCATAAAGAAGTCCATGTGTTAGGCAGACTATGATGTAATTAACTGATATTGATATTGAAACTGCTACTCTCTTCTCTCCCAGAAGTATGGCCACATTTATGCTTTAGCCAGCCATATTTCCACCAGATTCTACTTGAAAGTCAATTGGTGAATCATCCCCAATTGCTCATTGAACATAATGTTTAGCAGCAAGACTTCTGTGCTCTATTAATGTGTTTAAGCAGCACTAAACAGCCAGACATGTCAGTGGAAATATTGGTCAGATTATTTGTCTACCATTCTGTAGTGAAAACAGTTGACTGAGAATATCCTAATTTGTTAAGTGTTTGGGTAGCTATTTTTTTAAATAAACATGCTTCTGTATGGAGATATGCTAACACTTTATCATGGAAATGTAATCAGAAGGCTTGGCTGCAATAAAACTTAATTCATGGATGTAGTTTCTCTTACAAATATTCAAATGCTATCTTGATTTTCAGACTTAAAAGGAAATAACTGTTCTGTGACTCTTCATTGAGCAAGGATATGGTAAATATTAATTACCAGTCACACTGTATGTTGGATTGACAGGACTGACCATTCCATGAGATTTTCAACAAGATGATTGAGCTCCATTCCATTTAGCTTAGAATGGCTGTATTTTGTATTAGCTACTACTGACTTGCACCAAAAAGATAAACTGTAAGTGTTAGGCAGAAAATATCAAACCCTCATAGGGTGTTTATCCACCAATTTCTTCTGTTTATTAATGTTTTCCAATTCAAGGTCAGCATTGCGGTACTGTATATAGCCAACATTAGAAATAATGACATCAGTAATGCGTTGATATTGTTAAAATGGTATTCAGTAAAATAAAACTATCCCTTGCAGTAATGGGTGAGAACTTGCCTTTAACCTAGAGCCAAGTTCATTAGGAATTCATGCACACAGCCCAGAAAAAAAAAAGGTTTTATGAGGTTTCACCAAGTAATCTCTCTGCATGATGGGTTGTTCCAAGAAACTGAGCAAATGAAAATGTCAGTTTGCAGAAACTGTCAAAACCAGCATAACCTAATTTAGAATTGCTTCTTATTTAATAAGCCAGCAGTACCCCTAGTAGATAGAGTCCTGTCAGTCTTGCAGGAAAAATACTGACTCTTCTTGCACTTAAGGTAGTTTTATAGACACCAGAGGCTCTACTAATGGGAAAAGAGCATTACTTAGTTACAACACGCAATCATTAAATAGCAGCAAGCATAGATAGTGATTTTAACTATGAAATGCCACATGCCTTGATTGGAGTATACCTTTACATGTCAAAGTGGGACCCCAGTTTGTTTGTATGGTGTTATAAAACAGTGTGCCTCAGTCTGTGCTTTGCACATGGCACATTCTAAAAATACAAATAAATATGTACTTTTATTAATGTAACTAGAGGCCCATTGCAGGAAGATTCCTGCAAGAATAGTGCTCCCTCGGGCCTATTCCTGCAAGAATAGGGCTTCCTGAGACCACAGCGAAGCAGAGAAGGGAGCGAAGCCGACCGAGGAGGGCTTTGCTCCCTTCTCTGCTGCCTCGCTCCCTCCCTTCATCGCTTAGGCATCCGCACCCTCCCTTCTCTGCCACCTGGGCTCTCTCCCTTCTCTGCTGCTTTGCTCCCTCTCCAGGTCACGGATCCAAGGTCTGGATCCCCCGGGAAGTGTCGGGCGCTACCAGCCCTGCCTCGCCGGGTCAGGGATCCGGCGCCTGCGGGCCGCGTCGTGTACTGCCGGCCCCGCCTTGCCAGGTCAGGGGTCCGGGTCCCGGGTCCCGGGTCCCGCGTCCCGTGGGCAGCGTGGTGTACTGCTGGCCCTGCCTGCAGTATGCAAATTAGCTGCCATCTTTGTTGGCAGTTAATTTGCATATCGCGCTGATTAGTTGATGGGAGGCGTAATGAAGGTACAGTCAATTACCATGTTTGTCTATTATTAGGATGTTCATATCTATATATCTATACCTATACCTATATAGGTATAGAGATAGAGCTAGAGATAGAGGTAGAGATAGAGATAGAGATAGAGATATATAAGAATGTATAAACCCCTCTTATTTATTATCAATGACTTCTTAATCTATACTGAAAGAAAGAGATAGAGATATATATCCACAACACAATCAAGACATGCACCTTGACCAGGAATCGAACCATGACCTCCTGGTTCATATGTCGATGCTCAACCAACCGGGCTATTAATGTAATGTTTATAATGTGAGTTTGAGTTGCAAATATTTTCAATATTGAACTTTTAGAAGCAGTGATAGGTACTTATTTAGGGCCTCTAGTGTTTTATTATTAAGGACCTTGAATATTACTGCTTTGCATAATAACATGGCTTTACAACCATCACCTCTCATTTCATAATTTATGGTTGTTAGCTATTGTAAAACAAAAGTGTTGTACTGGCAGTGGGTGATGCTGCTTCAATAAAGTATATACATAAAGTAGATTTCTTCTGAACCAACAATAGAGAAACTGTAGGGGATAGGGCAGGAGATGACCAGAGTGTGAAGAGGGGAGGGGTGTACAGAGAGGTATTACTAAAACAGAGTATATCCTTGCATTTTTAATTGCATAGTATAATTTGATTGAAAGTTTCAAAGACAGAATGAAAAAAGAATGTAATCAGTTCTCTGCATGTTGGCACAATAGAAGCTTATGAGGAGACTGTGGAGGAAATGGTATGAGAACCCCTTAATGAACTCAAGGGCTATGTTGTGGAGCCTTTCTCATTGTTAAGAATGGAAAAGAGTGCAAAGGCACATTGCACCAGATTTGGCAGCAAGCTGTGTTTTCTCAGGAAATTAGATCCCTATTGCTCATGAGTATTAGAGAAAGACCTACACACCTGCTTCTGTTATTCTCAAGCTGAGTGATTACAGAGTTTATAGATGGAATTTCTTTCCTCTTTGCTAATGTTTCCTCATATGTGGGAGAAAGTAGATTATCTGGCTATCTAAATATCACCTGGATTTGTTATACCATGTAGCTAGTGCTCAGGAAATTGGAGCGGATGATTTTGGTTGAAAGTTTTAGATAATACAATGTTTTCAACATCTTTAATCATATTCTTCAGAGTTTCTATTTGTTCTTCTTTTGCCACCTTGATAATTAATATTTCGGCTCCAGGGGCCTCTTACCTAGAGTGATACTGACACAGTTTTGCCGTTGTTTGACATTGCTGTCTTTCAACCTCATAATTGTGTAATTTCTTTCCATATGCCCTTTCTTAAGCCCATCCTTGCTTTACTGTTTATTCAATCACATGTGAATCTGGGAGTCATCCACTTGTTCTAGTGACAACAGCCTCTCACATGGTTTCTTTGTTCCTAACATGTTGTAGTTTCTTTCTAGCCATTATAGATCATCAAGACCAAGTTTGATCATCCATTTGGTTAGGGAGGATAGAAGCATCATTTTATTGATATCTTTAGTAACTCACAATTGTACAAGTTATCTGTAATAGTCAAGAGGCTACAGGTGTTGGCAAGTGCGGCATCAACTATAGAGGGTGGCAGTGAGCATGTGTAGTCTGGAGAACAAATTGTCAGTGAAGTCAGAGTAGTAGATGTGGCTGTCTTCAGTAGTAGAGCCTTATTAGGACACTAGAGACCCGATGCATGAAATTCGTGCAAGAGCTTTGACCCCGGCCCCCGACCCCACCACCACTGCCCCTGCCTGCTGCCACCGCAGCTGGGGGCCTCTGCAACCTCTGCCATGGCCCCTGCCCACTGCGGCTTTGTCTGGAAGGAAGGACATCCAATAGGACATCTGGTCTAATTAGCATATTACCCTTTTATTATTATAGATGGCCTAGGACTTTATTTTCAAAATAAAAAGAATCATTTATTATCAATGACTTCTTAATCTATACTGAATTAGTACTGTGAATTGTGATATAAGAGGGCTTTAAGAAATCTTAACACATTGTTTGCGGGTAGTTTTTATCGCGCGCTAACAGGTGGCACGGGCCATTTTTTCTAATTTTTTTGTGCAAATGGCAACGTTCAGTAAAATTACGATAACTTTAGTTTACGTATTTATATGTTACCTGCATTCTACCGCTAGTCTATAAAAAACGTATTAATACGTGTCCCGCGCTCTACTACACTGGTAGAATGTATAAATACGTAAAACGTGTAAACACGTTTCCCGCATACAATGTGTTAATTTAAATTATATTTCTCTATATTTTACAAAGCTTTCATTAAAAATATGGCAATCTTTAAAAATAAGAATTATATATTATATAGTCCTTTCCATACAGGAAAAAATGGATATACTGATAGCAAACATATTTCTTAATGGTCTGTGTTAAAATTGTATAGTCTTATTTATAGTGATCTATTTAGAATTTATCTCATATAGTCTAATCTCTATTGCAGAAGGTAGAATAATTATTTTTCATGTCATTCAGCCTGATTTCTTATGTGATAGAAAATTGTTATAACTACATTACAATACTTTAAAAAATACAATTAATTATTTACATAAAGACCATGAATATCACAGCACATTAAATTTCAAATTTTCAATTTTAATTTTTTTAAATGCATAGTATGTCTTAAGTTTCTTTCTCAGCTGAAACAAATTATCAAAATCTTAGTGGTTTAAAGTAACACAATTTTATTATTTTACACTTCTGTGGTTAAACATTTGACTTCATTTTTCTGGAGGTTCTAGGGAAGAATTTATTTCTTTGTCTTTTCCATCTTCTAGAGGCTGGTTCCATTTCATGGCTCGTGCCTCACTTTCATGATCTTCCAAACCAGCAACATTTCATCTTTCTGACCATTCTTCAGTGGGTATATCACCCTCTCTGACTGTTCTGCCTGCTTCTTCCTCATCTAAGGGCCTTATGATTCCACTGGATCCACCTGGAAAATCTAGGATATATTTTTTTATTTTAAGGCAGTGGTTCTGAACCTTGGCTGCACATTAGAATCATCTGGGAATCTTTTTAAAATCCTGATTTTCGGGCCTCATCCTCTGGAAATTCTGCTTCTTTGTTACTAATGTTGTGGCCCCACCCATAACAAAGAAACAGAATTTCTGGAAGATGAGGCCCAGAAATCAGGATTTTAAAAAGATTCCTAGGTGATTCTAATGTGCATCCAAGGTTGAGAACCACTGTTTTGAGGTCATCTGATTAGAGTAATAATTGCATCTGCAAACTTAATTCCCCTTTACCATGTAATCCAGCATATTCACAATTGGGGATTTGGATGTGGACCACTTTGGGGGATATTGTTCTGTCTACCACATAATGATATATGGGTGTGCAAATATTTAAAAATATTTTAACAATGTCTGCCCACAAAAAACAACAACAACAATTCAGAAGAATAGATTAAATATTTTCCTCTTTTGTACTTTGGCATTAGACTTCTTGCTCTAGAATGAATGGAAATCCACCCAATGATGCAATGTGTAATTTGAATCAATTTGAGGACTAGAAATTGTTTATAAAAATAAATACATATATGATTTATTAAATTTAAGTGCAAGATAATGTAATTTTCCTCAACTAAAAGTAATGCTCTGTGACACTAATGCATAAAGCAAATTACAGAATGTAACTGCAGATTCTAAGAAAGACTGAAATCAGAAAATTGCGAACATTTCCAAACTTCTTGCTATGAGCGACTAATCATTGACTATGAGCCAATAACCATATAACATTTCTATAACACTATATTCCACAAATGCAGGAAACATTTTTTTCGTGTCACGTGGTTGCAGTTTTCAGGCCCAGTTCTAAATTCTTAAATTGAGGGATTAGGGACAAGTTCCCAATCACTCATCCAGAACGTATTTTGCATTGTCTCATAATGTGACCCATGAAACTTTGTGAGTCCTAACACTGTAGGGATACTTTGCATTTGGGGCTTAATAGTTGAGATTATTGTGATGATTCCTATGGAATTAGGAGCTAGTAGTCATGAGATACAGGCACATGTTCTTAAGGCAAACATGCTGTATAAAGGCATCAAATGAGGTAAGTAATTAATTTAGGGAACCCTCTTTTGGGCTAAATTAAGCAATTATTCACACAAAGCCATCATGATACAATGGTATAAAAGGTGGTTTAGGATACAAGAGGCTTAGTTTCTCATTATGGCTCTAGCTCTAATTATCTGCATCCTTTTGAACACATTAAAGGGCATCTTTGTCCTGGAGAGCATTATGCTAAGTGAAATGAGCCAGTCAGAGAAAAACAGGTATCACATAATCTCACTCATATGTGGAATCTAATGAACAAAATAAACTGGTGAACAAAAAAATCCGGAGACATAGAAGCCTGGAACAGTTTGTGGAACCTCTAGGGCAGTGATGGCGAACCTATGACACGCGTGTCAGAGGTGACACGCGAACTCATTTTTTTGGTTGATTATTCTTTGTTAAATGGCATCCTATATAATAAAAGAGAAACATGGTAATTAGCATATGACCGCTACCCTTCCCATTGGCTAATCAGGGCGATATGCAAATTAACTGTCAGCCAAGATGGCGGCCGGCAGCCAGGCAGCTTGAAACTAACATGAGGCTTGCTTGCTTCAGTGAAGGAGGAAACCAACATTCCCCGCCTTCCTTGCCGGCCTCTGAGCCTGCAGTTTGAAACATTGTCACAAATATAGAAGCTAAACAAAACCCCAGAAACCTGCTTCCAGCGAGCCAGGATCACAGAGCTGGAGTTATACATCGTTTCGATTATAGAACCGAAACAAACCAGGTACCTGCTTTCAGCAGTGGAGGCCTAAGAGCTGGAGCCTCAGAGCTAAAGCTGGCCCAGAATTAAAAAAAAAAAAAGAAAAAAAGGAGAGGTTGGGAGCTTCAGTCACTCGCCAGCCTGAAAACAGCCCTCAGCCCCTCACCCAGACTGTCCAGGCACCCCAGTGGGGACCTCCACCCTGAAGGGTGTGTGACCAGCTGCAAACAGCCATCATCCCCTCATCCAGGATGGCCAGGCACCCCAGTGGGGACCCCCACCCTGATGCAGGACACCCTTCAGGGCAAACCAGCCAGTCCCCACCCATGCACCAGGCCTCTATCCTATATAGTAAAAGGGTAATATGCCTCCCAGTACCGGGATCAGCGGAGCCACAAGGCCTCCCGGCACCGGCATCAGCGGAGCCTCTCGCACTGGGATCAGCATGACAGGGGGCAGTGCCCAAACCCCCTGATCGCCCTGCGGCTCTGTGTGTGACAGAGGGTAGGGCCACAACCTCCCTATCGGCCCTGCTCTGTTAGTGACAGGGGAAGGTGCCCCAAATCCCTGATCAGCCCCGCCTGTGCCTGATAGGGGTGAGCTCCCCAAGCCCCTGATCACCCTGCGGCTCTGTGTGTGACAGGGTGTGGTGCCCCAACCCCCTGATCGGCCCTGCTCAGTGTGTGACAGGGTGCGGTGCCCCAACTCCCCCCCCCACGGGCCGTGCTCTGTGTGTGATGGGGTAGAGCCATAACCTCCCCATCGGCCCTGCCCTGAGTGTGACAGTGGCGGCTCCCCAACCCCATGATCGGCCCTGTTCTGTGGGTGATAGAGGGCGACGCCCCAACCGCCCCCCACGGGCCCTGCTCTGTGTGTGACGAGGTAGAGACATAACCTCCCCATCGGCCCTGCCCTGAGTGTGACAGGGTGTGGCACCCCAACCCCCTGATCCGCCCTGCTCTGTGTGTGACAGCGGGTGGTGCCCCAACTCCCCTATCGGCCCTACTCTGTGAGTGACAGGGGGGAGCTCCCCAACCCCCTAATCGGCCCTGCTCTGTGCGTGACAGGGTACGGAGCCCCAACCCCCCTTATTGGCCCTGCTCTGTGCGTGACAGGGGTGCTCCCCAACCCCCTGATGGGCCCTGCTCTTTGCATGACAGGGGGGAGCTCCCCAACCCCCTGATCGACCGTGCTCTGTGCGTTGCAGGGTACGGAGCTCCAACCCCCCTGATGGGCCCTGCTCTGTGAGTGACAGTGGGTGGCGCCGCAACCTCCCCATCGACCCTGCCTTGAGTGTGACAGGGGGCGGTGCCCCAACCCCCCAGTTGGCCTTACCCTGAGCGTGACATCGCAACCTCCTGATCTGCCCTGCTCTGTGAATGACAGGGGCAGTGCCCCAACTCCCGAATCGGCCCTGCTCTGAGCCTGACTAGGGGCTGCACCTAGGGATTGGGCCTGCCCTTTGCCACCCGGGAGCAGGCCTAAGCCAGCAGGTCATTATCTCCCGAGGGGTCCCAGACTGCGAGAGGGCACAGGCCGGGCTGAGGAACCCCCCCGAGTGCACAAATTTTTGTGCACCGGGCCTCTAGTTTAAATATATAAAATAAATATCAAAAATATACATCTTTGTTTTACTACGGTTGCAAATATCAAAACATTTCTATATGTGACACGGCACCAGAGTTAATTTAGGGTTTTTCAAAATGCTGACAGTTTGGCTCCAAACCCTTTGTTCAGAAGGTTTTCCATCACTGCTCTAAGGGAAGGCAGGGGAGGGTGGGTGGGTAGGAAGAGATCAAACAGAGAATTTACATGCATATATGCATAACTCGTGGACACAGACAATAGGGTGGTGAAGTCCTGGGGAGGGGTGGGGGAGGTTAGAAGAGTTCAAAGGGGGGAAAAAAGTGGACATATGTAATACTTTCAACAATATTTGTTTTTTTTAAAAAAAGGACATCTTTTTGCCTCATATTTCCCTCATTTAAAAAAACGAATTGAAGTAGAATTATCACAGAAGACCTCTAGCATTCATATCTTCTGTAATGTTATAATCCCAGTTTTAAATGGTCTCCATGTGCATCATCTGTGGTGACTTGTGGAAGAAAGAAGATGGGCTCAAAGAAGGAAATTCAACAGGTAGTTGTGATATAACAAATATCTTGCAACCATGACTAGTGGAAGCAGAGATCTCACTGAAATGCTGAGAGATAAAAGGGGCTCTTTCTCACATCTCCTTGCTGCTTTACAGTTCCTGAATTCAATCCCAATGGCAATGGGAAATGTGAAGGTGTCTTAAAAAGAAATAGCCTTAGGTCAGGATGTTTTATTGTAGTTCTGCCTTATTGTGTATGGAATAAACTCGATACTAGAAAGTTGATAGCTAAGTGGAGTTCTCTGTATAAGATTTTTTCCAACTGACTTCTTTTATAGAACTAAAGTTGTGCTCCAAGAGGAAAATAAGATGCAGTAAAAATCAGAGAATGTTATCAGAGAAGAGAGAGGATAGACAACCAACAAAATCTAGATCATGCCCACATTTAACTGATGACAATATGCATGAGGCTTCATTATTCACTCTGGGTCATGAAGCCAGTTAATTACAGACTCAGGATGGTGACTGGATCTAGTCTTTGACACGTTCAGCTAGGTTCAACCTTTTATACGTGAATTGCATATGATTGCATTTATTATTTAAGAGGGAATGTTTTTGGTTAAATATTGATGGTATTTAATATTAGTCACTAATTTTAATGAGTTAATACTTCAGTGGTGCTTCAAAAGTTCCAAGCACTGTTCTAGATGATTTACTCGTACTTTTATTATCTCAATCATCCCAACAATCCAATAAGATTGTTCTATTTCTACTCCTGTATTATAGAAGGTGGAACTATGTCTCAATTCACACTTTTAATACACTGTAAAGATGGGATTTGAACCCAGATAGTTTGGCTCCAAACCCTTTGTTCTCAACCATGATATAATGGCTTGGAACTTAAATGCTATAAGAAAAATTAAATTAAAAGGTTGGACCTGGATTCTTTCATGATCACAAGTATGTGAGGTGAACAGCTTTATTACATGGATCTTTAATTTATGTATATAACTTTTCTGTCTAACTGAGGCTTATTCATTCACATGTAGTGATTGACCAGTTATCATATGTACAGGACTTTACCACATCATCTAGGGCAGGGGTGGGCAAACATTTTGACTCGAGGGCCACAATGGGTTCTTAAACTGGACCGGAGGGCCGGAACAAAAGCATGGATGGAGTGTTTGTGTGAACTAATATAAAATCAAAGTAAACATCATTACATAAAAGGGTACGGTCTTTTTTTTTTTTTTTAGTTTTATTCATTTCAAATGGGCCGGATCCGGCCCAAGGGGCCGTAGTTTGCCCACGGCTGAAGGGTATACAAAGGATAATTAATTCAAAATGGTAGCATGCACAATAAAATAGTATAATTCAAAGTATAAGAAGCAACATTAATTATAAGGTTTTAGATATTACATATCCATATTTAATATGAGCCAAGCTTTGTGCTAGATGTCTTGCATATATTACCTGATTTAATTTTCATATCAGACCTTTGATGTGAGTCATATTTCTCAATTTTACCTATGATGAAACTGAGTCTTGAATAGGTAGGCAACTTTTCCATGATAACAAAGGAAGTGACAGAGTTGGCAATCAAATCTGTGAGAGTGAAAATCCCATTTTTTTACTACTCTGTTTGGAAGCTAATAAACCAATCCTAAGGAAAGAGCATGCAGTGCTTTCTTTCTAGTCCTAGCTGGGGGAATGCTACTTCTGAATGCCCAGCCAGAATCTTTCATGGTCTCTCTTTGCCCAGATTTTACTGGTGCAGCTGCTGTGGAAAACAATATGGACTTTCCTGGAGTTTTCATCATCTCCTCAGACTTGATAATGAGGAGGAACCCTAGAGTTCATCTCCAGCCTTGTATTTAGGCTCTGCCCACCAATTAATACCAGAGTATTGTGAAGTATTTTCGGAGTTTGAGTGATAGAATGAATGGAGATAGAGATGTGTAACCAACTTTCTTAATATATTATCATAACTTAAAATATAATAATTACTTTTTTCTCCTTTCCTGCTGCTCTTCCAATTTACCATCACTGCAAAATTGTTTCTCTAGTCTACCTGAAGATCTGTTCCACCTAAGATCTGGATCCTCCTCCGACTCAATCACTCATTTAGTAACTATACTGTCTTCTTTCACCAAATAATGAGATGGTTTTAGGTTTTTATACCTATTAAATGAGACTATTAGAAAGAGAAGGGTTGCATTTTTACCTTTTTAGAGAGTATTGAATTATGAAACAATGATAACATCATTTATTTTCTCTTTTCTCTCACTTTCTCAGACATGCACATCAACGTTATAAAATTCCCTGTGTATCTTTGTTATCTATTTGATTCTGGCATTATGGTGACTTACAGCTTAGGGGGGTAACTTTTTGTGTATTATATTCAGATGGAGACTTTCAAGACAAATATTGTCTTCCTGACATTGATGCTTGCAGTCAACACTGGAATAAAAAGTTTATAGCTGCATTAAAATTTTTGCAATTGGTTGCCATAGAAACCAATGCAAAAGTGACTTTGTATTGAAATATGACATCTCTAGAATATGTCTGGTGAAACTTTGACACAGAAAGTGAAATAAATTAGAAAGAAACTTTATACAGAACCTTTTACATCCTCAAAACTTGAGTCTAAATGTACTTGAACAAAGTTTAACTATTTAGAAAAATAAAAGACATTGGTTTTTGGCATTCTTAAATTAATTGAAAACAGATTATTTAGATGTTAATAACATTTGATGTGAGACTTATTCTATCTAGAGCATTCAGCTCATTTCATAAATGACTTAAATCAGGTTTTCAAGATGACTTTGTAGTAGGTGGAAGCTACATTCACCTCCTCCCATCATCAAACTGGATTTACAGCTAAATTATTGAGCAAACAACCTGAATGACGAACTGAAGAGGATTAATTAGCAACTAATGAGAGGATTCTAATAACAGCTAGTGTGGCAGCTATGAATGCCATGGAATTGTTTCTTCTTCCCACAGTTTTCCTCCCTTTTTCTTTCTTCTGCCTCCTGTTGCTCCTCCAAATTTTCTGTAGAAAAGCCAGTTTATGTATAGATTACAAACCCATCAGAGAATATACTTTCTTTCAAGCAGGAAATCAAATAATCACAGCATGGTGGGTCCCATTTTTATGCTTTTCTCTTCTATATTGGTTTATTGCTTGGATCGACAGGGGAGGCCTCATTCTGCCCAAGGAGGAAAAGTTTATAGTCCCTCCTTTTCTAACCACAATTGTTTTGAAGTCTAGTACAGTTTTCAAAGTTTGAGAGATCTGAAAGTTTGGCCTCAGGCAGGGAAGAGAGTAGTGTGTATGCATATGTGTGTACATATACACATATTATTTTGCTCAGTAGTAGGCATATGTTAAATTATTTTGACAAGCTGCTTACTTTTAACATAAGGTAAAACACAGAAATGGACCCCTGTCTCAAAGATTTGAAAAGAATTAATATTTTTAGATGCAATGAGAAAGAAGAAATCAACCAGCGTTACAGTCATACCTCAATTGGGTTCATATATCTATTTTACATTAACACAAATTAGCTTTACACATTTATCAGCTATGCCTAGATAGTTATTATAATACATAATTACTAAAATCATATGTAGCTACTTAACTTCATTAAAATTCTATGCCATAAAATACACTAGGTGTTGGGGAAAAGGGCTTATAAAACAAAACAGATATATTCATTAATTTATTTATTTTTGTCTGATTGGATAGATGATGAAAAGGGGAAAATCATTAGGATTTCATTTTTTTCAAGGACTATTATACAAATGATACTGCAGTCACTGTTCCCCAGGGTCATGTTACACAGACATTAAGGCTACTATAGTACCATATGAGAGAGAAAGAGAGGGGAGAGGGGAGAGAGAGAGAGAGGGAAAGAAACAGAAAGAGACAGAAATACAAAACAGGATCAATAGTGGTGAAAGGTAACCATGTTTAAAAACCAGAAGCTTTTAGAAAACAAAATAAATGTCCTTTGTATAATACAGAGGTGAGATTTAGAATGTCCTTTTTTTGGGGGGGGGGTCTAACTTCCACATCATTAAAAGAAGAACAGTTATTTGGTATCAGGAATTACATAAAGAGATTAAAAACAGGACACATAAGATCATATTTGTTTTGCTGTGGCATTTGGAGCAGTTACTAGAACATGGGTTCTTGAAATTTTCTAACTTGGGCAAAGTAGTTTTATGTTGTAGATAACTTTGAGGAGAAGTAGAGGAACAAGGAGGGGTTGACTGAAGAGGTAATAGAGTTCTGGATGCTTCAAATTTTCTCCAAAATAAAAAAGCAAAAAGATAACACAGTCAAATAGTTACATTCAACTTATATGATATACCATATAAAAGCTCTTATAAATCAATTATAAAATACCAATAAACCAATACAAGGTGGACATATATGAATAAGCAGTTCATAAGTAAGAAAAGTCTATTGGCTTTGAAATATATGAAAATATTTGATTTTACATATTGAATTTTAAATGTTAAAACAGATATCACGACTGTAGAGCCCTGGCCAGTGTGGCTTGGTTGGGCATCACTCTGTGAACCAAAAGGTTGATGGTTCCCTTCTTGCTCAGGGCACATGCCATGGTTTGGGGCTCAATCCCCGGTAGGGGGCATGCAGGAGACATCCAATGTATGTTTTGCTCTCTCATTGATGTTTCTCTTTCTTCCTCTCCCTTCATCTCTCTCTAAAATAATAAAGATCTTTAAGACTGTAGAATATCAAGTGCTTATACATTTCTGATGGGAGTTTAAATGATAGGGCATATAAGCAGACCAACATAGCAATATCTGCCGAGAGCAAAATTATACATAACATTTGACTCAGCAATTATGGCTCATCCATGTCATACATTGTGTGTGTGTGTGTGTGTGTGTGTGTGTGTGTGTGTGTGTACATTCATGTTTTTTTTAATTCCTTAATTATGCATCAATATCAGACTGGTTGAGAAAGTTATATACAAAATCCCAAAAAACGTATACACACACTTTGAATAATTATAAAGCCAGTGTTTATTTAGATACATTTTATTTTTAAAATTGAGCTATCACCTCAAAGTATGTTAAAGTGTGTTTATACATTTTGGGGGACACCTTGTATTTTATTAACAAAATAAACACCATTCAATTATGAAGAAAAGACAATTCAATATCTACTACTAGTAGGGAAAGATCTTGAAAATATATTTGTAAATAAAAAATAGAGGGTTGAGTGTCATCCTATGGACCATGGAGTCACAGTTCGATTCCCAGTCAGGGCACATGCCCAGGTTGTGGGCTCAACCCCAGTGTGGGGTGTGCAGGAGGCAGCCGATCAATGATTCTCTCTCATCATTGATGTTTATAGCTCTCTCTCCCTCTCCCTTCCTCTCTGAAATCAATACAAATATATATTAAAAAAAGAAAAATAGAGGTTACAAAAATGGATATAGTATGTTACTGCATGGGGGAAAGAATATACTCATGTGCACATACACAAAGACACACAGCAGGATGGTTGTTAAGAAGGTTGTTTCTAGTGAAGGGGACTGGTTGGCTGGGGAAATTGGACTGTCAAGACTTCTTTTCAATTTAGACACTTTCATCCCTTTTACATCTTATATCTTACTAGAGGCCCAGTGCACAAAATCCGTGCACTGGTGGTATCCCTAGTGGCTGCCGGCTGCCAGCCAGGTACTCCCTCCCTTCTCCCGGTCGCCTACTGCCACCATGACCAGGACCTCCTGGCACCACCACCCACCGGGGCCTCCCTCCCTTCCCCAGGCCCGCCCCGGCCCCTGGTCGAACTACCAGATGAACTCCCAGTCCAGGGGACAGTTTGCATACTATGCTTTATTATATAGGATTATATAGCCTACTCACAGAAATAATTAAAAACTAAAGGAATTTGAGGAAAATCTCTATTTTAAGAATACATTCTGTCTGGGAATAAAAGTGTGTACTTAGCTAGAATACTTTTGTTGCATTAGGAATCTGGTAGTAGTGGACATTAAAAAGAAGGAAGAAATTTTTTTAGATATTTTGACATTAAACTGATTACCTTATGAATACTCTTAAATAATTATGGAGGATGATGTGACCCAGAAGTGCAATAATCCAATACAGCATACCATTTGCATCCTATTAACAGAGAAAGCACTCTGTGTCACAATTTTATAAAATTTTATACCATAATCTTAGTTATTTAACCATTTTTCAATTATTAAGCAACATATGAGTCAAATTGACATTCTGTATTTAGAATAATACTGATCAAAATATGTATTTCTTATAGCAATTATAGATTATAACATTAAAACATGGATTTCAAATTATAAAAATAATGGAGAACAAGCCAAATTCATATATGAATATAAGATAATATTTTAGTTATGATTAGGAGGGCCCAATGGCCTAATATTCCTCAATGCTGAGTGATAGTCTTGAAAAGCATGTATAACTTGTACCAAATGCCAAAATATCGAAATAAAGAAAAGCCATAAGAAAAAAAGAAAAGGAATAAAAAAATCAAAATGGTTTTTACTTGGTAGTGCAAAATGTATAGGAAATTTTACACATCATTATATATGACAGCTCTTTCCAATTTTGTAAAATAAGTTAGAAACTCATGCACAAGGGAAATAACTTAAATGTATAGACTTTGATTGTACATAAGAACTGCTGATTCACTTTACTCCTTAATGTACCTCAGTCTCTGTTTAATGAGATTATGACATTTTTCTCTTTTATTGGTGTTCCTTTCATTAGCATATTTGCCTCTTACATTCACCATATCACTTAAGGAGAGTAGACAAGCAGTCTTAAAAGGTGTCATAAAGAAAACTGTTAATAAGAAATGGAACAAAAAAGTTCACAAAATAATGAACACTATTTGATGCGTATCCTTTATTTCTTTTTTTTAAAAAAAACACACATGTTTTTATTGATTTTAGAGAGAGAGGAAGGGAGAGGGATAGAAACATCAATTGGCTGCCTCCCGCACACCCCCTATTGGGGATCAAGCCAGCAACTCAGGCATGTGCCCTGACCAGGAATTGAACCAGAGACCTCTTGGTTCACGGGTCCCCACTTGAAGAGCATCCTTTTGATGACCAAGTTAATAAGCTTGTATGAGAGTAGGATGAGCATTAATCCATGCTCCTCATCTGTTAGAAAAATGAGGAAAACATTCAACCATTAAACTATGGCTTATAGATAAAATGTTGGAGGGCCAGTTTACTGAATGGCTAAAAATATTATTCTTTTGGGTCTTCTCAACCCTTTTCTCTCATTTCTTTTGCTGCATGATATCTAAAATTTTAAAGTTTATTTTCTTCATCGTAGCATTAAAAATAAGATTTCCACAAAGAAAAAGGTTGGTGTTCAGTTAAGGCCATGGACTTTCTTTGATACTTTCAAGTAAACTCCTATTTGTGTAGGCAATGGTACCTTGGCTGTTGTCCAGAGGTTTAATTGGCACTCATTTGCCTAATCTCCTGTAACAGATAATGTTATTACAGAATTTCAGGACTCCAAAATCCCCTATCAGACAAAACAAGGCTTTTAATGAGAATCCCTTCATTTTACTTGTTATTTGGCTTGGTTTAAGCCACCTCGATCCCTCCTTATGTATAAGAAATGCATTATTTTTCCTAACAGCCATGCTCATTCTAAACCAGGAAACATTTATTTTGGATCATGTCTTTTCTGGAATGATTCAAAGTTCAAGAAAGTGAAATTGGGAAGGAATTTAAATTAAGCTGAAATAGCAAGGAGACAAAATTAAATTGGATTTTATAACCTCTGCTTTGCAACTAGGATGATGTTAATTTGTATCTTGAAAGACAAAGCACTGGAGCATTTGCTATTTTTGAATTTACATTGTTTTCTTCTATAATAATAAATCAATGTATATAATTCATGTGTCTAAGTTCTGTATCTTTTACTTATCCATTTAGTTATTTTTACATTTAACATATATTGAGTGTCTTCTGTGTTGAAGGCACTGCTAATAGAGTAGAGCGAAGAAATCAACAAAGACAAAAGAAAGTCCTTCAAATGTTCTCAAAAGTCAACCTATTAGAGGGTTCATCTTTGACATCCTTTAATAAAACACACAATCTATGCCGCTTGGACTTTTAAGTATAATGTGAATCTCCATGGTACAATAAAAATATATTTAAAAACTAATTAAAACATAATAATTTACACTTATGTAGCTACATATGGATAGTTTTGCTACATATAATATGATAAACATACGTGCCCCATCTCCATATATACAACATATATGGAGACTCTAACGGAGCTTATAGTTTCGATAGTGATGATTAGAAGAAGAAAAATAATGTATAGAAGATAAGAATATGTTGTATATATGGAGATGGGGCACATATGTTTATCATATTATATGTAGCAAAACTATCCACATGTAGCTACATAAGTGTAAATTATTATGTTTTAATTAGTTTTTAAATATATTTTTATTGTACCATGGAGATTCACATTATACTTAAAAATCCAAGTGGCATAGATTGTGTGTTTTATTAAAGGATGTCAAAGATGAACCCTCTGATAGGTTGACTTTTGAGAACATTTGAAGGATGTGAAAGGACAATTCAGGTATATGGGGAAAAGAGACTCACAGGTAGGGCATAGCAAATGCAAAGGTCTGAGGTGAAAGCCAGCTTAGTGTTTAAGGAAAAGTAGTGAGTGATGTCAGTTGGGTGGAAATGACAGAAAATGAGATGAGGGAGATAGAGTGGGAGTGAATCAGGTAAGGTAGGTCTTTGGTGACTGTGGGATGATTTGGGAAAGGATTATTTTAAACAACATGTATACAATAGGGTGGTTACAATACAAAATCAGGACTATGGAGAAAAGATAGAAGTAAAAAGAATGTGTATAATAACACTAATATTATTCCCCTAGTTGAGTACGAATTTTCTCTCTGAGTTTTCTAGTAGCCAGGGCATAAAGGGAAATAAAAGTTAAATAACTCTGGTTAAAGAAATCAATGAATAAGCAATCAAGCGTATCAATTATTTAAGATAATTTAAAAATATTTAAATATTATTGCTCTTGATTGCCTCCTTTGTCTTCCAAAAATGCTCATTTTCTTTCTTTTGATTTGTATTGTGTTATTCAGTTTTCATTAAATAAATTTCCACACGTGAGACACTATAATGACACCCAATTTTAAACAAGGTTGTAGATTATAAAATTTTACATCATTTTTAAGTTACCCACTATGGTAACTTACTGAAAGGTTTATGACTTGTCTAGCATGCAAGCATACATTTACATGTAATCCCAAGATTCAGTTGGACAAATTCAGTCTTTATTTTAAATAGAAATCACATATTAAATACTTCAGGTGCCAGGGGAAACTAACTTTAATTACTAAATCAATTATCTCTTTATATTGACTGTTTTAAATTTCAAACTCTTACAGTGAGATTAATAAAGTTTCTTATTGATCTGATAAATTCTTTATTATATACCGTTATATTTTAAGTTAAAGTACACTGTGATAACCAGAAATAAACTATATTTTCTTTTCCAAAATAATAATTTAAGAAATAAAAAAATCCATAATTTGAGAGAGCTCACCTCTCTGGAAAACCATAGGAAAGTGAACTAACATATCTAAGGCAGTTTTCAGTTACCTAAAGCTTATAAAAGTGGATAAACCCAATTAGAAATATAGGAAAGTGTGAATTGTATGAAAAGATGGATAAGAGGAAATTATCTTTATGATCAAAATCACTTTTGTTATTTAATGAGATAGTGAGATTTCAATAAATGTCTGTGTGTGTCATATTCTAAAATGGATAGTGATGCCAGCAAGCAGATAAAAAATGTTCTCTAGTAATGCAATAGTAAAAGAAACATACTAAATCAAAGTTAAGCTTTGGGTAACAAAAGTGAGAAGATAAGGCAAAAGAATGCCCAAATATGCCAATGGATGGTGGATAGTCTATGGAAACTTGTCAGAAAGCACAAAATTATTAATATACACATAGAGAGAGAGAGAGATGGATATCTATATCTCTCTATATATCATCTATCTATCTATCCATCATCATTCAGTGTGGCAGGAACCAATACATGCATTTTAGACAAAATCCTCATTTAATCAGGACCACAACCCCATGTAATTGGTCTTTATTTATTGAAAGGGATGTAAATTGGTCTAAGGTTTTATAGAACAAGATGAGATACATTTTGATAGAGTTAAATATTTAATCATGTTATTTGAATCTGTAAAGTTTGAAATTTTAAAGATGTTATGGAGCTAAATATCATGCTTGTTTTAAACACTGACAGTAGGGCCCTAACCGGTTTGGCTCAGTGGATAGAGCGTCGACCTGTGGACTGAAGGGTCCCAGGTTCGATTCCGGTCAAGGGCATGTACCTTGGTTGTGGGCACATACTCAGTGGGGAGTGTGCAGGAGGCAGCTGATCGATGTTTCTAACTCTCTATCCTCCCTTCGTCTCTGTAAAAAATCAATAAAATATATATTTAAAAAAAACACAAAAACACTGACAGTAGGTATAATAAACAACGGTGAGAAGACCTACTGACCTCAAGACACTTCAGATAAATATAATGAGGTTTCCTCCTGATGCTAAATACTCTTTACACGCTCTGGCACAGTGCGCATCTTAAAGGCTAAGTATAAACTTATCTGTCTTAATTTGAGGTTTCGATTACAGTTTGCATTCAATATTATTTCATATTAGTTTCACTTATTGTCTCATGCCAGGTGTCATTAGTTCCATTTTACACACCAGGAAACTAGGAGTCCAGATTGGCTGCATTGTAATACTCAAAGGCTTTTGACTCTACGATGTTAGTGATTAAAGCGTTTGGAAAAGTCGGAGATTTGGGGTCCATCATTCCATATCAGTTATAATAGATGTTTTCAGTCAGAGAACCAGGAAAGAGGAGATTAGAAAACCCAGATTCGAACACCTAAGACCTTTATCAGGGACCAAAAGTGAAGTTATGGACTTAGGGGGGTAAATGCTTTAGGAGACATGAAAATAGCAAGCAGGTAAAAGGTAAATGGGTGCAAAGAACCTGTTGAATATACGATATAAAGCAATTGGGCTTGTATTTAGTGTGTGATTAGAAGATAACTGATACAAGTCTCATCTAAAATGGGAAAATATAATTGAGCTTAGGCTGGATATACAGAGGCGAAAGTGATGGATCCATGTGTATTTATCCAGAGTTTACCATGAAAACAGAGTTACTGGAGGAAAATAAATTCAACAACTGAAAAACCAAAACTTTAAATGAATCTGACCAAAAAATAGCTGCTTATATTGGATATATTTCCTGGGAAAAGATACAGTGTCTTCTCTTAATAAGCAAGGAACAAATAGAAAAAAATGCCACCATCTTTTAAAATGTACCCTTTCAAGCTACAATTTATGTTATGATTTGTATTTAAGGGTGTGATATTTTATTGAGAGACATTTTGTATGAAATAATTATATACTTTGCAGAGTGAACTATATATGTGCAAATGTATGTGTGTAAAGGAGAGTGGGAGGGAAAAAGAGAAAGAGTGAATACGAATGAGTGCAAGTTATAAATGCTTTAAAACTATAGGTGGGCCCTGGCTGGTTTTGCTCAATGGATAGAGCATTGGCCTGCGGACTGAAGGCTCATGGGTTCAATTCCAGTCAAGGGCACATGCCCCGGTTGCCTGTTCGATTCCCAGTAGAGGGTGTGCCATGGCAGCCAATCAATGATTCTTATCATTGATGTTTCTATCTCTATTTCCCCTCTCCCTTCCTCTATGAAATCAATAAAAATATTTTTAATAAACTATAACTGGTTATAAGATTATATTCATGGATAAAAGAAATGTTCCAATTCATATGCATTTCTATGGTGGACTACCAGGATGATGAGACTGGAGAACAAGTCAAAAAAACTTGAATGGGAGCAGAATAATCAAATATAAGACAGAAAAAAATATTCCAAAGTCACCTTGGAATAATTATAAAATTAGTGTTGGCAGTTTAACAGTGACAGGAGTCAAGATATTATGCTGCTCTTAAACCACAAAGATGCAATTGATATTTTAATCTAAAATCTCATGTCTGAGAAAAAAGCTTGAAACTAGGCATTGTTCTTAAAAATAAAAGTACACCCGTTGATAAGTGTCTGACTTGACTGCTTTTCATTTTTAATCCCCCATAGGGAGAATAATAAAAGTATTATAATTTTCTGTTTTATCTTATCTTTAATTTCTGAAAATGAATCTCAGGGATTTTTTTGTTTTATTTTTTTTAATTTTTTACAGACAAGCACCTAATGCCCTGGGAGATTATGTCATTAGGCTTAAACACTCTTTGAGATGTTTTTATTGTTAGAATACTGCTTTTCTTAAGTAATGAACTTCACCTCTTGAGTTTTAAATAAGATGTATGTGTGTGTGTGTGTGTGTGTGTCTCATAATGTTTGTTTTTCTAAAACATTTAGTTCCAGTTTTCTTAGTTTGTAGGACAATTCTATATTCCCCTATTACCCTTTGAAGTCTTATATGACTCTCACATCAACCCAATATAATGTCTTGAATATTTTAATTATTTTTATGATATCTTAACTCTTCTTTAAAAGCTTCCTAAATTTTAATTTACAGAGTAGCATACTCTTTCTTTAAAAATATATTGTTTGCTTAACTAATGAATTTTCTTTTCACTGATGATTTCTGGCTGCTTACATTAAAAGTGCCTATAATATTAAAGGCCAAAATGATGCAAATAGGTCAACTAAAAGGGACAGAAGTTTGGTTTTGACTGTTTTTCTAAGTATTATTTTGAGCTTCCAAGTAGTGAATATATTTTTAAAAACAAAAACAAAAAGCAACACACAGCATTCTATGGACCTCTCAGTAAGGAAGGTTCCTTCATTGCTGATTTCAGTAAATTCCAGCCAACCCTTTCATTTTCAAGCCTCAGTTTTTTCCATCTGTAGAATGAAGATAATGCCAACCTTAGAGCACTATGATAAGTAGTCTGATAGCTTGCTCACCCATACTTCAGCAGGCTGAACACTAGGCCATTTATCCAGGAGTAGCCTCTTTTGCATTGAGCTCAGCTCCACAAGGTCTTGGTTTTGTAGATGAAAATGGTGGCAGTGGTGATGGTGGCCTTATGACAGTGGTGATGATAGTTAACATTTATTTGGAACTTATGCTAGATATTTTGCTACATATGTACCTGGCTTAAGTTATTTAATCCTGAAAGCAACCCTATGCAATGGGTATGTTTTAAATTCCCATTTTACATGGAGTGAGTTCATGTTCGCATACGTAATATGAATCTGCTGTATGTTTGCATATGGTGCACATTGGCCTCATAATGATAAATATTGGAAAACTGTCCTGTTTTCTTATGTCCTCCCCATAGTATAAGTAATTAATTGAGAGTAATAAATTCTGAAGAGGCAGAGTTACAGTTTTGCAACTAGGAGTACTAATTGCAATAGTATTAATTGCAAAATAAAATCTGAACAGCCTACAGAAATACTTGGAAAATACAGAGAGCAAAATATTTATTTGCTTTTTTTATTTTCTTTACTTTTAGAAGAGCAAGCATGGCATGTTTCTGGAAGTTTTTGCAATTTGTCTAGTTCTGTTAGCACCAATGTATTCAAAAGTAATTTTTTTTTTGCAAAGTGTGTCCTGATGTGCTACATCATTTGATTGCCCAGAAAGATATTAGCCCCGGTAAGAAATATTAGTGAAACCTATTTCAGTTTGACAGTCTGTACATTGAGATGGCTGCAGTTATCTACTTACATCTCTCTGTTCTGTACAAAAGCAGCATCTTACACGATGCAGATAAATAATAGTGACATTTTATCTCCCTTTCTAAAGTTGAATTCCGGAAGCTAGGATCCTTTCATGCTTACATTACCAGGACAAACTGAAAGAGATAAATCCTTCAGGGATGGGACCAGAGCGGAAGTTAGGGGATTAATGCTTAGATGCTTCTTCCGATCTATTTCTCCCATTCTCTGTGTTAAAAATATATACCATATATCATGCAACATGTTTTAATCCCATCAAAATTTCTCACACATTTCCTTAGGGGATACATTTTTGCTGCCAAAGTTTTCCCTGCTAGAATGCTGACTTACTGTTCCTTTGCAGAGAGCTTCGTGGTTTATTTTATGAGACTATGTTATTAGAACTTCTCTGGCTATAATTTTTATAAGGAAAATTAATCCAAGGGGAATTTATTTTGAGAGCAGTATGCTTCATGGTGACGGAGAAGGAGAGAAATATTTCCAGAAAGCAATGTATCCATCATTTGTTTTAATAGAACAGAAATTCCTTTGACAGCATGTGTGAAAGCCTTTATTATGCCCAGCATTTAAATTCAGTCCTTGAACTGGAGTTTTCCCCAATAATTTAAGGGTCAATTTTGGAATAGTTCTTGTGTCCCATGTCACTTTTCAGTGATAGCACTTTATGTAGAAGAGCAAATTTAGAGGAAACTATTCTCTTTTTTGTAATATTTACACATGACTTATAGCAAGTGACAGAAAACCTGCATACAATAACCCTAAGAAGAATTTTCTTTGTGCCTTTTTTTTTAAATTAGTGGATAACAGTGAATGCTATTAGGTAAAGAAGGACAGCTTGGGCTACTTTTCAATTGAAAAAGAAGAGAAGGTTAAAACTTTACCCCAACAGTTAAGACTATGTTACCTTCATTTTCTCTGTGTTTTGCTTTAGTTTAAATTCTATAATATCTTTGAAGTTTTAACTCACTTGACACAATACTGTTTACCTAACTCAGGCTGGGGTCCACGCTGGCCCCCTAATATTTGATTTTTATAAACCAGGGGTCACTATCAGCTGCCCTTGACTTAAGTAATCGAATATAACAAAGCCAAAGTTATTTCTCTGTAGAAATTAAGTTGTCCCTAAATCTATGTACCCTGTTTCCAATCAAGGGTTCTAATTGTAATGACATTCCCTCACAGACAAGCTATTAGCATTTATGAGCTATATCAAGAAGAAATAATAAACACAAACACATGTGGGCACAATTCCAGAGGTGCTCTTTGGGTTTCCTTGCTATTATAAGATATAGCAGAAGTGAATGTCAGCTTTTGAAATGGCATATTTGTACTAAACTCAGTCTGCTGGTTGGTCTTGGCACAAATGTGATCTTTTAAGTTCTTCTGTGGGACTTCATAAATGCAGGGATGCAATCTAAAGAGTTATTTCATGTCATAACATGACAGGCAATATAGTGATGGTAAATATCAAATAATTCGCTTCTTCCCTCCACCACCACCCACCACAAAACATTTACACACATTAGGCTTCAGCTTCTCTTTGGCAGACTCAAATTGGATTTCTTTTGTTATCAGCTCTAGGCTCAGACTTCTATGACCCTAATTTGGCAGCTCTTCAAGGAATTTATGGCAAAAGCCTTTTCTGTTTCTAACAAAAAGTACAGCTCAAATCTACCTTGCAATAGTGAATTCTGTTTGAAGTTTCATTTTACAAAAGATACCCTACTCTCTGAACTCATTTAAAAATTATTTCTACTGTTTTTATACTGAGTAATCAGTACATTTTAATTTGGAGTGAAAGTCATTTTTTTATAAAAGGCTACATTATGATTTTTTCATAACCTGACTTCATAGTCAAATGTAAGGCAGAAACGGTATAAAATATTTGCCATACTATAAAATAAATGTTATATTCCTTTTCACCACTGTTTGGCTAAGTTAAAGTAATCTATATTCCAGAAATTTAAAAAAATGATATATGATTAATCATGATTTTAAATGTAATTGATTCTAGGTAAACTTATAATTAGGAAATCAGATTTCAGGATTATGTTACTAGTGGAAATTCTTATATGATTTATATATCAAAATATAGTCAAATGGTTAACATTGCCTGTGTTACTGTGGGAAATAAACAGTAAATTGAGGTCATGGCTTCTTATAAACTATAACCTATACATGTCATCATGGATCATTTTGCATGTTGCATTTCTCCTTACAGGAATTCTAATGATGAGATCTAGTAAAATATTGATTAATAAATGATGAGTTGAAATGCATGTTCTGATTAAGTTGTAACTGAAATTTAATGTCACTATATTGCTAAGATTTTTTTTAAAAATTAACCCTTGCCATGCTGATTATGGGATATTCCATTTGGAGAATTTGTTTTCTTATTGGATCCATGGAAACAGCAACACAGATAATAGCAAAAACTGAAACAGAGATGTTAAGTTAAAAGGGTATCATCATAGTTCACATCATACAAAAACAGAAATAAAGGGAGAAGAAGATATTGTATAGTGGTCTGTTTTCCATGACAAGGAGTCACACACTGGGAGTTAAGAGCATGCATTTTTTATGCAAATATGGTTGACATGCAGTGTTATATTAGTTTCAGGTGTACAACATAGTGATTCAACATTTATATACGTTACAAAATGATCGTCACAATAAAGTGAGTCAGCATACAAAGCTATTACAATATTGTTGACTGTATTCCCTGTGCTGTACATGACATCCCCTTCACTTATTGCACCCATGCAACCCACAAGTTTCACTTGTGATTATTACAATGACTTTTGTTATTTTCCACTTCTTTGTCCCAACTCATTTTAATTGGGATTTAACTTATGGGGGTAATTTATTTTATTATATGTTAGGGGAAACAGAGATAAAGAACAAATGGTTAAAACTGACAGAAAGATTCAAGAGCTAACTGAGAATAAAGCTCTAATTGTGCAGACTTTAGTGGCATAGATAAGGGTGAATGAACCGCATCCTAACCTAATTACCTAATTGACCAGAGTGGAGGTAAGAAAACTGTGTAGAAAGGTGACCAGGTTTATATACTGTACAATATTTTTTTAAATATATTTTATTGATTTTTTACAGAGAGGAAGGGAGAGAGATAGAGAGTTAGAAACATAGATGAGAGAGAAACATCAATCAGCTGCCTCCTGCACACTTCCCACTGGGGATGTGCCCGCAACCAAGGTACCTGCCCTTGACCGGAACCGAACCTGGGACCTTTCAGCCCGCAGGCCGACACTCTATCCACTGAGCCAAACCGGTTTTGGCTACTGTACAATATTTAATCATTCATTCTTTTGCTACATTCTAGGACAGTGATGGCGAACCTTTTGAGCTCGGCATGTCAGCATTTTGAAAAACCCTAACTTAACTCTGGTGCGTGTCACATATAGAAAATTTTTTATATTTGCAACCATAGTAAAACAAAGACTTATATTTTTGATATTTATTTTATATATTTAAATGCCATTTAACAAATAAAAATCAACCAAAAAAAAATGAGTTTGTGTGTCACCTCTGACACGCATGTCATAGGTTCGCCATCACTGTTCTAGGACATAGCCATTAAATTAAGAATTAAGGCTCCTTGATTTTCTTAAATCTTTATTGTTGAAAGTATTACATATACCCCTTTTTCCCCTTCATTGACCTCTTAGTCCAGAAGATCATCTGGAAGGATGTCTTGTCTAATTAGCATATTATTCTTTTATTATTATATCTTCTTTTTCTCCCATGTACCCTATCCCCAGCCACTCCCACCCCCCAGGACGGTGGTCAGCAAACTGCAGCTCGTGAGCCACATGCAGCTCTTTGGCCCCTTGAGTGTGGCTCTTCCACAAAATACCACAAAATGCCACGTGCAGGCGTGCACATACAGTGCGATTAAAACTTCAGGGCACATGAGCAGAAGTCGGTATTTTGTGGAAGAGCCACACTCAAGGGGCCAAATAGCCGCATGTGGCTCGTGAGCCACAGTTTGCCAACCACTGCCCTAGTTAAATCATAGACTTAGATTACCGGGATAAGTCAAGTTTGGGTTTTTAGATGAAGTAAGAAGGCATTAAGTCTCCTTATCACATCCAACCTTCACTATTAGGCTAGATGTCCAAATTAATACTGCTCTGATATAGTCTTATCTCCTAATTAGGAAGTAGGAAATAATGCTGTTCAGGTTCTCTAAAATGTTTTAAATTAATTACTTACATATAGGTTAAGTTTACTTTAGACACATGTATACATATACTTTATAACGTCTTCCTTTATATATATTCATGAAAATAATAAAGTTTCCTTTTCATTCTTTGCTCATGGTATTTTAGGGCTTATAGTATACTAGAGGCCCAGTGCATTAAATTTGTGCACGGGAGGGGGGCTCCCATCAGCCCAGCCTGTACCCTCTCCAATCCAGGACCCCTAGGGGGATGTCCAACTGCCAGTTTAGGCCTGATCCCTCTCAAAATCGTGCACCACAGGCTCCTAATAGTGCACCTGCCTGCCTGCCTTGTCGCCCCTAACTGCCCCCCTGCCGGCCTGATCGTCCCTCACTGCTTCTGAGTGCCGGCCTAATCACCCCCAACTGCCCCCCCTGCCGGCCCAGTCACCCCACGCAGCCTGCTAGTCATTTGGTCACCCTCCTTAACCCCCCTGCTGAGCTGGTCATAGGCAGCCATCTTGTAAGGGTGTGAGGGTTAATTTGCATATTGCCTCTTTATTATATAGGATTATTCTGTTTTATGCTGTCATTTTCAACTCAAATTGCCCCCAAATTATAGTATATTCAAAAATGTATTATATGAATTTCCCCCTAAGCTTATTATGATTTTTATAGAGGTAAGAATCAGAATTTTCTCCTTTTATGAATTTGGGGGGCAGGGAGGGCATATTCTCCCCACAGTCTCTGGAATATGTGTTCGTATTTTTGTATACCTGCATTTTTTGAGACTGACACACTTTTCCAGTAGTGAAACATTGGGAAACTCAAAAATTGGGAGAAGATTGATGAGGCTGTTCTTCTATGACAGTTGTGAAGCCATCTGTGATGTAGAATAAAGTAGGTTGTAGTTTCTTCTCTAAGTGAGCATTCATAGAAGTGGACATGGGGAAAACACAAGGAAAGACTTAGGATATCTTGTTTTCTTTTGTATGGGTTCCAGTAGATACTCAGTAATAGACCCCTAAAAGTGTGTGAATATAATATTTATTTTATATAGATTTATAATTTTAAAAATAAATGTAATTATATCATATAACATTGACCTAAGCATTGACAAAATGTACTGTTCTCAGCAGCTAGATCATCAATTATTGTACATGTACCTATTTATAAAATATAAACTAGTTTAGATAATAATTACACTGTCGTTTTCATCAGATTCTGTTTCTCGGTTAGCCTTGTTAAAGCATTATCAATTTTATTGATCCTTTCAAAGAACCAGCTTTTGGTTTCATTGTTTTTCTCTATTATCTATACCTTTTGTTAAAAGTATATTTAATGGAGTCTTAGCTGTAAAATTTTAAATTATTTAGAGAAGTTTAAATAATCATGAATTAATGTGTTTGTAAATCAAAGGTCTTCAATTAGAAATTAACTGCAATGCAATCTTTTTTTTCAGATATGTGACTTATCTATTAATGTTAGATATACAAATTATAAATAAGGTTGGATTGACCCCAAAGTGTGTTAAATTTATTTTGGGTTGTTGATATTTTTATTTTGTTACTTAACTTGGCACTTTTTATTATATTTTATGATAATCAACTAGCAAAGTAGAACCCTGAAGGAAGAACAGCTTTATTAAGCACTTTCCACAATATAGAAGTAGAATGGGGTATAAATTATACTTATATATCAGAGAAAATAATTTGTATATATAGTATCATCAGATCACAAATATCTAGGCATTCATGTTATAATAGTCATTTTACTGCATTCATTATAGCCACAAAGAGACTCTGTATTAGAGAATTAAGTTTTGAATATGTATATTTTATCTCCTTTTGGAGAATGTACAAGCTAGTTTATATGGACATCAAATTGATTTTGTTGCTACAAGTTTTCATTTTTTACATCACTAAATGTTTTTTTTAATCTTTATTGTTGAAAGTATTACATATTTCCCCCTTTATCCCCCATTGACCTCTTCCAGCAAGTCCCTGCCCACCACCCTATTGTCTGTGTCCATGGGCTATGCATATATGCATACAAGTTCATTGGTTGATCTCTTCCCACCCACCCACCATCCCCTGCCTTCCCTCTGAGGTTCAACAGTCTGTTTGATGCTTCTATGTTTCTGGATATATTTTTGTTCATCAGTTTATGTTGTTTATTAGATTCTACATATGAGTGAGATCATGTGATACCTTTCTCTGACTGACTCAATATTTTTAATGAATATTTCAAGCAAATGAACAAGCACTGATTTTGTTTCAGTCATTTCTTTGGGCAGACTGGTTTCACCAAAGGCCATGTGTAAATTGGTCAGATAGAATAAGAATTTAGATTTCCACAATCTTTTATTTTTTTATTTTTCTTTATTTCGGAACTGCTTTTATGTACAGACATCATCAAAGCACATACACTGCAGATTTTCCAAGGACTAGAAGTTGGGCATAAAAGTTAAGGGCTACCAGGAAAATTGAAATTGTCCCAGAGAATCTCTGAGGACCACACTTCCTTTAATGTCCTTGATGACCTCCTCAAGTGCGTCCTTTGTGAATGTGCAGAAATTCTGGCCAGGCTGCACAGTGGCTAGCCCTATGTTAGTTGCATTCAATTTCTCCTCCATTGCTTGTTTGAGGATAATGAGTGAGGATTTGATGGCTTCTTTCAGAGCCATCGACTTGTGGTAAACTTCTTGCAAGGAGCTCTGGGCACCCTCTGAAGCAGAGCCAATTGAGCATCACACTGTACAAAGGTCCCAGATGGGTCCATGTGAAACAGCTGAGGACCTTTCTCATCAGCTCCTCAAAATAACAGTGCTACTCCAAAGGGAAGAACCATGGCACCTGGATTTGCATCTTCCTTTCCAGACTATAGAGCCAGATTGGACACAGCCTGGGTCACACTCTCCATCATCATTGGCTCATTATAGGTGACCCAATGGTTCTGTGTCTCCACTCTGGCTTTATCAATTAAAGTCTTAGCATCAGCAATTAGCCCACTCATGGCACAATCTATGTGAGTATCAATCTCTACAATTTTCTCAATGCTGCCTGGCTCCATGAGTGGGGAGGTAATTCTCTTCTCCACAGCTAGGCACACCCCCATGTCTGGATCCCAATGGCTGTAGAACCAAGTTTGATAGCCTCAATGGCATATTCCACTTAAAATAATCTTCCTTCTGGGGAAAAAGTATTCACACCCCTGTTGTACTCAGACCAGGTGAGGAACATGGTGAGGGCAGTAGAAGGCGGCAGCAGCTACGTGGGGATTTTGAGAGCCAACACAAGTTCACTGGCACCTGACAGCCACACGCCACCACAGAACCAAGGCCCTCAGATTTCCACGATATTCTTGGTAACTTTGAAACTTCTGTTATCTCACCAAACCCAGAAATTGAATTGAGTTTTGTTACTAAGCCAGGTTATAGCACGGGACCCAGGAGTCAGTAGCTCAATTTTCTACTTCTTTGCATCAATTTTTCTTTTGAAAGTGATGCATGAAATATTGAAGAATGGCAGGGAGGAGCCTCTGTGAAGTGTTAAGTATTGGGTTCATTGGGTCCTATCAGCAGGTAGGGCCTGCGGGGAGCTTGTTTATCCAGCAGTAAGATCTCATTATGAGGATGGTGATGTAGTATAGTTTACTTCATACCCCGAAGCCATTCTAGGAAACAACTGAGTGAGTGATAGTCATTGTGGGCCCTGTATTGTGCTATTATGACTTGCAATAACTGGCAGCATATTAGAATAGAGATCAGGGACTAGAACTACTCCACTGAATGAAGTTCTGAAATTTCCAAGCTCTTAAATTATTCAGTATTTCCTACCTTATGGAGTAAAAGAATATATAGTTGGCTATTTCATGGCACAGTAATGGAAATAAAGAAAGAAAATGCATAGGCTTTATACATTTCACAATAAATATTTATGTCTCATAATTGCAAGGCACCCAAGTGGGTATCTATATAGACCAGTGTGACCCTTCATGTTAAATCAAAAATAAAAGATCTGTAATATTGTCAAAATATATACATATTTAAAAAAATGAAAAAAATACAAAGACAAGAACTTGCCTTTGAGAACTAGAGGGTAATAAAATAAGAAATATTTTTAAAGCACCTTAATGAATGATTGCTAAACGGAGCACACAACACTGCCTTGTTTAGCTTTGAAAATACCAATGAATATCAGATTGAAAGAATAAAATAAGGTTTGAGACAAATGTCCCATCTTGCTCATGACAACACAGTGAGAACAAGGTAAGCTATAAGTTTAATATAGAGGAAGGGAACCCTGCTTAATGTCATATGCAGTAACTAGGGGCCCAGTGCATGAATTTGTGCACCTTGAAAGGCTGATGGCACCAGCCCCACTTGCACCCGCTGACAGCACGAAGCAATTGGCGCCAGCTCCAGCAGTGAGTGCAAGCTGTGGGTGCTGTCCCGATTGCCCCTTAGGAGCAGGGGAGGTGGGGAAGCCCTGAGGGGCAATCAGGGCTGGCAGCTGCCACTCGAACCCACCGATGGCACCAAGTGATCAGGACCAGCACCAGGCTCCAGCAGCGGGTGCGAGTGCTGGGGGGGACTGTGGCACATAGGAGCAAAGATTTTCAGTAACCACCAGAGGCTCACCCCGATGACAACGACCGGCGCCCCACCTTGGTCTAAGCCCTCGCTCACTTGCTCCACCATCCTGCTATGGCCAATGCTCAGCATGTTCCGCACATGTGCCCTGGTGGTCAGCACACATTGTAGCAACCAGTTGTTCGGTTGTTCAGTTGTTCCACCATTCGGTCTTTTTGCATATTGGGGTTAATATATATATATATATTATCAAATGTTTTATTCAAGCCCCAGAAATACCTAGCTATAGCAAATTGCCCTTAAATATTTGTTGAAATAAAGAATGAATCAATGAATGCCTCCTTTCAGAGGTGACTCACACTAAATACTATAAAATCATTCCTTCCTTCCCTAATTTCAGATATTTTCTGTTTGATACATATGAAAGGAAAGGGTCATGATGTGACTACTAAGAGTCTAGGGTATATAATGGAACCTAGTTACAGCTTTTTGACAAAGCAGCCAAAGAAAGGATATTGAGCTGGATGAATCATGAAAAATTATATGTTCCTCAGTAACCGTATAAAAAGCAAAATGCCACTCCCTGAAAATTTAAATTTTTATGGAAATAACAATAAGTAATAAATGTTATCATTTGGTAGCATCTGTTAGACCAGAAGATTTATCTAATTTTGAGTTTAGTCAGTATTAATAAATAGGCTATGAAGATTATCTCACTTAAGCCAGTACTTGAGGATCTTTTAATTGCTAAGTAACACTAAAACAACTTAAATTTTCTTGGAATTTAGTAGATGTCCATATTAACAACTGTTCAATATAATTGTTTCACAGAAACATATCCTCTCAAACTGATCCAGCCCTCACAAATGTACACAAATTTGCCCCACACCTAGAGGCTGCACTCTCAAAGGCAGAAAAGATCAAAATCGAGAACAACGAAGTCTGAATCAATGTAACTTAATATTTTCTAAACATATATTTCTACTTTCTATGATTATTTAAGGAGTACTGAAAGCATGTCAACAATATCTCTGGAAAGTAGAGTTTAAAGTCCAAGGAAACCTTCTATACTTGTTTTTATTGTGTGTTTTTTTTTTCCCCATGGTCTTGACTCTTTAAACATGAAAAGACACAAAAACTTCCCTGTGACTTTTTTGTGAATTCATTGACACACTTTTTCTTGCTTAAGTTTGATAATGTTTATGAAAATACTACGTAAATGAAAGCATTCTGCACAAATAAAATGAATGTTATTTTTACATCCATGACAAGAATGGTAAACCATCATAATAGATATGATTATACAAAAAAATGCAGGTGAATGCCAAAATAGTTGTGTGTAAAGCTGATATGTGTACTGCATATTGTGTGTTTTCATAAGACCTCTTCTACAGTGGTAAAAATAGACTCAACATCACCAAAAAATGGCTCTAACTTTTTTTTAATTCTCAGAAATTCACTTGAAAGAGCAATGTACAAACTGTGTTTAATCCCCCCATAATCTCTCCAAGAATTTAACCAAATAGACAATTATTCTGTGTGATATTATTCTTGAGAAATAAAATGCATATTAAAATATACAACACACTTCATTTTCATTTCCATTGAATTTTTCTCTAATTTTAGAGGACTTGAATGCCCAGCCGAGTTCATAAAATGAAAAAGAAACACACAGAAGTGCTTTTGTTGCACAGACCAGACAACACAAGCAACAATGTTATACTGTATAAACACCTACAATAAAGGCAGGAGAAGGGTTGTAAGATTATGAAGGAGTTTTCTACCCCAACCAAGCGTTACACCTGCCACCAGGACCCCACTTCTGCTCCATATTTCCATTAATGATGTTATGATTCTCTTGGGAATCCTGATTTGAAACCTCAAAGTCATCCTTGACTCCCCCTTCCTCATCTCTCTCATCTGACCTCTCTCTCCATTCCTGTTAGTTCTGACTCTATAATTTCCCCCCATATTTCCTTTTCATACCCTTTGCTACTTTTTCCTTCAGTTCTACCATTTTAAGAGCTTTCTAAGTGGTCTCCCTGCACCCAGCTGTCTAATCCATTCTTGATATTGACACTAGAATGATCTTTCAAAAATTTAGATCAGATAATACCACTTTCTTCACAGACATTTCCTCCTGTCTACATTGATAAGAGCAGTTCTTCTGAAGAGTGTCATCCAGAATCATCACCGGGGGAACTTTTTAGAAATGCAGATTCTTAGGTACCAATCAACACTTTCTCAACCTGAAACTCTGATGGTGGAGCCAAACAATCTGTCTTTTAACAACTCCTCCAAATGATTCTGATGTATATTAAAATTGTAAACTACTGGGCTATGGGGCTAAATTCAAGTTTCTTGGCATGGTGTTTTTGCAAACCCACCTTTCTGTTCTTATTTTCATCTGGTTACATTCTTCTCCCCACCCCATTCCACCATTTTAGAACCTTACCTTTTACTATTCTTTCTAACTGAAATACCCAATTGCTTTGGAACTTTATCTTCCTGATTATCAAATTTTGAATTGAGGCACAATTCATATTCAATCTCTTTACTAATCCATCGCCCCAGTCAGATTTCTGTTCCATTAGTTTATTCATAAAAGTGAAAAGAGAAATGGGTTAAAATAGAACAAACCTCTTACTCTGTGTTTCCTTCAATGCTGTTTTTACTCTCGGAATTTCTCCAGCCTTTTTCTACTAAAAGATGATCTCCTCAAGGTTAACACTACTGTCAATAATCTTTGTTGTAGAACAGTGAGTTGCATATAGTAGGTGGTCAATGACATATGTGGAATTACACTGAAACAGGATTTGAACTATGATACATTATTATTTTATGTGTTCATTGCTGGTAACGATCTCCCATTTGGAATTGTTCTTACATTTTAAAACCTTTTATAACTTGCAATCTTTAAAAAATAAAATTCTGTTCTGGTCTGTGCTCTAACACAAAATGAAAGCCAATATGTGCCGTAAGCACTGTAACTCTCTCTTTAAAGGATCAATTTGCTGGGTAGGTGTCCTGTCCTCCAACAGGCCTTTCCCTGTGAGATGCCTCTGAAATGTGAAAGAGATTAAATTATATCACCTTTGTGGTCTGTTGATCATCATGTTGATATTTAATCTAGTGTCCAATAAGTGTCCAATGGTATAAAAGGCCTGAAGCTGGCAATGTTTTTTGACCTATCCATAGGCTCATACCCTTATCCATTTTGTTGTCCACAGAGAGGGTTTCTGTGGCAGTATACATGAACTAAATAAATACCATAATAGTATGTCCAATGAATGTAAAACAGAGTGCATTAGGTTTAACAAATCAATAAAAATTTACTGAGTTCTCAACTATGTGCAGTTCTGTGGAATATAATTATTCTGAGTAACAAAAATGTATTTCTTTGCAATATTATAAAAAGGGAAAAATGCATAGTTAACTTTTTCCAAAATTAGTAAGGTTAAAAATACCTATAAAAATGTTATGAGTGGTTGTACTGATTGCCAAGATACACATTTTCAATACCAATTTAAATGAACATCTATTCAGTCCATCAAAATGGTAAAGCAAATAGATATGGAAATAACTATAGATATATGATTGGATATAGATTTAGATAGATGGATGATGATAGGTCAGTAGATAGATACATACATAATATATATAGACAAAGATATATGGTAAATCTTAGTTCTCAAAGTTCTAGCATTAAAATGATGAATGAAATATGTGAAAGCAAGTACTAATTAATATGACACATGCTAATAAATGTGTATATTAGAGAACCCAAAATAATTACAAGAATGAAAAAATTATTGAAAGTAAATCGAAATTGTGGCATTTTAAAAATATAGACCATATGTGTCAAGGTGTTATCAATTCATTTTTCCCAGAATAACAACAACACCCCCCAAAAAACAATTCAGATTTTCTTGTACAATGTGCATTTGCTTATGTTTACCCAAACACTGGAGCTTTTCCTGCTCCTTTTCAATATGAGAATGGAGACGAGAATATCCACTAGCTTCCAGGCACAGTGTTAAGCTATTTCTCATATCACTTTTAAACATTAAGAAAATAAAAATTCAACGCCAATATGAGTCTTTTTTAAAAACATTTTTTATTGATTTCAGAGAAGAAGAGAGAGGTAGAAACATCAATGATGAGAGAATCATTGATCAGCCTCCTTCTGTACACCCCCTACTAGGGATTGAGCCCGCAACCTGGGTATTTTCCCTTGACCGGAATCAAACCCGGGACCCTGTAGTCCATAGACCAAAGCTCTATCCACTGAGCCAACCCAGTGAAGGCTACCCTATTGACTTTAATTGTTTTTTAGAGAGAGAAGAAGGAAGAAAAAGAGAGAAAGGTTGATGTGGCAGTGAAACATTGATCCACTGCCTCCTGCATGCCCCCTATCAGGGATTAAGCCTGCAACCCAGTCATGTGTCCTGACCAGGAATAGAACCTGCAACCCTTTGGTGCATGGTATGATGGTCAGCCAAGTGAACCACACTGGCCAGGGCAAGATTTGAGATCTTAAAGATATGTCCTGCTATCTTAAGATTTGTCCCACAAGATTAAAAAAAAATATTTTGTTTCTATGTAAGAAAAATGTCTTTATTCATAAGGACATGAATACTGAAGTATTTAGGGGTGAAATGTCATTGTCTTTGCTTTAACTTATTTTCAAATGACTTAGGGAAAAAAAGTGATACACACAGTGAGAAATTGCACAAATGATACAAAATGTTAAGAAAGGAAAAATATCATTCATCACTTATTTCATTTAATTAAATGTTTTAATTTAATTATTGGAAAAGGCAATGTAGCCATAATTTATTTAGATATTTATCTAAATCATTTGAAAATATCTTGAATTATTCTTTATATTATTTCCATCTTTCCCCAAAAATATTTCAATGTTATAATAATTGTATAGTTTATTTTGAACATCATTCATTTAGTCTAATGGTAGTAAAATTTTCTAAGCCATAATCCTACATCTATTTCCACATTAAATGAACATAAACTGTATCTTATATCCAAGGTGCTGTTATTTCTTCACTTCACCCCTGCCTTTTCCTTGGCATGTAACTGTGAGCTGTTTGAAACCTTTTTCTTGATTGACAGTTAAGTACTGAATAACTCTAATTTCCAGAATATTTATGGTTTTATTTCAACACTTTCCTCAGTAAGCATATTCCAAAAGTATGTATTAATATCTCTGTCTATTCCCAACACAATTCTCCATTTTATTTTTGTAATTTTATTTTTATTACTGACACTATTGAAGATGACCCATTTTCCCCTCCTTTGCCCACCTCCACCCAGCCGTCCCGCCCCCCTCCCTCTGGCCATCACTATACTGTTGTCTGTGTCCATTGTTTATGCATATATGTTTTTGGCTAATCTTTATACCTTCTTTCATCCAGCCCCGCCTACCCCTATCCCGTCTGAAAGCTGACAGTATGTGTCTTGAACTAATTTGTTGCTAACATTTTAGAATTTTTTAGACTAAATATTTTTGCATTTCACTTCAAGCATTTTACTTTCTCTTACAAATCTTCTGAGAGTTTGAGTAACTTTATCTATTGATACTGCTACTTTAAAAGTGTTTCTGCCTTTTTCACTGGCAGCGATATTCTCTGTGGCAGATGACCTGTTATTTGATTCTAGAATTGTATTGTAATTCAGATACTGGTAAAACAAGACAATGCTTATCACCAGAATTATAACTTTTTAAAATAAAATACCACCAAGGATTAATTTCATGTAATGGGTCAAAGGTACGAAATTTCGTCAATAAATGCCACATGTAATTATATAACTTTGACATCTCTGCTTGTGTACAGTTATGCTATCCTATTTAATGTGGTGTGCCAACTCTGCAGCATTGACAGGTATGATGGCAATGACTTAGACATAGCTGATGTCCACCAAGCTTCCAGTACCTTTTCTCTCCAGTGGTCGGCAAACTGCGGTTCGGCAAACTGCAGCTCGCGAGCCACATGCGGCTCTTTGGCCCCTTGAGTGTGGCTCTTCCACAAAATACCAACTTCTGCGCACAGGCCACGAAGTTTCAATAGCACTATACGTGCATGCCCGTATTTGGTATTTTGTGGAAGAGCCACACTCAAGGGGCCAAAGAGCCACATGTGGCTCGCGAGCTGCAGTTTGCCAACCACGGCTCTAGACGGTATCAAATGCAGACATTTACTAGGGATCTTAGACAAAAGTTTAGTACTTTAACTAAATTAAAGAATAATTGTGAAGTTGATAATAACTTTATCAGGAAACTGTACTGTGACGGTAGGGAGAATGAATTCTAGAGTCAGACATAGCTGGGTGAGAATCCCAGGACTTCCACTTATTGGCTTTCATTGAGTTTCTTCAGTTGTAACATTTAGTTAATTTACTTACTCAATCATTCATTTTTCAATTAGTAAATGTGTGTTGAGCTGGTTAGCAGCATAGTTCCAAGCACTGGAGCTAAAGAAGTGAGTTAGGCCTGACTGGTGTGGCTCGGTGGTTGAACGTTGACCTATGAACCAAGAAGTCACGGTTCAATTCCTGGTCAGGGCACATGGCTAGGAATATGCAGGTGGCAGCTGATCAGTCATTCTCTCTCATCTTTGATGTTTCTATCTATCTCTTCCTCTCTCTTCCCTCTGAAATCAATAAAAAAAAAAAAAAGAAGTGAGTTAGAAGGACAAAGTCCTTGACCTCAAGGACCTTACATTCTGTTGGTACGACAGAAAGAAGAAGAGAAAAAAAAGTAGGTGCATAGTGTAACATCAGATAGCATTAAGTCCTATGAAAAAATATTAATGTAGAATCTGGATCAAGTAACCAGAACAGGAAGCTTGTATTTCAGACAAGGTAGTTAGAAAAGGCCTCTCTGAGGAGGTAATACTTGAAGGAGGGTAAGAAGGAAGGCATGCAGTTGGTTAGTGAGAAATGGAGGGAACAATGAACTGAAAAGCCTTAATAGATGTTTTAGTGGAGGGTAAATGAAAATTTGTAAACTCAGCTATAGTTAAATGCTCATTAGGTGTTAGATCTTATTTTAAGATAAGAAACAGGTAATTCAATGGATTATGTGCCTTCTTTGTTCTAATGTACATCTTCCTTTTCATCTTGATAATTTCTCTTCTCTCAAATTCTACATTATTCATCCTGTCCTCTTTTTCAATCTTTATTGAGTTAAACTCTGCTGGCTGTACTTAGATGCTACTGCTATTAGAGGCCCTCTTATCTTGGTTTTTGCCTTTGGCTTGGTATTTGTATTCTATGAGCTGTCACATTGATTATCTTGCTAAGTATTGGGCAAGTGCCCTCTCTAAGCAGGAAATTCACAACTTCTCTATGATTATGTTAATAGTGATATACCTAACCAGTGGAGACCTGTTTTGTGTGTGTGTTGGGGGGAAAGGTGGAGCGTGTGCGTGCGCTTGTGCACCCACAGGGGGAAGGGTGATAAAAATGTCAAAATGCCATTTGGAAAATGATGCTTTCAGATAACAAAGAAAGCCCAACTGATCCGAACCACCATCAGCCACATTTCCCACCATGGTTCCTACTTTATACTTCCCCCTGATGCTTCCAGAAATCAGACCAAAGTGCCCATTTACCTCTGCCTCTTGCTGTGAAACCACTACTGGAGCTTGACCCACTTTTGTTATATTTTTCTGCTTTATTTGGCTATAAAACATTTATTCCTGATTTTATCAGTGTGGATCCAATCAGAGGCAAACACCACACGCTAATTTTAATAAGAAAAGTTTTTATAAAGAACTAGAGGCCTAGTGCATGAAATTCGTGCACTGGTAGGGTCCCTAGGCCTGGCTGGCGATCAGGGTCGATCAGGTTCCCTGCCTCCCTGCCTCCCCAGCTCCCACCTCCTCCTTCCCTTGCTCCCTCAGGGCCCTGCAGCCACAGCTGGTTGCCTGCTATGTTCTGCACCGCCCCCTGGTGGTCAGTTCACATCATAGCCAGCAATCGAACTCCTGGTCTCCTGGTCGAACTCCCCAGGGGACACTTTGCATATTAGCCTTATACATAGAGAGATTATTAAATGTAACAAGATATTGGCATAATGAAGGATTGGCTAGTGAGAAAGACCTATTGGTCTTCTCAGGTTATCATACAAAATACCATAGACTAGGTGGCTTACATAGCAGGAATGTATTTCCCACAGCTCTGGGGGCTGAGATTTCCAAGGTGAATGTGCTAGCTGATTTGGTTTCTGGTGAGAGCCCTATTTCTGGTTTACAGATGGCCACCCTTACACTGTGCTCACAGAACTTTCCTCTATGAGCACCTGAAGGGCAGGGGAATGAAGGGAAGAAAAGATATGGGAGAGGAAGTGCTGATATCTCTTCTAACAGCACTAATTCTTTCATGAGGGTTCTGGCCTCATAATCTCATTTAAACATACCTATCTCCCTAAGACCCCCTCCTCCAAGTACTATCGCATTCAGGGTTAGAGCTTCAAGGTATGACTTTTAGGAGGACACAAACATTCAGTCTATAGCAAAAGAGAACTCAAAAGAATAAAGGTTGCTCTTAATCCTATGGCTGATACACAGCATCCAAGGAAAAGCCCCTATCTTCTGAACTCCAGAGTGAGATCCAAACCTTACTGGGAAAGTGCATGGCTTACTGAATGGTTGGTAGTATAGTGGTGAGCATAGCTGCCTCCCAAGCAGTTGACCTGGGTAGTGTTGGGTAGTGCAGGTTCCTCAGCCAGGGACTTGACACTTCTGACTGTAGGAAATTGGAAGAACACACAAGGTACAGTAGGTAGGTGGGACATGTTTATTATGAACAAAGCAGCCAACAACTGGCTGGTCAGTGGCATCTTATATACATGCTCAATCGAAAGAGGCCTCGTGCTAATTAGTGACTTTAGTGCTACATTAATATAAACAGGTTACATAAGGGTGTGCTTGCAAAGTACATATAGTGCTGCTGCTGGGTCACTGCCTCGCGCATGCATAGGCCAAAGGGGCCTTTAACGTAGTAATACTGCTGTGTCATTGCTTGCATGCATGGAGACGGTGCATGGGCCTTTAACCTCCAGTGTCCTCTGGTCAGGGCTCCCACATCAATGAAGTGCCACACTGGCCGAACTTGCAAATCTGCCCTCTGGAACTTGACAAGCACTCCTCCTCTAAAGCACCTGGGAAAGCCGTTTGTGGGAAAGTGTCTTACATGAGGCTATGATCAAAATGGCCAAGCTGCTGGCTGCCTGGCACTGAGTGCAGGAATCGAGTGCTGGAGAAGCCTTGCCCTCGGCAAGAGCCCTCCTAGGAAACACACTTGGACCAGGGAGCAGAACCCTTTGCTGCCGCAATGTCTCTTTAGCACCCTCTACCAACAGTGCTTCAGTGGCAGCTAACAGAAGTTTCCAGGGTCCAGGTCCACTTTCAAAGAACAATCCAAAAAGGGTGAATAGGCGGATGTACAGTAGAAAGGCAATAAATCAACAACCACCACACTGCTCTAAACTGAGAATAAAGACCAGCAGAGGCAAGCTGAGTGACAGATATGTTGTTTGTCAGCATGGTAAATTACTTTCAGCGTCTTTCTGAGTTTTATCCATGGCTGAATCCTCTGTGCCTAGAATAGAATCTAGTCCAATATGGGTGTTCAATATATATTTGTTGAATAAATAACGAATGAATGAAGTAATTCTTAAATCTTCCTCTAATGCGTGCTCTCTCTCTCTCTCACACTCGTTTTTAGCTGACGGATGCACCGATTGGTCTATCGACATCAAGAAATATCAAGTTTTGGTCGGAGAACCTGTTCGAATCAAGTGTGCACTCTTTTATGGTTATATCAGAGCAAATTACTCCCTAGCCCAAAGCGCTGGACTCAGTTTGATGTGGTATAAAAGCTCTGGTCCTGGAGACTTTGAAGAGCCAATAGCCTTTGATGGAAGTAGAATGAGCAAGGAAGAAGACTCCATTTGGTTCCGGCCAACGTTACTCCAGGACAGTGGTCTTTATGCCTGTGTCATCAGGTATCCATTTAATTATACTACTGCTGACTCAATCAAATCACATGTCGCTTTCTTAGACTTAAATTTTGCTGCTATGCCTTTCACCTAAGGTATTGTCTCAATATTTGTGTGTGTTGCTGCTTTCTAAAATTTAGAATCTAAATCTTCAAAAGATGGGATTGGAATTTATATTGAGACATTATTTCTGACTTATGGAGAAAAGAGATACCATCTGGGTATCTACTTATGTTGCCAGAAATTACTAAAGACTATGAAGTAAAATTTATAGAGGAGGTGAAATGTTGCAAATCAAATGCAAGCAAAGACTTGCAGGAAGGATGCATGGTTTATTGCTAAATGGGTTGTAACGTTTTGTTATTGCCCTTCACAGACAGATAGAGCACAGATAGCTCTGGTTCGCACACATCTGCAGGGATGATTTAGGTAATGTGTGTTGTGCGCAGGAATAGGCAGGCAGCATTGGCATCTTAGGGAATATGAATACAAAGGCTGTGTTCCAGATCATTTTCTTAACTGAAAGTGCTGCGTCAATACAACCATTTACCCAGGTCCCTCAGGGCCAATTCAAAAGTTAATAACAAAGTCTGTGCCCTTGTCCCCAAAGAAACTCATCACACAGCCACACATCTTTGTCTGCTTGCAGAAGAGACATGTAGTTCGTTTAATAATAATACATTGAAACAGTATCTATGTAACACATGAGGAGTTAAAAAATCTCAGTTTAAGAAGTTAGCCCTGCATGGATTGTGAATCACAGCCGGCACAAATGATTGTGGATGGCATTTGACCAGCAATTTTCAACCTTTTTCATCTCATGGCAAACATAAACTAATTTCTACAATTCTGCAGCACACCAAAAATAAATGTTTTGTCAATCTGACAAAAAATAGGTATTAGTTTGATTCATTCACACCGGGTGGCTATTGTGTTGGCTCTTGTCATTTTTTTTCTGTTTGACAATCTAAAGGGAAATAGGTCAGTGTTCCTGACTAAATAGTCAGGTATTACATGTTTTAAAAATTCTGGCATCACACTAGTTGAAAATTGCTGCATTAAATGATAAGAACATTGTCAAAGCAGGTTATAGGCATATAAAGGATCTGTTTAAATCCATTCCTTTGTCTTCATAAATCTTAAAAAGATGTGATTAAAATTTATATTAAGACATTATTTTTGGCTTATGAAGAAAAGAGATACCATCTGGGTATCTATTTAAGTTGGCAGAAATTATTAGGTTCATTAAGAGATAAAAAACAAAGTTAATTTAGTTAATTCTCAATTTGGACACTCTCAGGATCACCTAGTGTATCTTTTTAAAACAGATTTTTATTGATTTCAGAGAGGGAGGGAGAGGGAGAGATAGAAACATCAATGATGAGAGAGAATCATTAATTGGCTGCCTCCCGCACACCCCCTACTGGGGATTGAGCCCTCCACCCGGGCGTGTGCTCTGACCTGGAATCAAACCAGTGACCTCTTGGTTCCTGGGTCCATGGTCATCCACTGAGCCACGCTAGCCAGGCTCACCTAATGTATTTTTCAAATCAGCATTCGACATCCACTTTTGAAATTATCATTTGCACCTATTACTCCTCTGACATAAGGACTGTGCCTCCACCTCGTTATTACTTGTAAGAATTAACTTTATGCCATTCCATGGCTACAGTTGTGTTAGGACATTCATATAGGTCAAAGCCACATAAAAATGTTAAACATAAATTTATCTTTTTAACGCTGGCAAAATACATTTAGGTTAATTTTGGAAAATATAAATGAATGCAAGTAAAATTGTGCTTGGGGAAAAAAGTGGAATGGATTGTGAAACAACAAATTCATCATTTCTTTGGTGACTCTTATTCTTTCCCTTCAGGTACACCAAGCTTTGTATGTTCAAACATAACTATTATTAGAAGTAGAGACTTTATAGGGACATTGATAAATAATTGCCACAGTAGTACAGTTAAGATTACTGGTTGAACTGGCTGTTCTCACTTGACTAATACTAATTTGATTTAAATTCACATCTGCTGTGATTCTTTAAAAAATCATTATTTCTGATTGTTCATGCATGTGTAGAGGTGATTTTTCAAGAGAAGAAAATGTGTGTCCTCATTTATCTGAGATTAGAATTGAGCTGAATCTCCATAGTCTAACATTTAATTTCATTATGTGTCATTGATGAGGAAAAATGTGTTCACATTAGTAATATGAATTCTTAAAGCACAGAGGTTGCAAATCTTTGATGTGTTTACATATACACTATGATCCAATGCTCTAAGAAATTGCATTAAAATGTTCCTCAGTTTATAATTTCAATAAGGAATGAAAGATCGAAAGTTTCAAAAAACATGCCTATGGGTATGTCTATATTTTAATGGAAGGTGAAACTAAAAGACAAACACCTTAAAGTTTATGTGTCAAGTGGAGTTCTAGAGAAAGTAATAATCACAGAAAAGATACGTTTATCACTGAAATTCAAATATTCCAGGTACTTTGAAGCTAGTGTAGATATGGCTCCTTTTTTCAATTAGGAAAGTGATACTAAAAATTATAAATCGCAGTTTAGATAGCATGGCTTGGTGTTGATGTTAAGGGAGTCCAGGGCTTTTAGTTCAGTCACTGACATTTTGGCACATTGTTAGTTATCGGGCCACAAAACTGTCACCATGAGTTTTTAAATAATCCACGTTCAAAGAATATTTTGGAAGTTTAAATATTTTAGCTTCTTAAAATTTCTAGTCCTTTTGATAAGTGTTCTGGGTATTAAACTTATCAATGAAAAAGTTATAATAAGCTGCTTCATGTACAGGTAATTTGCATTCACACCTAAATATTTACAATTATATGTTTTAAATAATGGAAACGCCTAAGACTACTCTCAGTACAATGCATAAGAACTTTCCTACTCTCTTCTCTTTGTATCTATGTTTGGACAGAATAATACCTCATAATTCTTTGCTCCACAGTAACTGGCTTTTTACTCTATTTTTGTCCTTATGGAATTTTTATTTTTTGCGTGAAAAAGTGAATGAAAGGAAGCCACGTAAAAACATATTTTCTTTTTCTTTATTGCCACTAAAAAATACATTTGCTTTCTAAAAAATAAAATTTTCCTGCACTCTTGACTTCCTAGTTTTGTAATCTTCCTCTTCAGAGTTGTGCCCTGTTAGCAGTTTCATATGAACTTGTAAGCATTTTAATGCCCCCCCAAAGGGTAGAATACTGAGTTTGTGGCACCTTATTCTTTTACTAAAGTTTTTATTTTTGAGGCACTTGTAGATTCTTATTCAGTTGCAAGAAATAATGTAGAAAGGTCTTATGAATTCTTTAACTGGTGTCTCTCATATGTTCTTCAATGAATGAATAAACACTGTGGTAATATCCATACCTTGGAACACGACTCACCAATAAACAACAACAAACTACAGAACGAACATATGAAGTAATTTGGATGGATTTCAACAGAATTATGTTGAGTGAAAAATCTATTTCCAAAAAGTTATATACTGTATGATTGCACTTCTATAACATTCTTGAACTGAAAATATAGATACAGAGCCCTAGGCAGTTTTACTCAGTGGAGTGTCGGCCTTTGGACTAAAGGGTCCCAAGTTTTGGGCTCAATCCCCAGTAGGGGGCGTGCAGGAGACAGCCAATCAATGATTCTCTCTCATCATTGATGTTTCTATCTCTCTCTCCCTCTCGCTTCCTCTCTGAAATCAATAAAAATATATTTTTTAAAAGAATGATACACTGAGGACTTACATATTCTCCAAAATAGAAAGGGTGCTTTGCTGTTGAATAGACATCACTTGTCAACCTCCTATTTCCCATAGAATAAAAAAAAATCTTGCATCGTAAAGTATCTGCAGATTTTGTGGCTTCTCCGCTGCCATTTAGACATGTTTCTGCCCATAACATGAAAATGTTTGAGCCTTTTGCCTTATGCTCCCAGATGATACTAAAAGAAATATTGATTGGTCATACTCAGGTCGGATGTCTGGAATAAAATGAAAACACATTAAAAAGTTAAAAGAAAGAAACTCAGCTCCTGAAAGATATATCATAAATTCCTTGAGGACAGAAGCTGCATTGTGTTAGTACCCTTATTACCTAGTGTGAAACAACAACACATGGATTGATGGAAAACACACACACACACACACACACACACACAAAAACAACTTTTCTCCACCTCTACAAGGGTATTTCAAGTGCACTCTTGGTTTCTCAACAGAAATAATAGAAAAAGTTCAATCTCATATTTATATTGTATTGCTTTTTAAATGATCTTATTTTTCTAGAACACCCTCAGAAGCCTCAGTTTGTTTGAGCTCCACATCTCTGCCTGGTCAGAAGGGCATGCCCACTTTGCAGAGTTAGAAAATAAAGAAAACAGATGTGAATAGACTTTTCAAATTTCCACAACTAAGTGGGGCTGCAAAATATAACGTTTGACTTTTTAAAGTATATATCTATTTTTAAGGAAATATGGACAATGACTAAAAGAAAGTGAAGTCCACCACTGCCAAAAATTTCAAACCTTAATATGTATAATTAAGAAGAGTGAGCCTGGCCAGTTTTCTCAGTGGTTAGTGCATCAGCTTACAAACCAAAGGGTCCCAGATTTGATTTTGGTCAAAGGCATGTACCTTGGTTGCAGGCTCCTCCCTGACCCAGGCCCTGATCAGGGCACTTGCAGGAGACAACAAATCGATGTGTTTCTCTTACATTGATATTTTTCTCTGTCTTTCCCTCTCTCTTCTGCTCTCTCTAAAATCAATGGGAAAATATCCTTGGGTGAGGATTTAAAAAAAAAATAGAGAGAGCTCCCCTCTCTATCTGTCATATTTGACTACCAGGGATAAGCATTGGAAACAATTTGGACAATTTGGTATACTTTCAGACATTTCTCTATGCCTGTACATACATGTCTATCTAAATGTGCCTGCGTGCACACACACATTCTCTCATCCATTTACATGAAAACACATGCACACATGTTTTCAAAACACAGATTGGATTATAGTCTGTTGTTCTATAACTTCTCTCCACCCCCCACCCCCGCAGTATGTTTTCACTGCACTCTGAAGCTCCTAATAACAAGGAAATTCGGTTGCTTAATTTTGTTATTTTCATGTTCCTACCAAACAGTGGCTTCAGGATCTTGTTTCTCTGCAGATTACCTCTGTGGGCCTCTAGGTTGCTGCAGATGACATGCGGGACATTCCTGGTGCTACCACAGTGTCATCATCACCTTCTGAACAGCAGTATAGGTGCCCTGCCCCTTTTGGCTCCTCTACTGTAGTCCTCTTTTTTTAAAAAAAAATATTGGTTTCAGAGAGGAAGGGAGAGGGAGAGAGATAGATAGAAACATCAATGATGAGAAAATCAATGATCAGCTGCCTCCTGCACACCCCACACAGGGGATCGAGCCCCCAACCTGGGCATGTGTCCTGATGGGGAATTGAACCGTGACCTCCTGATTCCTAGGTTGATGCTCAACCACTGAGCTATGCTGGCTGAGCTCTGCTATAGTCCTGTTGCTCGTACCATCCATCTGTCACATCCAAAATTACAGCACTCTCTGAACCAGGGGTCCTCAAACTACGGCCCGTGGGCCACATGCAAATACAAATATTGTATTTGTTCTTTTACTTCAAAATAAGATATGTGCAGTGTGCATAGGAATTTGTTCATAGTTGTTTTTTTTTAAACTATAGTCCGACCCTCCAACGGTCTGAGGGACAGTGAACTGGCCCCCTGTTTAAAAAGTTTGAAGACCCCTGCTCTGAACGATAGTGTGTCTTTCCCAAACTAACTATAGCAATAGCTGCTGCTGCTCTGCTGTTCCTCAGTTTCCCAAAATGCCTTCTGCTTATGATGGACAGCTGCCTTCAGAAGGGGTGTAGATGTCTACATGTTAAACTGTCTGGCCAAGGCACTGTCAGTGTGGGACTTGGCCAGTCTTATCCTCTTCAGTGATAGCCTACTATGCTTTGTTGTATTCCTTCTTAGGGTTAATCAAGAGCTCCTACTGTAGAAGGTTAAGAGCTACTCTGGCTCCTGGTGTAGTGTGGTGAAGTGGGATGTATATATGTGTATGGAGTCAGAAACACACTTATTTGTATTTAGAGGTAGAATTTATACTTCTGATAAATTTCTACAAAAATAAAATCATTAAAAAACTTCAAAAACTAAAAACAAAAAGATCTTTTTTTCAAATGACATATAATGTGTTCTCTCTTAATATCTAGTTCTTTGGCTCATCTTGATGTTCTCTTTAGAGACTTAATAATGTTTTCTCATTTAAACTACATATTAAGCATCTATCAAAAGCTACTTAGTGAAATCCATTTATTTAGTCATCCATTTAACAAATATCTACTGATCACTAAGTAATATGCTAATGCTAGGATTACAAAAATTAAAAAAAAAGGTTTTTTTTTGCCTTTGAATAGTTTCCATAAGAGAAAGTAAGTGTGGAGTAAATTGTTCTAGATACTGTGATTATAGTTTAAATATTGTGGGGTTCCACCAAGATGAAGTAAAACCATTCTTCCAGGCTCTCCTCCTTACAACAAAAAACACTGGATATAATGCAGCAAACAAGCATTGTAAGTCTGTGAAAGGTGGGAAAAGGGATTATCTAGAGACCTCAGGACTTGAGGAATGACATGACCACAGTGCTCCAATCCCCCCCCTGCCCCGCCCCGCCAGATGATGTTGGCAGAGCCAATATTCTGTCCCCTGCCTGGCAGAAGCAGGCAGCAGTGATATGACCTGCTGCTGTGAGAGGGTCACCACACCTGCGTGGGGGCTGATCCTCCACCCTTTGCCCAGTGTGCTCAGTAGCATATTCCTCTGCAAGAATAGTGTCCCCCTCCACCCAGCCTCCAGGAGGGACATGGACAACATCTGTAATACTGTCAACAATAAAAAATAACTTTAAAAAATATGCTCAGCGTCATCTGTCATCAGGGAAATACAAGCTAAAAATGGCTAAAGTTAAGAAGAGTGACAAATGATGGAGATGTATTGTTGGTGGGAATGGAAAATGGTACACGTTATGGAAAAGAGTTTGCAGTCTTTTAATTTTTTTTTTTACTTATACATACAGCTACTGTATGACCCAGCAATTCTACTCCTAGGTATTTATCCAAAATAAATTTTATATATGTATATAAGCCTAAGTGACTGTTACCACCGAATGACCAGAACAACTGGAATGACTGGACGACCAGCCAGTAGCTATGCTCAGCTTTCTGCTCAGTCCTGCTGACACATTCCTGGTGAAATTCCCGGACCTAGTTGCTGGGGCCCTGACAGCCCTGAATCTGGTTCACCTGCACCCCGGACCCAGACAGGAGGGAGGAGGGAGCCCGATTCCTCAGGGAATTGGCCATGCCTTAGCTTTCTGCTGGGGCCAACCTCCTGAGGTCCCTCCCCCAGCAGGCCACCCCGCCCCCCACGATTGGCCCCAATTACCAGCCAGGCCAAGGGACCCCACCCGATCACGAATTTGTGCACCAGGCCTCTAGTATATATATCCACACACACCCAAAAGAATAGTGTCAATGGGGTCTAGTGGCAACCTGAGCCTCCACCCACACCTGGCAGCAATGAGAATCTGTAAGGCACTGTACATCAGCAATAGTCACTGCTAGGCTTCACGCTTCCATAGGACCAGTGGGGCTCAATAGGGAGCAAAGCTTCCAACCTCCACAAGGCAGAACAAGATGGTGGCAGGCAGGGCCAGTTGGTATCCAATTTCCCACCTCCCCTCCTGGTGTCAGCAAGGGTGAGCTTATTCCCCCACCAGAGGCATAAAGCCATATGAGTTCATGTTGCCCTTTCACCAGGAATGTGTCAGCAGGACTGAGAAGAAAGCTGAGCATACATAGCCAAAAGGCCCTCCTGTGACATTTCACCAGGAGTGTGCTTGCTTAAAAAGAAGAAAAAAAGATGAAATAGGATTCAAATTCTCATAATATTGAAAATGTGCAGGATACACAATAAAATAACACTAACTGGTCATATCATGAGTCAGGAAAATCAGAACAAGAATGAGAAAAGACAACAGATACCAACTCAGATGAAACAGATGATGGGATTATCTGACAAGGATTTTATATTTTATTTTTTAAAATTTTTATTGTTGAAAGTATTACAGATATCCCCAAGTAATTTAAAGCAACCATAATAAAAATACTTCAGCAAGCAACTATAAAATCTCTTGAAACAGATGAAAAAAAGCAAATATCTCAGCGAAGTAATATGTTACAAAAGAGAAACAAATAGAAAATATGGAACTGAAAAACACAATAACCAAAATAAAAAATAATTGGGTGGGTATGACTTCTTTGTTACTTTATAAAAATTTTAGTTGTGAAAGTCAAAGAACATCAAATTGCCAGGTCATCTGGGTATCTCTTTCTTTTTTTATTTCTTCCCTTTTCATTAAATTCATTGGGGTGACACTGATTAAAAAAAATTATGCAGGTTTCAGGTACAAAACTATATACATCATCTGCACACTCTATTGTGTTTTCATCACCCCACGTCAAGTCTTCATCACCTGTTAACCCCTCTATACATTCCTCCACTTCCCCTCATCCAGCGCCCCCTAGTAATCACCACCCTTTTGTCCATGTCTGGGATTTTTTTCTCTTTTTTTTTTTTTTTCCTTTTTTACTCAGTCCCTCCACCCCCACCAGTCCCACCTTCAATAGTTGTCAGCCTGCTCACTATGAGTCTGCTTAGATTTTGCTTGTTAGTTCATTTTGTTCATTAGACACCACATATGAGTGGGATAATTTCTCTTTCTCTGACTGGCTTGTTTCACTTAGAATAATGCTCTCCAGGTCCATCCATGCTGTCACAAAAAATAGTATGGCCAAGTAGCATTCCACTGTGTAAATGTTCCACAGCTTTTAAAATCTGTTCATCTACTGATAGACACTTGGGATGCTTCCAAATCTTGGCTATTGTAAATAATGCTGCAATGAACATAGGGGTGCATATATTCTTTTGAATTAGTGTTCTGGATAAATTCCATTGCTGGGTCAGAAGGCAGTTCCATTTTTAATTCCTTGAGGTAACTCCACACTGCTTTCCACAGTGGCTTCTCCAGCCTGCATTTCCACCAATAGTGCATGGGGACTCCCCTTTCTCCACATCCTAACCAACATTTGTTGTTCATTGATTTATTGATGACAACTATTCTAACAGGTGTGATGTGATAACTCATTGTGGTTTTAATTTGCATTTTTCCGATGATTTGTGACATTGAGCATCTTTTCATATGTCTATTGGTCATTGGTATGTCCTGTTTGGAGATTTAATTGATATCTTTAGCGCATTTTACTCCAAAGCAGCATAATATACATTCTTTCAAGTGTATATGCAATATTTCTAGGATAGACCTCATGTTAGGCCACAAAACAAGTCTCAATAAATTTAAGATTGGAATCATATCAAACACCTTCTCTTAACATAGTGGTATGAAACTAGAAAGCAATCATAAGAAAAACACTGAAAACCACATAACATATTACTAATCAACGAATGGGTTAACAGTGAGATCAAGGAAGAAATTAAAAGATACCTTGAAACAAAGTAAAATGAGAATACAACAACCAAAATTCTTTGGGACACAGCAAAAGCTAAGAGTGAAATTCATAGCATTACAGGCATATCTCAAGAAACAAGGAAAATCTCAAATAATCTAACTTTACACTTAGTGAAGTATATGTTCAATTACCTAATAGTTTGATTTTCCTGTTTGTCCAAGAGGCACATTGAATTCAACAATGTACCAAAATGTATTTCAATACCTACTTCAACAAATCTATTTCCTCCTCTGATGATTCCCCCTTTCTTAGTAAATAGGATCACCATCATTTCAGGGGCACCAGCTGGGAAACTGCCACTTACCTTTGTTTCCTTCATCTTCTTTACTTTGCATTAATTCGTTACCAAGACCTGTTCAATTTACCTTAAGTATGCCTTTTTAGTTTATTCTTTCTTGTTTATACCAATATCTGCTCTCCTGGTGAGTGCTGTGTCTTTCATTAACATTTAAAATTTACTTCTTTATTTTTCTATTACAAGTTACATCCAATATTATTCTGTATTAGTTTCAGACACACAACAAAGAGGTTAGAAAATCATGAACTTTAAGGATTGGTCTCCCCACTGCTTCAAGTACACACCTGGCACCATACATAGTTATGATGGTATTATTAACTATGTTCCCTATGCTGTAATCTACATCTCCATGCTTATTCTGTTACTGCCAAGCTTAATTTCTTTACCCTTTTCACCCAAAACTCTCCCCTCTGACAACTGTCAGCTCTCTGTATTTATGCAATGTCATCTCACTTGATTTCCCTGCCTCCAGGTTGTTTCTGTATATATATATATATATATATATATATATATATATATATATATATATATATATATATATATATATATATTGATTTTAGAGAGAGAGAAACATCAATGATGAGAGAGAATCATGGATTGGCTGACTTCTGCACACCCCGTACTGGGGATCAAGCCCACAACCTGGGCATGTGGCCTGACCGGGAATCGAACCGTGACCTCCTGGTCCATAGGCCGATGCTCAACCGCTGAGCCACGCTGGCCGGGCTTGTTTCTAATTTTGGTACTATTCCACAGTTCTGCAGAATTATATGTCTACAACAGAGTTTATTTCATTTCTCTACCTAAAAGTCTTTGATGGGCTTTATTACCCAGCAAAATGAAGTCTAAAGATACTGCTTGGCATACATGCCCCTTTAAAAAAAAATAAAACAAACAGCTTCAACCTTTCATTCCAGACTCATTTAGAGTGTTTTTCTCTGTAGGAAACTTGTGCTATGTCCTCACCATGCTTCCTGCTGTTTGTAGGTGAAAGTGTGATTTTTACTTACTCTTTCACTCTTTGGTCCTTCATCTAAAATTCCATTTTTCATTGCCTCTTTGAATAGTTGTTTCTTAAAGATCTAGTATATGTTTGTCCCCATTCTACCTTTTCCCATTGCTCCATAGACAGTTGTGAGAGGAAAAATACCCCAAAACAAAGGGTCTTGAAACAACAACCATTTTATTTGTACCTGATTCTATAATATGGGCTGGTCTCTGATGGGAGCTTCTTCTCCTGATTTTACCTATAATCACTTGATGCCAGAAACCACTAGGATACACATTTGGCTGAGCCTGTCTCATCATGAATTCTCAGGGCCTCCCTTTCTCCACGTGGTCTCTTCAGCTGTCTCCCCGGTGGCAGGATAGCCAGTTTCATGTGGTGACTAAGAATGTGTAAACACTTGTTAGGCACCTGCTTACATCATGGTTATGAATATCCCATTAGCCAAATCCACAGCTAACATGGAAGAGACTTTACCAGTGCTTGAATACCATTAGGTGTGGTTCATTGGTGAGACCAACAAAATAGCAGTCCAACAGAATCTGCCCTTTGGTACCTAATAATTCATGGTCATACATATGCAAAGTACATTCACCCCATTCCTATCTACCCCTAAAGTCTTTTTTAAAAAATATTTTTTTATTAATTTCAGAGAGGAAGGGTGAGGGAGAGAGATAGAAACATCAATGATAAGAGAGAATCATTGATTGGCTGCCTCCTGCACATTCGCTACTGGGGTCAAGCAACCTGGGAATGTGCCCTGACCTCTAGGTTTTTGGGCCGAGGCTCAACTGCTGAGCCACACCCACCTTGGGCACCCCTAAAGTCTTATGTACTGGAGGCAGGGAAGAGAGGGAGAGGCTCCGCCCACCCCCTCTGCACTGGCCACTCATGAGCCCAGCTCAGGGCTTCTGGCTAAGCAGTGCTCCCCCTGTGGGAGCGCACTGGCCACCATGGAGTAGCTCCTGCATTGAGTGTCTGCCCCCTGGTGGTCAGTGTGTGTCATAGTGACTGGTCGTTCCACAGTTCGGTCAATTTGTATATTCGCCTTTTATTATCTAGGGTGACTTCAGGGTCAGGCTAGAAAACCAGGATCTCATTTTCTAAATCAGTTATGAGCATGAAAGAGGTGTTTTTTTTATTTAAATTCTTTATTGTGTAAAGTATTACATGAGTCTCCTTTTTTCCCCCATTGACCTCTCCCCAGCCGCCCCCACTCCCCAGCACATGCCTTCACACCCCTAGTGTCTGTATCCATTGGTTATACTCATATGCATGCATACAAGTCCTTTGGTTGATCTCTTACCCCTTCATCCCCTGCCTTCCCTCATAGATTAGATAGTCTGAAAAATGGTTCTTCATGCTTAGTTCTCTGAGTGCAACTGCTCAGGAAGGACTCCTCTTAATCCTGAGCTCTGTGTGCCAAAAAGATATCTAACCCTCACATTCCCAACATACAATGGTCAGACAGATATAAGATAATTAACTAAATAGTCCCATTTAAAAAGTGGGGAGGTATGTTGGGGATGGGATATACAGAGTAGTCACTGGCTCATAGTAATTCTAAAGTCCAGCTGGGCACATGTCACCAGTTTCTTGATAAGGCTCAGTTCTTTTTATTGGGAGTGGTTGTCGGTGGCTTGTGAGTTCGTCTTCTTCTTTTCCATAGAAAGTTTCAGATCCAGAAGCTTCTGTTTAATTTGATCATCACCTGTCTGTTTTAGTAGGAGCTAGTATGATTCTTTAAACTTCTGTGAGCCTTTTATGTATTAAATTGTAATTCACTCCATTAAACAAAGGCCACAATCACAAATATCTTTGAGACAGATTTCTCTCTACTTTGATGTTCAAGTCAGGGTGCTGAAAGACAGTGCACCAAAGTTTCTTAGATACCCCTTTGCCTAGCTAGTCTTAGGTTATGCCTCATAGACCCTCCAAGCTAAGAGGCTTAGAGTTTCCTCATAGACCTTCCTAGCTACCTTCTCTGGATGGTAGAGTATGCATTTTATCCCAAATGTATTATCATCGTTATGATTTCTCCTAAGAACCAATGTGGGATAGTGCTTGTCACAGAAAAGACAAGGATTCGTGTTCTTAGACTACCTTGTGAAAGACACCAATCTTATAATTTTCCATGAGAAAATAAAATAATTCTACTTCTTGGGACAGCTCTTGTTTGAAACAAACACAAATCATGAGCTGCTTATCTTACATCATGATTACAAAAGACAGGTTGTTTTACACTTTCCCTGCAATATATCCTTTCTGTCACTAGGCAGAAGAGGAAAGCAGTACTCTTTTAGTCCTAAAAGACCCACAACAAGTGACTGCAATAGCTGTAGCATAAATAATTTAAGTCATTCATTTTAATCTATGTATAGAATATAACTGTAATATTTATTATTGTTTTATGTGATTCTCTTTTAAAAATCAAGTCATTCTTGGATAAAAAGATTAATGTCAGCATTCTTTTAGAAAGTATTAAAATTTACACCCCAAGGAAGTCTTCCTAATTTGTTCAAGGCAATCAAATTCCATATAAATGGTTTATATCCTACCCAGAAATTTTAATTATCATATGCATTTGTGTTCCAAGGACCTCAAGTAGTTCCACAATCTTGGTTTCTTAATTGTTAAAGTACCTCTCTTAATTGAAACCAGAGTGTACCCTTGAAAATACCAAGTGTAATTTATAGGTTGTAAAAAATCCAATTATACTACACAAGCTAGTACTTTTAAAAATCCTATATGCAATTGCATGCATTTACAGTTTCAAGTCTGGATGCAGATTCTTTTATGGATGAGAAATTAAAATGGAGAACTGCACATCCGGCACTCTTTGTATGTTCTCTTGGTGAGAACATGTGGTTCTTGCCTTAATAGGCTTCTAAGAGATTTTCCAGTTGTGTGATTTTGATAATGCCTGGAGATCATGCTGAAGTGGTAGACCAGCCTAGAACAGATATTAAATTTAGCCTTCTTTCTATGTTTGAGACATGAAGGTGTTTTCTGAAGGATCCAACTATTTTAGAACAGGGCAATAATTAGCCAGATTGCTATCTTTCTGAATGCTTTCTTTTCAGAAACAGAAAACCTAAATGATGAAAGTAAAAGCCAAGAGCTATGTGACTTGCCTATTCAGTTTACTGATTTTTAACTTAAGAAGATGAAATAAATTCTGCTGGAGTGATGGTAGGGTAGTTTCTTCACTGGATTAAGAAAAGCTTTGCCTTATCTTTCTAAGTTCTATAGGAGAGAAAGCTTTGAGAACACTTTGAAATCAGTGATGTCATGTTCAGGGAATACATAAACTTGTTATTTTTTTCCAAAAAAAATCAGTGTAATATAGAATAACTAGGCTAGTGAGGAAGCTAGATTTTTAAAATCATTAGATACATAAAGTTTAATTTGGAGTTCTTATGTTTTTTTTCAGTTTGAAGTAAAATAAATCACTGTGAGCCCTTTTCAGTCATGGATATAACATGTACATTTATCATATTTCACAAACATTACTAAAAGTCTGCGATATAACATAACTGCTAATTATAATGAGGAAATAGTTAAATTGCAAACAATATGTTCCAGGCATGCAGATCACTGATAATCCAGCAAAACATTCTTGGCGGTTATTAATTTTTCTTTATTTGTAAAAAATATTCTCCAAATGAAAAGTAACTGCTAATGTTGATATGGTAAGCAAAGATAAAGTGAATAGGCCACTGAGGAATCTCAACGGGAAGGGAGGAGCAGGGAGCAGGAAGAGATTAATCAGAGAACTTATATGCATATATGCATATATGCATAGCCCATGGACACAGACAGTAGGGTGGTGAAGGCCTGGGGTGTGGTGAGAACTAAGTGGAGGGGGGCAATTGGGGAAAAAAAGGAGGGACATCTTAATACTCTCAACAATAAAGATAAATTTTTAAAAATCACAAAAAACTCAAATATCATTTCAAAGTAGTATCACAATACTTGTCCTTCATAATATGGAAAAGTGGCTTAAGCAAGATAGTTTATTCTCTCATGTAAAGCAGTTGTAAGACAGGCATTTCTGAACTTGTATGATAGTTACAGTGTTTGGGAAGTTCCAGGCTGCAAAGCTTTATACTTTACCATTCTTAGCATGTGGCTTCCATTTACGAGGTTACCCCATGTTTCTAGTGAAACAAAAGAACTGGATTATTTGTTTTATTTGTTGATTTACCTTTTATTGTGACATTATAAGAGATGTCCCCCATTTTCCCCTCTCAATTATTTGTGTTAATCCTCACCCAAGGACATTTTTCCATTGATTTTTTTTGAAATTAATTTTCTTTATTGCTTAAAGTATTACAAAGAGTATTACATATGTCTCCTTTCCCCCCCTCTTGACACTCCCTCAGCCTCCCTTACCCCCTACTGTCTTATGTCCATTTGTTATGCTTATATGCATGCATACAAGTCCTTTGGTTGATCTCTTACCCCACACCCCGCCCCCCAACTCCCCAAGCCTTCCAGCCGCAGTTTGACAGTCGGATCAAGGCTACTCTGCCTCTGTATCTATTTTTGTTCATCAGTTTATAACGGTCCTTATTATCCATAAATGAGTGAGATCATGTGGTATTTTTCTTTCATTGACTGACTTATTTGACTTAGCATGTTGCTCTCCAGTTCCATCCATGCCGTTGCAAATGGTAAGAATTCCTTCCTTTTTTACAGCAGCATAGTATTCCATTATGTAGATGTACCACAGTTTTCTAATCCATTCATCTGCTGATGGGCACTTAGGCTGTTTCTAGATCTTCGCTAGGGTAAATTGTGCTGCTATGAACATAGGGATGCGTATATCCTTTCTGATTGGTGTTTCTGATTTCTTGGGATATATTCCTAGAAGTGGGATCACAGGGTCAAATGGGAGTTCCATTTGTAGTTTTTTGAGGAAACTCCATACTGTCTTCCATAGTGGCTGCACCAGTCTGCATTCCCACCAGCAGTGCACAAGTCTTCCTTTTTCTCCGCATCCTCTCCAGCACTTGTCGTTTGTTGATTTGTTGATGATAGCCAGCATGACAGGTGTGAGATGGTACCTCATTGTTGTTTTGATTTGCATTTTTCAGATGATTAGTGACTTTGAGCATGTTTTCATATGTCTCTTGGATTTCTGAATGTCCTCTTTTGAAAAGTGTCTATTTAGGTCCTTTGCCCATTTTTTGATTGGATTGTTTATCTTCCTTTTGTTAAGTTGTATGAGTTCCCTATAAATATTGGAGATTAAACCCTTATCGGTGATAACATTGGCGAATATGTTCTCCCATGCAGTGCGCTTTCTTGTTGTTTTGTTGATGGTTTCTTTTACGAACTCTCCAAAAATTCATCTGGAATAAAAAAAAGACCCAGAATAGCTGCAGAGATCCTGAGAAAGAAGAACAAAGTAGGTGGGATCTCAATACCTGATATCAAGCTGTATTACAAAGCCACTGTTCTCAAAACTGCCTGGTACTGGCACAAAAACAGACATATAGATAAATGGAATAGAATAGATAATCCAGAAATTGACCCGAACCAGTATACTCAATTAATATTTGACAAAGGAGGCAAGAACATACAATGGAGTCAAGACAGTCTCTTTAATAAATGGTGTTGGGAAAATTGGACAGATACATGCAAAAAAAATGAAACTAGACCACCAACTTACACCATACACAAAAATAGACTCAAAATGGATAAAGGACTTAAATGTAAGACTGGATACCATAAAAATACTAGAGGAATCCAAAGGCAACAAAATCTCAGACATATGCCGAAGCAATTTCTTCACCGACACAGCTCCTAGGGCATTGGAAACTAAAGAGAAAATAAACAAATGGGACTACATCCATTGATTTTTAGAGACAGTGGAAGGGAGGGGGAGAGACAGAGAGATGGAAACATGGATGTGAGAGAGATGTCGGCAGTTCAGAGCTTATATGGTGTCTTCCTGGGCCTCTGGTTTCTTCTATATCCTCTATATTCCCTAGGATATGATCCTCACCCTTACTTTCCTAGATGAAGCTCTCTCCATCATACCTATGCTGTTATAAGCAGCACGATATAATGAGAGGAACAAAGAACATGGTCATTTCTACCTTTAAGAACAAGTCCCAGCGCTTACTTATATCACTTCTACTCACATCTCTTAGGCTAGAACTTCTTCGCATAATTACATCAAGCTGTACTGGTAACTGAAGTTTTTAATTAGGAGTACTTATGTGTCTGACAATACTGAGGATTTTAAATACATTTCCCTACAAGAGAAGACCAAAACACAGATTTTTGTGCAAGTGATCTATTGAGGGAGTACTGTCAGGAGTAAACCTACAGGGAGAAAGCCAGGCAAAATATGTTTTCAAAAGCCTATCCTCAGCCTCATCCCACAGAGAGTCTTGGAACATAAAATGCACTACAGAATGTATCCTGCTCTGCATTGAAAGGAAGTGCCAGGGCTTGGACTTCTCAGTCATCTCTATCCAGGGGCTTTTGACATGCTAAAGAATTCTCCAGAAAAGGGTACAGTTGTGAGCCTTAACCAGTCAACACCCACAGCAGCTAGAGGATGGCTTCAACAGCTGGTAAAGAAATTTTGAGTGGGCTACCAAAAGCATCAGCTACGTTGAGGAAGAAAGGGAAGTAGATACTGAGGGAAAATTAATAGCCATTTTTGGCGCAGCCAAGAAGCATCCTTCCACATATACTGAAATGACTCAATATTCTCTTTTTGCTTTATACACTTTGTTAGTATTTGTTGAATGAGTAATGAATATTCTTTTTTTTATGGCTTTCTTTAAAAAATCCGTAGCCTTTTTGTCTTTAACATTATAGAAAGAATTAAGAAATATTAATATTCTCAGTACTTCCATACCTACCCCTAGCATGTACATATGCATCCTACTCTCAGTAGTTACTCCCTGTACTCAGAGTCCAAATCACACTCAGCACCAATTATAGAATGATCTTATCAACATTCCTGAAGAAGAATTGGTTGGCAAAATCCCTGCCCTTGCAACTATTTCTAAACCTGATTCCCAGAAAATTTCTCATTGCCTAGGAAATAAACAGACAGCCAGACTACTGTGATTAGAATCACACAAACTCCTTATATTTATCTTACCAAAATCTTACGTGAACAAACAGCATGACTTCTCATCAGTTTGTCCGGGCCTAAATTTATGCATGTTTTAGTGCTGTTTCTGGTTTTCTGGCAGGTCTCCATATAGTAACTGCTTTATGATATAGAATCTGAGGTTATAAAATAAAAATGTAAAAGAGGTCATTGAATAAGCATTAAACTGATTTCATTATATCTCACAATTATAGTCTCAGAACTATCCATTTTCTCCCATGAATGTCATAAAAGAGTCAAGGTTATGTAGTGAATGAGTAACATTTGAAGTATGGTCCATTGGTTTCAGGAAAATATCTTGTGTTGTCCCAAAACCAAAAGATTGAAGAATCTCAAAGGGAAGGTGGGGATGGAGTGGGAGGGAGAGATTAACTGGGGAACTTATATGCATATATACATAACCCATGGACACAGACAACAGTTTGGTGAAGGGCTGTGGGGGGAGCAAGTGTGAGGTGGAGGGGTCAATAGGGATAAAAGGGGGACATCTGTAATACTCTCAAGAATAAAGATAAATTTTTAAAAATCACAAAAAACTCAAACATCATTTCAAAGTAGTACCACAATATTTGTCCTTCATAATATGGAAGTGGCTTAAGCACGATAGTTTATTCTCTCATGTAAAGCAGTTGTAAGACAGGCATTTCTGAACTTGTATGATAGTTACAGTGTTTGGGAAGTCCCAGGCTGCAAAGCTTTATACTTTACCATTCTTAGCATGTGGCTTCCATTCACAAGGTTACCCCATGTTTCTAGTGAAACAAAAGAACTGGGTTATTTGTTTTATTTATTTACTTACTTTTTTATTGTTGACATTATTAGAGATGTCCCCCATTTTCCCTTCTCAATTATTTTTGTTAATCCTCACCCAAGGATATTTTTTCCATTGATTTTTAGAGAGAGTGGAAGGGAGGGGGAGAGACAGAGAGAGATAAACATGGATGTGAGAGAGACACATCACTTGGTTGCCTCCTCAACACTCCCAGATCAGGGCCCAGGGCCAAGGATGGAGCCTGCAGCTGAGGTATGTGCCCTTGACCAGGATTGAACCCAGGACCCTTCGGTCTGCAGGCCAGTGTTCTCTCAATCCATTGAGGCAAACCAAGCACAGCCCTTCCTGAGTTTTAATGTTATTTAATTTTAAATTGCCACATGTGAATCTTAGTCTTTGTTTTAAAATGGTAATGTCAAACCATTATTGTCTATTTCTTAGGATATTAACTGTTCTAGATGTTTAACATAGAAGAATCATGTAATGTAGATGGGGAGAGATTATCGGACCACAAAGGTAATATTTAGAAATACTAACAATGAAGCTGTATCTTCTGATTCTGTAATCACTGACACTCACAAAAATTCATTTTTTAAAAATATTTTATAATTAAGTGATGGGTTTGTCAACTGTCTTGATGTTGGTTATCATCTCACAATGTAGATGTATATCAAACCATCACATTATACTCTTTAAATATATACATTTGTACTTATCAATTACTCCTCAGTAACATTTTTAAAAGGGTTTTATAATTGACTTATTTTTGAAATATTTCATGCAGATCTTCCATAATTGACTTACTTTAAAAAAAATATTTCACACAGCCCTTCCTCAATTTGTTTCAAATAAGTAAGATTTCTACATGGTTATCATTTCAGTTCATTTTTTAGGGCTAATGTATTTGGTGAATGATTACAACAATCTGACAACAGATTTTTACCCCTTCTATCTTAAATATTGATGCTTAGGCTTTCTTTCTGGTCTTAACTCTGTAAGATAACCCATTAAATGGTAAACTAGTCATTAATTTGCATGTACACACAAATCTTACTTCTGTTACTAAAGAAATTTTGGAGTGAGTTGCCTAAAGTAAATGTGATTGAATTGGCTAGAAAATTTGGTACTGTATTCATTCTGAATTTAATGGTTTTTTCAATAGATTCTTAAACATTTACTCTATACCAGTTATTGAGCTAGCCATTGGGAGCACAGCAGTGAATTAAGGCAGACTAGGCTCCTCCTGTAGCTGGAAGTCTATATTGGAAAAAAAGCCTTTGCTACAGTAAGTAGTTGTGCCCTGGATATAAAACTGAAAGCAAAAAAAAAAAAAATGAACAAACAAGAGAAACAAACAAAAACTCATAGACACAGAAAACAGTATGGTGCTTACCATAGGGAAGGGAGGGTGGGGGTAGTAATGGGGAAAGGGGGTCAAATATATGGGGATGGAAGAAGATTTGACATTGGGTGGTGAGCACACATGTAATATACAGATCATGTATCATAGAATTGTACACTTGAAACCTATATAATTTTGTTAGCCAATGTCACCCCAATAAATAATAATAATAATAATAATAATAATAATAATAATAATAATGAAGGGGGGAGGAATGAGAACAGGCCTCCTAGTAGGCTGACCTAGCCCACTTGGTGTATAGGCTCCCCATCAGAGGCTGCTCTCTTCTAACTGAAGCCCAAGTATTTTGGGGGTTACACAAAGAATTTCCAAGAGATATACCACAAAGATAGTTAGAATGGAATTCATCTCCAGAATCTCAACTTCCATATGTACCCTTGCCTAAAATTGCCTGGTAAGTCACAATGGCACTTCTTCACAAATTGCACTATGCTGCCATGTCCCAGGATCCAAAATGACTCAGTTACCAAACAAAGATTTGGTCTGAAATACTAGTTTGAATAATGAAGGTCACTTAAAATGACAGATATTCCTCTCCTGCCTGTCTTACAGTATTTCTGGTGTTTGAAGCTTAATCCGAGTTGGTATATTTTTCATTGAAAACAGCCAAAGCAGTATAAAGTAGTGATACTGATTTAAATGTCATTGGCATGTTTTCTTGAGCTATTATATTTTCAAGATGCATTTGATAAAACCCAGGAATAAATTGTGTTTGTTTTCTTTCATATTTTATATTAACCCACCCCTCAAAAAAAAAAAACAAAACACAGCTAAAGCCTATTTCATCAAATGATGCCATGAAGTATTTATTGCAATTATTTTATTTTTAATAACATTTAATATTTTATCTCTTCTGTTATTAAATAAGTAAGTTTATTTAAACTTACAAAAATAGATGTCAATTTAAAACACTGTGTTTTTTATAAGATCTTTCCAGGGAAATATGACCCCTTAAGAAAAAACAACCAAACATACAAAAAACCTTAAAAACTGCTGTTCAATATTTCTCAAAGTATAGTCTGATATATAATTAGATGGAAAATCATCCGAGATGCTAGTTTAAAAACTATCCTGGATCCTCCCACAAACCCATTAAATAAGAATTTCTGTGGGGAAATGGGCCAGAAATCTGACAGAAATCTATCCAGTTTTTCTTATCCACATTAAGTCTGAGAATTTATATTCAGTTGATAATTATCCTTTTAAGAGAATGATATCCCATACAAATTCAGGGATAACAAGGTGCTTTATAAAATAGTAAATGCATAAAGAGGCTCTTGATGGAGGACACCCAGCACCTGTCATAGTTCCCAGCGTGCAGTATATTGAAAGTGAATGAATACAAGGTATGTACCCCCTGGTAAAATATTAGGAGATTTAATATAAAGGCTGCATCTCCCTTCTAAAATATTGACAATGTACTCTGGAGTTAATAGTTTTACAAAGATTATTTACCTCTTCATCTAAATTTAATTTACAATGGAGTCATAGGTAGTAAGGACATGGCAGGGTGCCTTCTAGATTCCACTGCTGTGATCCTCAAAGGAACGAGCACTGCAGATTATTCAACCTTCAGAAAGTTCTTAATTAAGGAAATCAGTAGTGTGCAGTAACAGCCTGTGTGTTAACCTTGTTGACACAGTGTAGAAATCCCACATAGATATCTTGTACAAAAGAATGAAAATGTTCTATTCTAGCTCCTAAATTGGATTTTCCAAGTAATTGTACTTCTAATGAAAATCGCTGCCATGGATATATGTTCAAAAGCTTTGATTTACAAAGTAAAGATTTGAACATGTCCAACTTTCTTCATCTGTGAATGTTATTTTCATTAATTAGGTGATTATGACAGCTCTCTTTTTAACCTAATAGCCCCCCTGGAGGAAATAACATTTTTGTTTGTCTAAACAGTACTTAATGACGACTCTACAATTAGAGTTTCAGACCTTTAACTCTGCAGTGCAAAGCTCTATGTCCTTGACTCTGATCTTTATCTTGAACATTAATTTCTGATCTTAAAGTCAAGCCATGAAATTTTTATATATTGTCATACTTTTCCCTTGACAATTTTGGTAATTGCCATAATTTCCTCATCAGCAAGGATTGTTTGTGGCCTCCCTGGTTTAACGAGGCTGTAAAATTGGTACCTCTGAGTTCTCTCTTTTGTGTCACTTTGAGGCCTGTAGTCTTATCTGCTCTGAGCAGTAACTAGACCTCTGATCTTAAAAGAATTATAGTTTTCATTGGTGCCTTACAAGATAAAGGACTTGATGTGTTTTTCTTATTACAGGTTTTAATCATTACCTTTGGTATTACTTTCCTATTAGGTGAGATTTATGTCCACTGCTCCAGATCCTTTCTCTATTGCTCACATAAAAATACTATTTTCTACAAGATACCTATAATTTTTTTAAGTAAATTCATTGCTAGTATCTGATCATCAAATATCAGGAGATATATATATATATATATATATATATATATATATATATATATATAGTTTACCAATATCTAACAATAAACTTATTTAGACAATATACACAGACATATTTATGTATACATAAACACCCATTTACATACTTTTTGATTTTTTAAAAGTATACTTTTATTGATTTCAGAAAGGAAGGGGGAGGGAAAGAGAGATAGAAACATCAATGATGAGAGGGAATCATTGATAGGCTGCCTCCTGCACACCCCTACTGGGGATCAAGCCCATAACCCAGGCATGTGCCCTTGACCAGAATTGAACTCAGGACCTTTCTATCCACTGAGCTAAACTGGCCAGGGTATACATACTTTTTAAGTATTTGTAATTCAACTGGAATATTGTTCTCATTTATTTGTACTTTCAACAAAGATTTAATTAACATTCACTAAGTATAAGATGTGCATTTTTGTTTAAAGATAGAAAGAAAAATGGACAAGACATGAATTGGTCTAATGATACCACAATAAACAAGGAAGGACAGACTTATCAAAAGTTATCTGTATCGCTGTATGGCAAATGCTGTAGAGATCTGGTGACAAAGTGCTATTGTAACCAGGAAGATTCAGAGATGGGTGCACAAAAAAGATTGCATTGAAGCTGTACATGACATGGATGTTTCTTGATAGACAAATGGAAAGGACATTTTATTTTACACAGTGGAAGTAGCACAGTGCCAGCCATGGTCATTTGACAAAAGGTATTGTGAGAGGAAATAGCAATAGAAGCCAGTGTCCAGAGAGAAGAGTGCAAGGTGGTACATGGGAAGATACAGAAGATACTCCAAATTAAACTGTGGAAAGATTTGAGAAGTATCTGTGAATAGAATTCTAGGATTAGGAGTTTGACATTTTTCCTTAGGAGATGGAGACAGTGATCCAGAATGGCCTAAATGTCATAGAGAAACTTATTCTGGATATTTAGTCATCTGGGTAGTTATTTATCAAATTCTTTTTGAAAGCTCTTCTTGTCCAGGCAATGACTAAGGATTGCTGGAGGCAAAGACCAACAAGTAGTTAGCATAATAAATTCCAGAGGTCCATCAGAAGGCTGATGGACCTTGGGCTTTAGCAAGGGTTAAAAGCTATGCACCGATAGTTCTGTCAAGACAATGGTGGCTGAAGGCAATCTCCTAACCTGATAATCTTTTACTGTTTACCAAACCTTACCTTTGATATGTCTATTTGGTTTGCTAAAGGGCAAATGTATGTTCTAGTAAATAAAAAGCTATGGGTCTGGACATTCGGAGAGCCATTCCACTAGAGAAGGGCCTCTGCCTGGTTCCCCCAATGCCTTCTAAATTTATATTTCTTGTCTAGTATATCCATTTGTGCATGGCCCCATCTCCAGATTCTGAATCCTTGCTGCAAAAGGTTGTGGCAAAGAATCAAAGCCAAAGTCTTCCTTATCAACAAGAAACGCTAGAGAACTATTATCAAGAATATTGATAATCTTTGAGGTTTTAGTGTTTTCTACTTTTGCATATGTTTGAAATTTTCCAAAATTTAATAAAATGGAAGGACACAATATGGTATTCTAAATCTAAATTCTGTAGCATTTATTTCTCTCATGTGTCAGTAAGCTGTGTAACAAATCACCTCAAAAGTCAGTCAGTTAAAAAAAAAAGCATTTAATATTAATCATGAGTCTGTGGACCAATTAGGCTCTCTCATGTATCTGCTGTCAACTGTAGGTTAATAGGAAGTTCTACTCATTTTGCCTGGAATTTTCCACATGGTTTAGGATTATCTCTATATAGACCAGTCTAATATGGCCTCAATTTGTAATATTGAGCTTCCTAAAATCCTCTACAGACTAATATATTTTTTCATCTAGAAGGGGCTAGATTCTAAGAGAGTAGAAACATGTGAAATCTTGTGATACCTAGTCTCAGAACATTCTTTTGGCCAAAGCAAGTCACAAAGACAGCCCAGATTCAAGGAGTAGAAAAGAAAACTACTTGTTGTGGGGAGCTGCAAAGTGACATTGCATTGGGGGAATGAAGACAGGGGAGCCATCAATTGGAGCCATCAATACAATAAATATAATGTGTATGCATTTATTGCTTTTAAATCAACTAATACTTATATTTTTATGCTTGAACCTCACTACTGGTCACCTACTCTTCGATTTCCCATAAGCACCTCTCACTCAGTAGCCAGAGTTTATCTCTCTCTCTCTCTCTCTCTCTCTCTCTCTCTCTCTCTCTCTCTCTCCAATCAATCAATGTCTTTACAATCCATTCATCCATCTATCAGTTTATTATTCATCCTTCTATCCATTATTTAATTCAACATACATTTATTGATACCTATTGTGTGGCTAGAACTGGGTTAATCATTGAAGAATCTAAGTCTAGCAAACAGACAATCGCCTCTTTCCTCATAGGCCTTACAATTCCAAGGTCAGGAAACACAATCAGAAATCATATAAAATACATGTAAAACCTCAATTATACCAGCTGTTAAAGTGGAAAGATACATGGTCTATGTGACATTATAATCAGGTCTAAGTTTGTGCAGATTTATCTGATCAAACCTGAGTCTTAGAGTGAGGAGACATAGCATAGTCCTCCACCAAATCATGGAAGACATGTCACTTGAGTGAGAAAACTTTGTTATTAAAGCCAGTAAGATGTGGGGGTCATTTGTAATCTAGCCTATCCTGATGAACATGCATGGAGTTATGATGGTTCATCTTCATATATCTTGAAGACAACAAGGCTGATGGCAGAGCTTGGTGTGAGGAAGAAATCTTTAAACTAGGTGCCAAAGGTTTCCTTGAATGAGGCTACACAATGAGAGCAGAGAGGGGAAAAAATTATAGAACCAACTGTCATACATTTCAAAAGAAAAGGATTTGGAGTTGGAGAGTGGATGAATCATTATTTAGGAGCCACAATAGGGAGCAAGAATACCAATGCCAGGTTCATCTCTGAAGTGTAGAATATGAGGGAATACTATAAATAGGTACTACTAGAGATGGCCACTGTGGAAGTGATGATCACAGAGGAGAGCCAGGTTGTATTGTCTTGATGCCATGAAGAAAAGGGGATGCTGAGGATTTAAGGTGGTTAAGTGATTATGGAAATACTGGTGTCCCAGTGCACAGATTCATGCACATTGAAAGGAAATTAATTAGAAGGTGGCCAGCAGGGCGGGACTCGGGGAGACTGGCCAAACACGCCCCAGAGCCAAACTACTGTGGTCCCTCCCTGGCCAGCTGCACCTGGAGCAGCACCGCAGCCAAAAGGGTATCTGTGGAGTGAGTAGGGTCCCTTCAGCCGGTGGGGTCCCTCGGCCTGGCCTGCCGGGATCAGGCTGAAACTGGCTCTCTGACATTCACCTAGGGGTCCCGAATTGCGAGAGGGTGGTTCTTGGGTGACGCACCCCAGAATTGGGCTCCCTCCTCTCTGGTTCTGGGATGCATCACCTGACAACCGCTGTTGCCAAGTCATTGCAGCTTGGCAGCTCCTGCATTGAGCATCTGCCCCCCTGGTGCTCATTATATGTCATAGCTACTAGTCAGATGGTCAAGACAGTAGCTTAGCCATAGATAGATAGATAGATAGATAGATAGATAGATAGATAGATAGATAGATAGATTATACCATAGGGGCAGTGAAATATTTTGAGAAATGGGGTAGGTGTGGGTGCTGTTATATGAATGAATTAATGAATGAATGAATGAATCACAAAGCATTGTAGAGATGCTAATAAACTATAGATGCCAGCCATCATGATTCAGTCTTACTATCTCTGTGAGGATGATGAATAACTTGTTTGAGGGGATGACAGACACAGAGGCCATAGCATCCATATGTTTTTCATGCAAGGTTGATGGTGAACCAGCACTTCCAGTCCCAATGTCCATTACCACTCCTTAATCTAATCTCTCCTTAATTTCTACATGTTTCATAGCTGGCAATCCAGTTCTTAATTTTTATTCCCCACTGCTTTTAAAGTATATGAAATCATGATACATATAAACAGTTTAATTAATTTAAATATATTTGATGAAATAAGCAGATAAAGGAAATAAAATAGAAGGTATGAAAAGCTATAACAGCAGAGAAAAAAAATACAGAAAACTAAAAGTATGATTTGGAACTAAGCTAGATCTATAGGTAGTGTAAAAAGAAAGTGTTCAAGTATAAAATTTGAGTCATCATGTAGACTCAAAGTAACTGGACACACAATTGCAGAAGTTTATTTTGATAAGTAGAAAGCTTTGTCATCATTTGTACATATTTCCCTTGATAGAAACCTTCATAAATTCTCTGCAAACATTTATCTCATTACATTGAATGTAAGATGCCAAATATTATAAGAGACACAATTGATATCTGTACCAATAAGCTATGACAAAACGCTGTCGTACCAAAGCAATTGTAAAAGACATTCCAGTTTCAGAGATGATAAAATGTGAGCAAAATGTGCATCTTAGAATTGATGAAATCTAGAAATTGATGAAAACAGACAAGTAACTAAATGACAAAATATATGGTATTAGACATCTTCCAGAGAATATAAAGTCATGACCTTCCGCACTTTTGGAAAAATAATTTAAAAAATAAAATTCACTGGAACTGCTTCCCAGTATTTTGCAAGATGTTTCTGAAACCTTAAGAGTGTTAATTTACTTCAAAACTCACGATGAAGTAAATTAACTCTGCCAAGTAAGATGTTACCTTGTAGCAGACTGATAAGTTGCAAATTATTTTTCTCTGGGATGCAAATTAATTCTCTTCAGAAGGAAAGAAAAACCCCAAATCCTGCAGTTTTATTGCCCAATCAGACATTAGCCAGTTTTGTATCTAACTTTGCAATCTTATTCTAGCACTTTTTCTTTTGTTAAAGATATTACACGATTTCATGTAATACTGGTTTGGTGGTAATGAACTCCTTTAGCTTTTTCTTGTTTTTGAAGTGCTTTATCTGACTTTCAATTCTAAAGAAGAAGAGATAAAAATAATGAACAATAAAATGGCAACAAATATATATAATTAAATCTGAAAAATCAAAATAAGTGAACAAGAAATCTAATGATCAAAATAAACTGGTGAATGAAATAGAACCAGAGGCATGGAAGCATAGAACAGACTGATGAATCTCAGAGAGAAGGGGGAAGGTGGGTAGGAAGAGATTAACCAAAGATCTTACCTATGGACACAGACAGTAGGGTGGTGAAGGCATGAGGTGGGATGGGAGCCTGGTGGCGGGGGAAATGGGGGGAAAGAAGGGTTATTTGTAATACTCTCAACAATAAAGTTTTTTTTAAGAGATATTACACAAGACACTTGTTAAAAACAACAAGAAGACTTTTAAAAGACTAATTCAATAGAGGCGAGAAGATTGAACTCAGTTGAAACAAAAGGGAGGGATAACCTTTGATGCTGTCAACTAAGCTATGGAAAGGAGTAATAACTATGTATAGAGTCAGAAGGGTACTATACTCATCAACATGATCACTTTATAAGTTATATAAATATCCAATCACTATGTTGTACACCTGAAACTAACATAATATTGTATTTTAACTGTAATTGAAAATAAAAATATATTAAAAATCAGAAAAACAACAGTTTTAAAGCATTGAAGTAAGCTAGTGGACAAGTACTGGAAAACATTAAGGGGAAGGTTGACCAATGAGTTAGGTCATTTGTGTTTGCTAAACGGCACTTATGGAAAGGTAGACTCGGACCCTGCCAAAGAAACAGGGAGACAGGGTGCTGTACTTCTCCAGGATTACATTTCAGAGGGGTGTCTCCCATGTGCTGGAGAAAGACATTTCTGGATTGTAGAAGATTTACATCTCAAAGAGGCAGAGCAAGAATTTACAATAGCACGGATTTTAAAAATATTTTTATTGATTTCAGAGAGGAAGGGAGACAGAAAGAAACATCAATAATTAGAGAGAATCACTGATCGGCTGCCTCCTGCACACCCCACACTGGGAATTGAGCCTGAAACGCAGGCATGCGCCCTGACCAGGAATCGAACTGTGACCTCCCAGGTTCATAGGTCGAGGCTCAACTACTGAGCAAGTTTTCAAAAGTAGCTCCTCTAAGGAAGTTTTGAGGAAAGGGAAGGTTGTAATCAGGAAGAAACCCTTCTAAAGTTTTGCCAAGCTAAGGGAAATGTGAAGGCCCTCTTGGTCAGTTTCACTGATTATATATACCAGTCTCTGGCATTCTTTTAGAGCCAACTTTGTAGTCCTGTTCTCGCTATACCTTTGACATGTGTTCATTGCCTACTTGTATGAGGTTAATGTTTCTTTCAGTTTTGAAAATTATATTGTGACATCTTTTGTCCTATAATACTTGATAGAATAAGTAGAAACCAATGGCACTGAATCCAGGAAACAAAACAAAGCAAAATAGCAACAAAAAGACACATTAAAATACAGATTTAGAAAGGGCAAAATAATCATTTCTGGAATGTGACTAATGAGACAGCATGGGGAAGGCTAATGGAGTAAGGAGAGGAATAAATGGAAATAATTGTCTTTGGAATGTGAACATTAACATAATGGAGAGCAATGAATAAGAAGCATGACAATGGTAAGTATTTTATTTCATTGTCCCAAGAGGCACTCAGTTGAGAAATCACACCACAGAAAGCATTTCAAATCTTAAGAAATGTATGTGATAACAAAACAATGAGGAGCTTAGAAGAACCAGAGAATAAACAATTCCATTGCCACCTCTTAAGTAGTTTATAATCCTCTTCCTAAATTTTCTTTGTCAATTCAAAAGTTAACTTGAATTCTGACTCAGACATAAATGAAGCTTGCATCATTTATTTCTGTGTTGCCAAGAGAAATATTTATCTTGATCTACTTATATCCTTCCAGGCATTCCTATTTATTTAAATTCATAAAAGTTTGTGTTTTTTATGTTACTCTAAGTTTATTTTTTCATTGTCTGAGAAATGAACTGAAAAATCTAATTTCCATTTCCTAAATTACTATTTCCCCCCATCAACTCTCTAAGACTATCCAAGTGATTGGAGTAAAATGGGGTATGGCAAATTGCCTTCTAGAGGGATTCTTTACAATTAGAAATAGCCAAAAGTAGAGATCAAAGCAGTATATAATGGTTTTAAAACTAGCTCATGAAAGCTCTTGCATATTTTTGCTTTGACTACTTTTATCTCATAATTATTTTTACCAAGTCCCAAGTGTAAAAGACTTTTTGTACATAATAGTCACTCAATAAATGAAGACTAAATTTTGTTTTTAAACCTGCTTCATTTATACACTAAATGTAATCAACATGAATCAAGCAGTAAAGAATATGGCAGAATTACATTATACTTTGTTTTTATTTTATTTTAATTTTTTATTGCTTAAAGTAATACAAAGGGAATTATATATGTGTCCATTTTCCCCCCCCCGCCCTAGACAGTCCCCTAGCCTCCCCTATCCCCCAGTGTCTTATGTCCATTGGTTATGCTTATATGCATGCATACAAGTCCTTTGGTTGATCTCTTACCCCCCTACCTCCTGTCCCCCAACCCTCCCCGGCCGTCCCGCTGCAGTTTGACAATCTGTTTGAGACAGCTCTGCCTATGTATCGATTATTGTTCAAAAGTTTATAATGGTCTCTTTTATCCATGAATGAGTGAGATCATGTGGTATTTTTCCTTCATTGACTGGCTTATTTCACTTAGCATAATGCTCTCCAGTTCCATCCAAGCCTTTGCAAATGGTAAGAGTTCCTTCCTTTTTTTTTAATATTTTTTTAAATATATTTTATTGATTTTTTACAGAGAGGAAGGGAGAGAGATAGAGAGTTAGAAACATCGATGAGAGAGAAACATCGATCGGCTGCCTCCTGCACATCTCCTACTGGGGATGTGCCCGCAACCCAGGTACATGCCCTTGACCGGAATCGGACCCGGGACCCTTCAGTCCGCAAGCCAATGCTCCATCCACTGAGCCAAACCGGTTTCGGCTTCCTTCCTTTTTAGAGCAGCATAGTATTCCATCATGTAGATGTACCACAGTTTTCTAATCCATTCATCTACTGATGGGCACTTAGGCTGTTTCCAGATCTTAGCTATGGTGAATTGTGCTGCTATGAACATAGGGGTGCATATATCGTTTCTGATTGGTGTTTCTGGTTTCTTGGGATATATTCCTAGAAGTGGGATAACAGAGTCAAATGGGAGTTCCATTTTCAGTTTTTTGAGGAAACTCCATACTGTCTTCCATAGTGGCTGCACCAGTCTGCATTCCCACCAGCAGTGCAGAAGTGTTCCTTTTCTCCACATCCTCTCCAGCACTTGTCACTTGTTGATTTGTTGATGATAGCCAGTTCTGACAGGTGGGAGATGGTACCTCACTGTTGTTTTGATTTGCATCTCTCGGATGATTAGTGACTTTGAGCATGTTTTCATATGTCTCTTGGCTTTCTGAATGTCCTCTTTTGATAGGTGTCTATTTAGGTCCTTTGCCCATTTTTTGATTGGATTGTTTATCTTCCTTTTGTTAAGTTGTATGAGTTCCCTATAAATTATGGAGATTAGGCCCTTATCAGATATGACATTGGCAAATATGTTTTCCCACACAGTGGGTTTTCTCATTGTTTTGTTGATGGTTTATTTTGCTGTGCAGAGCTTTTTATTTTGATGTAGTCCCATTTGTTCATTTTCTCTTTAGTTTCAAGTGCCCTAGGAGCTGTATCAGTGAAGAAATTGCTTCGGCATATGTCTGAGATTTTGTTGCCTTTGGATTCTTCTGGAATTTTTATGGTTTCCTGTCATACATTTAAGTCCTTTATCCATTTTGAGTTTATTTTTTGTATGGTGTAAGTTGGTGGTCTAGTTTCATTTTCTTGCATATATCTGTCCAATTTTCCCAACACCATTTATTGAAGAGACTATCTTGGCTCCATTGTATGTTCTTGCCTCCTTTGTCAAATATTAATTGAGCATATTGGTTCGGGCCGATTTCTGGGCTCTCTATTCTATTCCATTGATCTATATGCCTGTTCTTGTGTCAGTACCAGGGAGTTTTGAGAACAGTGGCTTTGTAATACATCTTGATATCTGGTATTGAGATCCCACCTACTTTGTTCTTTTTCAGGATTGCTGTAGCTATTCGGGGTCTTTTTTTATTCCAGATGAATTTTTGGAGAGTTCGTTCTAGATCTATGAAGTATGCCGTTGGTATTTTAATGGGAAGTGCGTTGAATTTATAGATTGCTTTGGGTAGTATGGACATTTTAATGATGTTGATTCTACCAATCCATGAACACGGTATGTTCTTCCATCTGTTTATGTCTTCCTCTATATGTTTTTTCAATGTCCTGTAGTTTTCTGAGTAGAGGTCTTTACCTCTTTAGTCAAGTTTATTCCTAGGCAGCTTAATTTTTTTGGTGCGATGGTAAACGGGATTGTTTTTATAATCTCTCTTTCTGAAAGTTCACTATTGGTGTATAGAAATGCCTCAGATTTCTTGGGGTTAATTTTGTATCCTGCTACATTGCCAAATTCATGTATTAAGTCTAGAAGCTTTTTAATGGAGTCTCTAGGGTTTTGTATGTATAATATCATGTTGTCTGCAAATAAGGACAGTTTTACTTCCTTTTTTCCAATTTGGATGCCTTTTATTTCTTCTTCTTGCCTAATTGCAATGGCTAACACTTCCAGTACTATGTTGAACAGGAGTGGTGAGAGGGGGCATCCCTGTCTTGTTCCTGTTCTTAGGGGAAATGGTGTTAGTTTTTGTCCATTGAGTATGATGTTGGCTGTGGGCCTGTCATATATGGCTTTTATTATGTTGAGGTATTATCCTTCTACTCCCGCCTTACTGAGAGTTTTTATCAAAAATGGGTGTTGAATTTTGTCAAATGCTTTTTCTGCATCAATTGGTATGACCATGTGGTTTTTTTCTTTCAATTTTTTTTATGTGATGTATCACGTTTATTGATTTGCGGATATTGTACCATCCTTGCATCCCTGGGATAAATCCTACTTGGTCATGGTGTATGATCTTTCTGATGTACTGCTGGATTCGATTTGCTAAGATTTTGTTGAGGATTTTGGCATCTATGTTCATGAGGGATATTGGCCTGTAATTCTCTTTCATTGTGTTGTCTTTACCTGGTTTTGGTATTAGGGTGATGCTGGCTTCATAGAATGAGCTTGGAAGTGTTCCTTCCGCTTGAATTTTTTGTAGTAGTCTGAGGAGGATAGGTTTTAGTTCTTGCTTGAATGTTTGGTAAAACTCCCCTGTGAAGCCGTCTGGTCCTGGGCTTTTGTTTGATGGAAGCTTTTTGATGACTGCTTCAATTTCTTGCATAGTTATTGGCCTGTTGAGAATTTTAGATTCTCCCTGATTGAGTTTTGGAATGTTGTATTTTTCTAGGAATTTGTCCATTTCCTCCAGGTTGTCTAGTTTGTTGGAGTAGAGCTGTCCATAGTATTTTTCAACAATCGTTTGTATTTCTGTGGGGTCTGTTGTTATTTCGCCTCTTTCATTTCTGATTTTGTTTATTTGGGTCCTCTCTCTTTGCTTCTTGGTGAGTCTGGCTAGAGGTTTGTCAATCTTGTTTATCCTTTCAAAGAACCAGCTCTTGGTTTCATTGATTTTCTGTATTGTTTTTTTGGTCTCTATGTCATTTATTTCTGCTCTAATCTTTATTATCTCCTTCCTTCTGCTCACTCTGGGGTTTTCTTGTTGCTCTCTTTCTAATTCTTTGAATTGTAGAGTTAGATGATTTACTACCATTTTTTCTTGTTTTTTGAGATAGGCCTGTAGAGCTATAAACTTCCCTCTCAGGACTGCTTTCATTGTGTCCCATAGGGTTTGGATTGTTGTGTTTTCATTGTTATTAGTTTCCAGGATGTTTTTAATTTCTTCTTTTATCTCATTGATAACTCAATCAATATTTAATAGCATGCTATTCTGCTTCCAGGTGTTTGAGTATTTTGGGTTGTTTTTATTGTAGTTTATTTCTAATATTATGCCATAGTGGTCTGCGAAGATGCTATTTATGATTTAAATCTTCTTGAATTTGGGGATACTTTGCTTGTGACCCAATATATGCTCTGTTTTTGAATATGTCTTATGAGCACATGAGTAGAATGTATATTCCCTGGCTTTGGGGTGAAGTGTTCTGAAGATGTCAATTAAGTCCATATGATCTAGTGAGTCATTTAGGATTGCTGTTGCTTTGCTGATTGTTTGTCTAGAGGACTTATCCAGTGTTGTCAGTGGTGTATTAAAGTCTCCTACTATGATTGTATTGTTGTCGATCTCTCCTTTGATATCTTCCAGGAGTTTTTTTATGAATTTGGGTGCTCCTGCATTTGGGTGCATATATGTTTATCAGGGTTATATCTTCTTGTTGTATTGATCCCTTTAGTATTATGAAGTGGCCTTCTTTATCTCTTTATGGCCTTCACTTTGAGGTCTATTTTGTCCGATATAAGTATTGCTACCCCAGCTTTCTTTTCCTTTCCATTTGCCTGAAAGATATTTTTCCATCCTTTCACTTTCAGTCTGTGTGAGTCCCTTCTAATGAGGTGGGTTTCTTGTAGACAGCAGATGTATGGGTCATGTTTTTTTATCCATTCAGCCACTTGATGTCTTTTGGTTGGAGCATTTAGTCCATTTATGTTTAAAGTTATTATTGAAAGGTACTTGTTTGTAGCCATTTCTTTTTTTGTGTGGCTGTTTTCTTTCTGAGCTTTTTATTTCTTCTTTTTATACCAATCCCTTTAGCATTCCTTGCATTGCTGGCTTGGTGGTGATAAACTCCCTTAGCCTTTTTTTTGTCTGTGAAGCTTCTTATTTCCCCTTCAATTTTGAATGATAGCCTTGCTGGATAGAGTATTCTTGGATTCAGTCCTTTGCTTTGCATCACTTTGTACATGTCCGTCCATTCTTTTCTGGCCTGATGTGTTTCTGTTGAGAAATCATTTGATAATCTAATGGGAGATCCCTTGTATGTAACTTTCTGTCTCTCTCTTGCAGCCTGTAAGATTCTCTCTTTGTCCTGAACATTTGCCATGGTAATTATGATGTGTCTTGGTGTGGGTCTTTTGGGGTTCACTGTGTTTGGGACTCTCTGGGCTTGTGTGACTTTTTTCTTTCCCACCTCAGGGAAGTTTTCTGATATTATTTCTTCGAATAGATTTTCTAATCCTTGTTCATCTTTCTGTTGTTCTGGCACCCCTGTTATTCGTATGTTGTTTCACTTCATGTTGTCCCAAAGCTCCCTTAGGCTCTCCTCCTGACTTTTAATTTTTTTCTCCAATTTCAGTACACTTTGGGTGTGTTTTGCTTCCTTGTCTTCTAATTCACTAATTCGGTCCTCTGTTTCTCCTAGTCTACTGTTGATACTTTCAATGGTGTTTTTTATTGCAGCTATATCACTCTTCATTTCTTCTTGGGTCTTACTTAAGTTGTTGATTTTTTCATCTGTTTCTTCTTGCTTCATGCATAGGTAGTTGACTTTTTCATCTGTGTCTTCTTGCTTCCTGCATAGGTAGTTGACTTTTTCATCTGTGTCTTCTTGCTTCTTGTAGAAGTTGTTGATTTTTCCTCCATCTGGTTTATGCACTCTAGGACCCTTATTCTGAATTCTTTTTCTGTCATGTTGCATGCCTCTGTATTACTTAGCTGCTTTTCTGGAGAGTCCTCCTTCTCTTTCCTTTGGGGGTTTCTTTGTCTACCCATGTTTGATCTCACTGACATATCTAGACGTTGAGTCATTCAGTGGCTGCTCCCTGGGTGGCAGTGACTTCTTGGGCTGTGGTTGCTCTTCGGGCAGTTGCGGTAGCAGCTGCTTCTCAGTTGGCAGCAGCTCATCTGGTGGGTGCTGTTCACAGCTGTGGTGGCTCTTCTGGCTGGTGGGGGGAGGCTTCACGTACAGCTGCTGTTCCTCAGCTGAGGGTGTGGTGCTCAGGAGGCTGCTGTTGCTTGGATCTGCTGCGTTGATTTAAAGGCACAAAATACAACACAACAAGGCACCACGTACCAGGCACTAAACACAAATATATTCACGATATTAATAACCCCAAATAAAGGTGACTACCCGAATTAAGAGAATTAGGGGATAAGGAAGAAGGAAGAGAAAGAGATGAAAGAGAAAAAAAGAAAAGAAATGTAGGGACCAAAAAAAGGAGTGCAAAAATGAAATTGGGAAAAAGGAGGGGGGAAAATAAAAGCGAGAAAAGAAAAGAAAAAAAGAAGGAGCGAAAAGAGAGAATGAAGTGGAAGAGGGGAAGAGACTTTTTATATGAGGTGAATACTCCTATAGATCCGCCACTAATCCCAACAAATTCCAGCAACAGCTCCCTAGAGATGGATGCAAACTAGAAACAACTAATAATATAATGATGAAAATAGAATGGAGGACACTAATCCCAAAATAAAATAAAGAAAAAATAAAATGGCACTTTAAAAAATGGTAAAATCGTAGCAGTGATAATACTGGTTAAAAATAAGAAGGTAGTAATTAAAAGGGTAAAATCAGGTGATGGAAAAAGAAAAAAAAAGAAAAAAATTGGTTTCTTAGTTAAAAGGTGAAAAAAGAAAAAAAAAATGCAGTAGTGAAGGTCCTTCGGTTCTTCTATTCTTCAGTCTGGCTCACCTTTAGTCCTGCCAGGTATTCAGGAGAGTGTTGAGTTTCCCTGCGATACACTGTTCCTCTGTGTTGTAAACCACAGTCCTTATTTTAAAGCAGGTCGTATTTGTTTCCCAGACTGCCTCATTTTGTGTTTAGCAAAGAGTCAGTTTGTGGCTCAGCCTCTGGGTGGCAGTGTTCTGAGGTTGGCCTCTGAGGCTATATGGCTTCTCTATCGCATTTAAAACTGACTTGAAGAGGTCAACTATCCAGAACTGTTTCCTTAATAGTTACCCGCTCTGTGTTGTTGCTGGGATTGAAAATCCCTCTATAGGCCAGACCCTGTTAACTCCCAGGGACTGATCAGGTTATTTTAATCCTTGATTTCATTCAGGGTGGAATCTGGGTGTGGATGTGCTCCTTGCCTGGGGGCTGGGGGGAGGAGTCTCACTCTCTGGAGAGAATGGCTGCCCCAGTCCTGGGCTCAGGGGTGTCTCAGCGCTCAATTCGCTGCCACCTCTCCCGGCCCCCCTTCTCTCCTCAGTCTCTCCCCAGATTCCACTCCTCCGCACCCTCTACCTTTCTTCAGCACAGGTGAGTGTCTGTATCCGAAATGTCTTATGAACAGGATTCAGTGAAAACAAACAAACAAACAAACGCCGGCCGCGGAAACGGGGAAGGCTTGGTTTCTGTAAGCTCTTCTCTTACCGGCACTGCATGGTCTGGCCAGCTCTTCAGGCTGCCCCCTTTAGGCTCAGTCCTCCGTGATCACAGTACCCAGCTCTCGAATCCCCTGGCGGCGCCAGGAATCCTGCGGATCTCCTTTCCCCAGTCAGGGGCTGTGCCTGTCCCAAGGCCCAAGGGACGTGGCTGTCTGCCATGCAGTCTCCCTCCAACCCTCTGGGCTCAGAGGTCTGGCAAACTTTCCTGCTCAAATCTCTGTGTTTTTTTTACCTTTCCAGGGGAGTTCTGCCCTTCCCGGCTGCAAACCGTCTCACCAGCTGAGCAATTTCGCCAATTCGGGGTGGGTGTTATTAGTTTCAGCTGCTCACTCCATTTGCTCCGGGACACGACCTGGGACGCATCTGCCTATATCGCCGCCATCTTCTGTCTCCTCTACTTTGTAGTCTAAAAATTCCCATAATCAAAAGATCTCAGGAAAAGGACTTTCCAAATATTGTTCTCAAGAATAGTAGTATGTTTGGGTCAACACAATTAGCATTATCCAATAGAACTTTATATAATGAAGAAAATATTCTATATCTGTTATGTCCAATACAGTAGCCAATAGCCACATGTGGCTATTAAACACCTGAGAGATGTGGCTACTAAAACTGAATAACTGTTTTTTATTTTGTTTTATGTAAATTAATTAATATAGCCATATGATGCCAGTGGCTACCATACTGCACAACAAAATCTTCGTTGAGATGTCCTTCCATAATAAAAAAAAATGTTTAATATTTTTTGTTGTTGTTTAAAGAAACAGTGCTTTGCTTAGCCTCGTAGTTACCAAATTTAGTTAAGGAAGGAATGCCTCTTTTAAGCTGAGTAAAACATTAGGACACTGCTTTTTTCAGCAACAATAAAAGTAATAGGTGTTTAGGGCAATTTACTCATCATTCCCTATTATATTTGCTTGTTCATTTGTGTATTCACTCAACTAGCATCTATTGAGCTATATACTGAGGACTGTTGAGATACAGTCTCATTCATTCATTAAGCTCTTTCTAATGGGAAAGGCAGATTAGTAAAGAATTAACTACATGAAATCTGATATGTTTCAAGAAACACAGAGGGCTATGGGAATACAGAGTAGGGCACATAGTCAAGATTTGTCATGGAGGAACTTCTCAGAGGGGGACTGGAGGACAAGTAAGATATCATGTGGTAAAAAAGAAGGCCCTTCCTGAGTCAAGACCTTGAAAATTAAACTATCTGGATGACAACCTCTTGAGATTACTCAGTTGTAAAATGAGGATACCAGTGGTAAGTTTTTTATTTGTGTTGTTTTTAGAATTCGATGAGATAAGTTTAAAATCCGTAGTAGTATGCCTGTCACTTAATAAAAGTACAATAACTGTAAAATGTGTTCTTTTTAAATTCAGCTATTCTCAGTGTAGCATTCATTGTTATATCCATTCATTCTAAAACATTCCCAAAAATTTATAGGGTATGTGCTTTGCTTTGCATTAAAGGCACAGAGATAAAAGGGCCATGCACTCAGATAACTTCAACACTTATACACATGTTACCTTGTGACACAGAGAGTGCTCCGGGAAAAATAGGAATAGCATGCCAAGATAGCCCAAGAGATTTAGAAAGTGTTAGTGAAGTTGATGTTTGACCTGGGCCTTGAGAAATAAGCAGTAATTCATGAGACAGCCAAGAGTCATAAGATCAGTCCAGGCTAAGAGAAAAGTATGTACAAAGTCTAGGAGCTGTTAACTTATATGCTGTGTTCCATAACTAGGACAAAGTATGATTCTAGACAAAGGTCTAGAGGGAACATCAGGATATCAGTCAGACTAAGAACAGTATAATAAACTAGAGGCCAGGTGCACGAAAATTTGTGCACTCTGGGGTGGGTGGGGTTCCCTCAGCCTGGCCTGTACCCTCTTGCAGCTCAGGACCCCTCAGGGGATGTCCACCTGCCAGCTTAGGCTTGTTCCCTGGGGGATCAGGCCTAAGCTGGCAGTCAGACATCCCTCTGGCAGCCCGGGAGCCCTCAGGTGATGTCCAACTAAATGCTTAGTTGGACATTCTTAGTGCTGCGGTGGAGGCGGGAGAGGCTCCCACCACCGCCGCTGCACTGGCCAGCCATGAACAGGCTTCTGGCTAAGCAGCACTCCCCCTGTGGAAGCACACTGACCACCAGGGGGCAGCTCCTGCGTTGAGCATCTGCCCCTTGGTGGTCAGTGTGTGTCATAGCAACTGGTTACTCCTAGTCGTTCCACTGTTAGGGTCAATTTGCATATCACCCTTTTATTATATAGGATAATAATATAATTCAATATATAATAACAATAATCTGGGTTTTAATAAATATAGTTGATTCAAACCAGAGAGGTAAGGGTTTTTTTTTTTTTATGTCAAAGTAAGTAAGAAATTAGGCTTCTATATTACATGGTTTAGTGGTTATCAAATATGTTTGTACACTAAAGTCACATGGATAGGCTACTATAATTGTCCAGATCCTGCTCAAACCTCTCAGAGATTCTGATTTTATTGGCCTGGATGGATCTTAGGAATCTACATTTTAAAATGTTTTTGTGTTTGTTTTAAGCTCCCTTAGAAATTCTAATTTTTAGGCAGGACAGAAAGCTGCCTGCAATAAAGAATCACAAACCAAGACCAATAGTCAGAAGACCAGTGTTTTGGATGTTGAAGCAATATCCTTAAGATCCACATGCATCATTCTGGAAACAAGGATTCAATAGAAATTTGCTATTAGAGCCATTCCATGATAACCCATTTTAGGAGGTAAGTCTAGCAGCATTGAGAGGATGTGTTGGGACAAAGTGAGTTTTCAGTCATTCCTTCTTATCTGGAGCTTTGTTTCAAAGAAGAAGAAAAAAAGAGGCTCTTTGGCATTTCCTAGCAATATTGGCCAAGGTAGTGGACAAGAAATGAGGTGAAGTTAAAATAAAGAAGTAAATGTTGAGATAAACTAAAGTGTTGGCATAAAAAGGAGAGAGAGAGCTAAGAGCTCAGTCAAAATGCCCAGCCAACATGGCACAGTGGTTGAGTATTGACCTATGAACCAGGAGGTCACAGTTTGATTCCCAGTCATAGCATTTGCCTGGGTTGCGGGCTAGATCCGCAGTGAAGGGCATGAAGGAGGCAGCTGATCAATGATTCTCTCATCTTTGATGTTTCTCTCTCTCTCTCTCTTCCCCTTTTCTTTCCTCTCTGAAATCAATATATATATATATATATTTTTTTTTTTTTAAAGAGGTCAGTCAAAGAAAAATTTAACAGTTGTAGTTATATGGGGAGTAGTAGCAGATACGGGGATAGAGATGAAGATAGCTAGTTTTAAAGAGTTGAGTGTAAGTGGCTTCCAAATAAATTATGACTACTTCCCTAGGCATTAATTTGCTCCAGCACCAGGCACAACTGTGTGGTCCCTCACTTCTCTTGCTTAAATTCTTTACCAGCCTTCTTTCTGTCCTCCTTTGTAGAGTACTCTGGTGCCCCCAGGCCATTCTCTGACTGCCTTCTCAGTTCCAAAATATTTTATCTACTCTTCTCTAAGTGTTGGTTTTTAGCTAGAATAGATCTTATTTTATACTAGAGGCCCAGTGCATGAAACTTGTGCATGGATGCAGTCCCTAAGACTGGCCCGCGATCAAAGCATGAGCATCTGGCATGGAAGGGCATGTCCCAGCTGACCTCTGGACCCTGAGCAGCACCTGGGTCCCCAGGCCCCGACGCAGGCCCCCTCTGCTGAGTCACAGTGCCAGGAGTCCCCACACAGAAATGTGGTTAGTGCAGCCGCAGTGCTGCACGGAAGCTGAGGGGCAGCACGCTCTCTCCCAGCCAGCATTGTAGACCAGCTGCTGCACAAATCCACAGGGAGCCTGACCCAGACCCTGAGGTCCTGGTGGCTGTGGCCCAGCTCACCAGGAAGAGGCTGAGTGAGTCCGGTGCTGGCTCCTTCTGGGCGCCAGACATCTGAGTGAGTGTAGGGGCTTCCCTGGAGTGCAGACCCTGGAGTCCTGGGGGAGGGTAGCAGGGGGAGTGAGAGCAAACTCAGAGGACACCCCTCATTCTCACCACACCTCAGTCCCCGTCACCCCTGACCTCAGTAGCTGGTAAGAGGTCGAAGCCCCTCACCCTGGTGCCGTGGGAGGTTGGTCACCACCACCCACCCCTAGTTCCCTGTCCCAGCCCAGGGCCTGGCTCTTAACAGACAGCATCTGGGAGCAGACAGCGGCCCCATCCCCCCCCCACCACTGCCACTGGTCACAGTCTGCTAGGCAATCAGCGGGGCAGTCTGGCCCTCACTTGCACCCACCTTGGCCTGGTGCCACCCGCTCACCTGCTCCACCATCCCACTGTGGCTCCGCTCTCGTCAGGGCCCATCAGGGCCAGCAGTGCCTCCACTGCCACCCGCTGCCAGCACCATGTCACCAATGCCCACCATTTTTTACGCTGCCCCCTGGTGGTCAGCACGTATCATAGTGAGCGGTTGAAATCCCGGTCCAACTCCTGGTCGAACAATTTGCATATTAGGCTTTTATTGTATAGGATTTGAATTGAGAAATGTGTTATAGTGGGCATCCCAGAGCCACAGAAATGACTAGTCATGAACTATTTCTGAAGAACATGCAAAAAGTCAAATGTGGTCAATTGCCTTGATGACCTCAGTTGACCTTTTAAATTTCCCTCCTACTCCATTGTCGAAGTTTCTGGTACACATAATTCAAAATGCAAATTAAAGGCAGACAGACATTGTATTTTAATTTGTGATTTTGAGTTATAAAGTGAGAATAATAACTTAGCAGATCAATGGCTGTTTTCTATGGGACTATATCATAATTCTAGGAGATCTCCAGGTCTTCTCCAAATATTAAGGATCTTGTGTCATCATTGCTGAAACCCTGACTCCAAGTTTAGGAGAAGGAAAACATGGCTGCCAGTTTTTTACTGGTATCAAGAGACATGCAAGATAATGCGCAAGGTGACTGTGAAAACAGCAGTGTTAACATGGCAATGGAAGCAAGTTTATATTTTTTTCCTCCCCTCAAACGTCAGGGGACTGATGGGTTCTAGTAATTCATCTTGAAAATTAACCACCTTTGGTTTTTAAATGTTCATCAGAGGTACTTAGTTCATGAATACTGTCATTTTTATTATTTTATTTTGAAGAATATTGTTCATAGATAATTATTTGTTGGAAAGTATTTCTATACATAATGGCTTATTCAGGACAGAACCTACCAATGCACCACAAAGGGATAAAAATTGTTGTAGCTGTGACAGCAATTTAAATCTGAAAGGACAACCTTAAGAAGCTTCATAAAATTTACCAAAATGTATGCTTTTGATTCCATGTTATATATTTTTGGACTTGTTTCATTCCCTGGGGAAACAGTCGTGAATATTTAAGTAAAAGGGGACATGCTTGCACATTAAATACAATATGTTTTCTGGGAAAGTTGAGAAATCTTTCAACCTTAGCAGCATTCACATTTATGTGCCTGTGTGTGTGCATGTGTGAATTTATTCAATAATGCAGACACTACTTTCCATTTGCATGATATTTTAAAGTTTTTTTCAATTCATTTCTCATGTTTTCTGTTTTTATTCCCCAAAAAAATCCTTTAAGGTAACATCAGTATAGACAGTACTCTTAATGAAACCCTTTGACATGCAGAAAGCAAGCTCAGAAAGTAATCTCAAACTATCTCCATTTTAGTAATGAGAAAATGAGGCTCTAACAGAGTTCGTGACCTGGCAACCAGCAAACAGCTATTTGAGATAGAACTGATACTCAAACTAAGTCTTGTTAAACTAGCACAGTGATGGATTTGTAGAATGTGTTCAATAACTGTCTGAACTTTAATATGTAATTTGTATATAAACAGCATATAGCCACCATAAGAGGTTTTGGCTTTCTTTTAAAAAATGTGGACTATTACTTCCCAGGAGAGATTTTCTATATAGCTGAATATTATAAAAAAGGATATGTCTTAACTAATTTGAACCATATTGACATCTTGCTGATATGGAAAAGCACATGATAATATAGAATTAAAAAAAGGGGGTCCTGCATGTTGTGAATTATTAGGAAAGAAGCAAAACATTTTAATATAAAACTTCCCCACATGAATTTGATGGGTTATTTTCTCTTTGCTTCTAGTAGTATAAATCTGTCTGTTTGTAATAATTATTGATGGCCATAAAATTAAAGGAGATTATTACAAGATAACAACAATGACCTAAGCACACGTAGAGTTCAATGTTTTATTTCACAAAAAGATGCCTGTGAAACTTGTATAACCAATTGGCAGGCTAAAAGAATAACCTTATGTAAATGCAGAATGTAATTACCATTTTCACAAATTTGGTACATGTTGGAAATGTCATTTCAATCAGGGCTAATCATAATATGACAGGAGTAACTGTGGTACCATAAGTGATAATGTTATGCTGCTCACTTTTTCTAAATTTGGTGACAAAATATGCAAAGATAAAACTTTTAAAGAGCCACCAAAACACAATCAAGATATTTCCCACTGTTAAATATATTTTCAGGGAAATATTCATCAGTATAGAGCAACAGTTATTTTGATAATTGAATTGTTTTTAGATTAATCCCTTCTTAGAAGTTTTGGCGTCTTTTAGGCAAATGAAAAAGAACACATATCAACTCTTAATTGATGTTAAAATATTTTGTTGCATTTTTACATATATATATATATATATATATATATATATATATATATATATATATATATATTTAAACATGAGTTTTGTAAATGTTCCACTTTTCATTATTTCAGCAAGTATGCTTATTTTAATGGGTCACATGCTTAAAAACAACAAATTATGGATTTCAACATAAAGCTCAGTGGGTGTTTCTATTCATCACATTATGAATTGGAATAAATGTCATTTTGGTGCCATCTTATTTTTGGCTCCTGATGAAAAAACAGGTTAATGGAATCATTCTTAGTTTCATTAATGATTTTAATGGTTCTCACAAAGTTCACGACATTTTAAAATTGTAATCAATTTAACATTAATTTTCTAATGCACTTGTCTAGTTACTAGTGGGGAAAAAAAGGTTTTCTTAAAAGTACTCCATCCACTGGGAAGTTTCAGTGAAGAGAAATAAATGCGTGTGTATAGCCCCACGACTAGGGACAACAGGAGTGAGTGTAACAGAGGGTGAGGGTAAAGAAGAAAGGAATAGGCATTTGTAGTTTTAGTGTTGAATACAGAATCAAGTTGCATTTATGCATTTGATTTTAATACCTTGAGTCTGGAGATTTTAAGCTGTTTTAAGGCTGAAAATCTTGAACTTGTATTAAGGACCCAAGGAATTCAGAGATTACCACAAATATCCTAAAACTGGATGCAAATTTCACTTTATATCCATAAAATGATTTTTTTTTGAAAAGACAGACAACTTTTATCAGAATTTCCTGGACATATAAGACCAATAGATTCTGGACCATTGCTCTCTATATTAATTATATTCAGAATTCAATTGGAAAAATACAGGAAGAAAATATCATAAAGACCTCAATCAATGAATTCACTTTGGTTTATACAATAAATTACATAAAATAATCTTAACCAAAATGTAATGTGAAATAGCATTATGAGAATGAAGATTATGTACTTTGATTAAATTTTATATTAAAACATAGATTTGACACCAAACTGGTTTGGCTCAGTGGATAGAGCGTCGGCCTGCGGACTGAGGGGTCCCAGGTTCGATTCCGGTCAAGGGCATGTACCTTGGTTGCGGGCACATCCCCAGTAGGGGGCGTACAGGAGGCAGCTGATCGATCTCTCTCATCGATGGCTCTAACTCTCTATCCCTCTCCCTTCTTCTCTGTAAAAAGTCAATAAAAATATATTAAAAAAAACAAAAAACATAGATTTGAGCATGTTTAAGCCTCATTGTCATGGTAAGAGGAAATAGGTATGATCTATTTTATGTTGAGAAATTCATTATCATGAATATTATTTTTTACTATAAAATTTTAGAAAATTTATATTCATATAAAACTTGAGTTGATTATAGCTTTTATGACTAAAACTACATAATCTGTAAACTCAATGATATTGGCCTTATACATGAAGAATTTTTTGTTTTTATTAAAATACTAGAGGCCTGGTGCACTGATTCATGCACTGGTGGGGTCCCTTAGCCTGGCCTGCAGAGATCGGGCCAAAACCAGCTCTCCGACATCCCCCGAGGGGTCCCAGATTGCTACAGGGAGGTTCTTGGGTGACGCACCCTGGAATTGGGCTCCCTCCTCTGGTTTCAGGTGCATCACCTGAGAACCTCAGCTGCCAAGTCACCACAGCTCTGCAGCTCTTGTATTGAGAATCTGCCCCCTGGTGGTCAGTGCACGTCATAGCTGCCAGTTGGAGCATCTGCCCCCTGGTGGTCATTGCACATCATAGCTACTGACCAGTTGGCTGGTCACTTAGGCATATATCCTATCTAATAATAGACAAATAGGGTAATTAACCATACCTCCACTATGCTTCCCATTGGCTAATCAGGGCGATATGCAAATTAACTGCCAAACAAGATGGCGGCTGGCAGCCACGGAGCTGAAGCGAAAATGAGGCTTGCTTGCTCTAGTGATGGAGGAAGTCAAGGTGCCCCGCCTGCCACGTCCCGGCTCTAAGCTCTGAAAGCAACAATGTTTCAATTATAGAAGCTAAACAAACCCCAGATACCTGCTTTCAGCCAGCCGGGGCCTCAGAGCTGGAGCTGGGCCTCAGCTGGAGCTGGCTCTCAGCTCTAGTGACAGCTATAGAAGGTAAATAAATCCCAGAATAAAAATAAAAATAAAAAAGGAGAGGTTGGGAGCTTCAGTCACCCGCCAGCCTGAAAACGCCCCTCAGAGCCTCACCCAGACTGGCCAGGAACCCCAGTGGGGACCTCCACCCTGAAGGGGGTGTGAGCAGCTGCAAACAGCCATCAGCCCTTCACCCAGGCTGGCCAGGCACCCAAGTGGGACCCCCACCCTGACCTGGGACACCCTTCAGGGCAAACCAGCCAGCCCCCACCTGTGCACCAGGCCTCTATCCTATATAGTAGAAGGGTAATATGCAAACTGACCCTAACAATAATTTAATTCCCAGAAAGACTGGGAATAACTGGTCATTTTGACACACACTGACCACCAGAGAGCAGATGCTCAATGCAGGAGCTGCCCTCTGGTGGTCAGTGTGCTCTCACAGTGGGGAGCTCTGCTCAGCCAGAAGCCAGGCTGACGGCTGCCAGTACAGCAGTGGTGGTAGGAGCCTCTCCCTCCTCCTCAGCAGTGCTAAGGATATCCAACTGCAGCTTAGGTCTGCTCCCTGCTGGCAAGTGGACATCCCCGGAGGGCTGCCGGGCTGCAAGAGGGATGTCTGATTGCCATCTTAGGCCCAATCCCCTGGGGAGCAGGCCTAAGCCAGCAAGTGCTCATCCCCCGAGGGGTCCCAGACTGCGAGAGGGCACAGGTCGGGCTGAGGGACCACCCCCCTCGAGTGCACAAATTTTCATGCAGGCAGCTGGCCCCACCCCCATTGCTGCCACTGCTTGCCATCTGTGCAGGGCTGCCTTCCCCCCTTTCCCCTGCCACCAATGGCCTCCCTCTGCAGGCAACAGGCATGGGATGCTATGACTTGCCTGGCCTGAGCCTTCCTCTGTGGGGAGATCGCTGGCCAGCCACACACCTGGCCACAGAGTCACTGCCAGTGGCCTGGGCCTCTCCTTTCTTTGCTGGGGGTGGGGCCAGCCCTGCGAGTGACCGTCTGCCTACCTAATCACCCCTAACCACTTGCCTGCTTACCTGATTACCCTTAACTGCTTGCCTGGGGGCGGGGCCAGCCCTTCAAGGGGCTGACTGCCTACCTGATCGCCCCTAAGTGCTGGCCTGCCTACCTATTGCCCTTAACCGCTGGTCTGCCTACCTAATCACCCCTAACCACCCTGCCGGCCTTCCTGATCATCCATAACCGCTGACCTCCCTACCTGATTGCCCCTAACTGCTGGCCTGCCTACAATATCGACAATAACCACTTGCCTGCCTACCTGATCACTCCTAATCACTGGTCTGCCTACCTGATCACCCCTAACCACTCTGCCTGCCTGACTGTCCCTAACCACTTGCTTGGGGGTGGGGCCAGCCCAGCGAGGGGCCATGGTGGTTCTGGTCTCTGGTCATTCTGGTTGTTACACTTATGGTGGTTGGCTTTTTATTATATACTAGGAGCCTGGTGCACGAAATTCGTGCACTGGGTGTGTGTGGGGGGGAGTGTCCCTCAGCCCAGCCTGCCCCCTCTCACATACTGGGAGCCCTCAGGCGTTGACCCCCATCACCCTCCAATCGCAGGATCGGCCCCTTGCCCAGGCCTGACGCCTCTGGCCTAGGTGTCCGGCCCGGGCAGTGGGGACCCGCAGCTGCAGTGGCCCCGCAATCGTGGGCTCCGCTTTAGGCCCAGGCAAGGGACCCCTAGCTCCTGGGACTGTCAGCTTCGACCATGCCCAGCTCCCATCGCTGGCTCCACCCCTACTTCCTGCTATCACAGGCCAGGGCGGCAAAGGCGCCTGATTCTCCAATCATGGCTGGGGGGCAGGGCAAAGGCGGCCCCAGGGCCGCCTTTGCCCTGCCCCCCAGCTTTTAGCTCCCCCCTGGGTTTCCAATCACTGTCAGTGGCAGGGGGCTTCTTCCTGCTTTCCCTTTTGCCTCCCTGCATTGTGCCTACATCTGCAAATTAACCGCCATCTTGTTGACAGTTAACTGCCAATCTTAGTTGGCAGTTAACTGCCAATCTTAGTTGGCAGTTAATTTGCATATAGCCCTGATTAGCCAATGAAAAGGGTAGCTCGTACGCCAATTACCATTTTTCTCTTTTATTAGTGTTGATTGGTATTGATTTCAGAGAGAAAGGGAGATGGAGAAAGAGAGAGCAACATCAATGATGAGAGAGAATCATTGATCGGCTGCCTCCTGCACACCCCCTACTGGGGATCGTGCCTGCAACCCAAGCACATGCCATTGACTGGATAGAGTCTGCAGGCCGAAGCTCTATCCACTGAACCAAACCAGCTAGGGCCATGATGAATTTTCTTAAATATTAGTTTAAGTAGCAAGTTTCTGTGGTTTCCAAATAATTTAATGTGAAAGACCAAGATTTCTAAGAGGTTTTTATTATACTTTCCAAGTGGAGAATTAAATACAGTGATAAAAGACCAAGGTCAGGATCACCTGCATTCCTTTGACCAATCAATACATGTAGCCACAGATATAATATACATTGTATATCTAAATAGAAGAGTACAGAGAGAATTCTGCCTGCAGACGGGAATAGAATGTCTTCTTAGAAGTGGTTTGAGAGGGTTGAAAGAAATACCATGAGATGGCTTACATGTTGTTTCCTGAGAGGGCCATTAGTAAGAGCTTACCTCTTGCTAGATCACGTTGAAGCAGTTTACAATTGTTAAAAGGAAACAAATAATTACTTTAAATAAATTTGCCTATTACAGTAAAGTACATTGGTGGATATTTGTAAACACAGATAGAGGAGAAGCTGCAATTCATTATAATTACTACTTGTCATGATGTCATGAAGGTGCATGGAATAAGCATTGATGTCAATTAGAGGACAGGTTTTTGCCTGAGAGAAGGAACAAATCAAAACAGAGGCATACATGGAAATACAGATAATTACAAATCAATTATAATCATTCATCATTGAATAAATGGATTTTTTATTAATGTTCTAACCTTTAAAAATTGTTTTCTGAACGATAGTCCCTATTGTGAAAGTTAAATTTTATAATAATAAAATCCATATTTGAGGGGGAAAACCCATTAATTTTCCAATTATATTATGAAATAAAATAAAATACATAATGAGTTTACATAATAGAAAAAAATAACAGAAGCCAACTTCATGGAGTTGCCATCTCTTGGTGTTTATTAATTGTAGTCTTAGGTAGTGATAAGTGCTATTCACCAGTGTTTGACTTGTCTGAGCTCAGTTCTCTTTAATATTCCTATGAAGGACATTTCCAGAGGTAGACTATTTTCCTCAAGACCCCTTTTTCACCCTCCTTCCTCCTCTTCTTCTCTCAGCTGATATCCTGCTTATAAATGTTAAAACACTTGGGACCATCAGTTATAAATGCTCTTGCCCTACATATATCTTAATTTGTATTCATGACCACAAACAATATCATGGCTTTTTCCTACCTGAGGGATAGGGGTCTTATCTTCCACTTGATAATTATTTCACCTATGCCCACCAATGTGTTAGGCCTCACCACCCTGAAGGACCCTGATTGTATCTGTTCCTTTTCTCTTTCAACTCTATGGTTGTCTTCATTTTTCCCACTCTATCTCTAAGATAAAATAAAACTATCCTTTTATTTTATCTTCTTTTCTCAGCCAAACTTGTAAGAGAATAATCTCAGTTCACCATAGTCTAATCGCCCATTTCCTTCAGTCAACTGCAATCCAGCCTCTAACACTCACTGGGCAAAAACTACTATGGTTATTTTTATGATAAATGATGACTTTTGTATTGTTAAATATAGTGAATATGTGCTAGTTATTCATTACAAGGTCTCTCTTCAGCACTTGGCACTGTTGATTACTCTGTCCTAGGAAGTCTCAACACACTTGCCTCCTATGACACCACTCTCTGTTGTAATTCCTCTGGGAGCACTTTGTCAGTATTCTTCAGGGTGCTCGATCCTCTTTCTCCACTCATCTTTTAGGTATAGGTGCCACCATGCTTCTGTCCCAGTTCCTTTACTCTTCTCACTCTGCACATCCTCCTGGTGTCCCCATGCTTTCTCCCATACTTTGCATCTCCATCTGCTACTTCTATGTAGTGGTTCCACATTCATACAGAATTCACCATGTCCAAATGCATACTGAGTTTAAGTCTTTTCCACTCTTCACATAACATCCCAAGGTTCACCTAGATTAGAAACAAGGGAGTCATCATTGTTCCCCTACATCCTCACTTCACCATTCAATTAGTCACCAAGCCTTATACATTTTACCAACTAAGTACTTTCTGTTCCATCTTTTTTTTTTCTTGTACCACACTCTAATTCAAATGCTTTTTATTTCTTTTCTGATCTACAATAGCTCACAGAGTTACAAATAAATGAACTTGACACACATATTCTCATTCACAAAAGGATATCATTTATGGATTTTGAAGCATGACAGACATTTTAAAGTACCTATAAAATTAGTTTATTTTTTTAAGTTCTTAAATGGTTTACATGAATAATTCTACATCACCAGTTTATACATGTGTGGCTCATATAATATGCAATTCATTTAATAGTGTTATTATTCGATGCTATATTAAATTCCTAAAATTTGCTAGTAAGGAACAACCTATTCTGCATTTTTAAATCTATGGAAAGATTTAATTTCTTGCAATTAAAAAGGCTATGCTTTGTATTCACATGTTATATTTAACTCTGTGTAGAATATCTTTTTTAAAATATATTTTATTGATTTTTTTACAGAGAGGAAGAGAGAGGGATAGAGAGTTAGAAACAGATCAGCTGCCTCCTGCACGCCCCCTACTGGGGATGTGCCCGCAACCCAGGTACATGCCCTTGACCAGAATTGAACCTGGGACCCTTCAAGTCCACAGGCTGACGCTCTATCCACTGAGCCAAACAGGTTAGGGCTGTGTAGACTATCTTTTAAATATTTCTGAATTCTCCTCTCTCTTTTTCACATAGCTGCGGATATTTCTCCATTTTGATAGTTAGATTAATTTTTTAATATTATGGTCACTATATAGATCCCTGAAATATTTTGATGTTCATAATTAAAAAGGATAAAAGTATGAATATACAGGGGGGACAAACATAGGTTTATAGTTGTTTGTATGGAAAATAATACAATCATATTGTATCAGCCAGTGACATATACAGGGTGGGACAAATATGATACACACATATTGTATCATATATATGTGTGTGTATATGTGTGTATATATATATATATATGTGTGTGTGTGTGTGTGTGTGTGTGTGTACACACACACACACACACTAGAGGCCTGGTGCACGACATTTGTGCGCTGGGGAAGGGGGTCCCTCAGCCTGTACTGGGACCCCTTGGGGGATGTCCGCCTGCCGGCTTAGGACATCCCTCGAGGGGTCCTTAGCACTGCCATGGAGGCAGGAGAGGCTTCCACCACCACGGCTGTGCTCGCCAGCCGTGAGCCTGGCTTCTGGCTGAGCAGTGCTCCCCCTGTGGGAGCCCACTGACCACCAGAGGGAAGCTCTTGCATTGAGCATCTTCCCCCTGGTAGTCAGTGCATGTCATAGCGACTGGTTGTTCACCATTCGGCCGATTTGCGTATTAGCCTTTTATTATCTAGGATATAAAAGCCCAGCGACCGTTATGGCAGAATGACCAGAATGACCAGTCGCTATGATGCACACTGACCACTAGGGAGGGATGCTCAATGCATGAGCTTCCCCCTGGTGGTCAGTGGGGAGCGCTGCTCAGCCAGAAGCTGGGCTCTAAGGAGCGGTGAGCCAAGCAGTAAGGAGTGAGCAGGCAGGCAGTTAGGAGTGGCAGGACAAGCGGTAAGGAGTGAGCTGGTGGGTCATAAAGAGTGAGCTGGTGGGTGGTAAGAAGCAAGGAGCCAGGCAGTTAGTAACAAGCAGGAAGGCAATTGAGAACAAGCAGGTGGGCGGGTAGTAGCGAGCGGTCCCAGATTGCAATAGGGTGTAGGCTGGGCTGAGCCCTATCCCCCCCCCGCCGGCATGAATTTCATGCATCGGACCTCTAGTAAATAATTATACAAGAATAAACTCTGTGTTTTGCATACTGTAAACCTTTTTTTGTCCCACCCTGTATATGTCACTCAACCAGCTGATCCTTTCCAAGAGAAGCATGTGCATTTATTAATCATGTTTGTACTCTCAGCACTTATCATGGGGTCTGTCACATAGTAAGCATTAGATAAACATTTTTAAAATTAAAGATGCTATCAAAGGTCACCCAGAAATATTACATCCACAGGACAGATGAAGTTTTTCACATTTCCATTTGTTCATAATCCTCATTCTTCCTTATGCAATTACTTAAAATTAATTGGCAAGAATTGCTACTGTCCTTTTCTCAAACTTGTTTTGATTTCTAAACTTGATTCTTTTATTTTTCCCTTTATATGCTTTTTACTTATTTGAAATTTGTAAAAATTAGACACCATATAAAATCAGACACTATTTAAGCTGGTTGTTTTATCCCACAGGGAACCATTCCTATCATTGTACTCTTGGTCATTTAAATACCTATTAGTCTCCTTATTTTTATGAAGAAATATTGGTACAATATCTCTGAACACCTTTTATGTGTAGCTACATAGAAATACCAAAGCTGTTCTTTCTCTTTTTTTATTGTTGTGAAGGTTAAGAAAGGTCAAAGTGAAACCTGGTTTCATTCAAGGAATTTTTGTTAATTCATTAAGCCATGTCTTTGAACAAAGGGTCATGCATCTTCTTTTATTATGACTAGAGGCCTGGTGCACCAGTGGGGTCCCTTAGCCTGGCCTGTGCCCTATCACAATATGGGACCCCTCAAGGGATATTGGACTGCCAGTTTCGGCCTGATCCGCGCTGGCCTATGGGGATTAGGCTGAAACCAGCTGTCCACTACCACCTGCCACTCCTGCTCATCCCAGCCCTGCTGTGCCTGCCATGGGCTCATGCACCCTACATCTGGTGCCTGTTGGTCAGCTGAGTGGTGCTTCCACTGTGGGAGCGCACTGACCACCAGGGGACAGCTCCTGCATTGAGCGTCTGCCCCCTGGTGGTCAGTGCTCATCATAGCAACCAGGTGCCTGGTCGTTCAGTCGCTTAGGCTTTTATATATATACTAGAGGCCCGGTGCACAAAAATTTTTGCACTCGGGGGGGAGGAGGGGTCCCTCAGCCCGGCCTGTGCCCTCTCGCAGTCTGGGACCCCTCAGGAGATAACGACCTGCTAGCTTAGGCCTGCTCCAGGGTGGAAGAGGGCAGGCCCAATCCCTAGGTGCAGCCCCTGGTCAGGCTCAGAGCAGGGCCGATTGGGAGGTTGGGGCACCGCCCCCTGTCACACTCAAGGCAGGGTCGCTGGGGAGGTTGTGGCACCACCCCCAGTCACGCACAGAGCAGGGCCAATCAGGGGGTTGGGGCTCTGCCCCGTGTCACTCACAGAGCAGGGCCCATCAGGGGGGTTGGGGCTCCGTACCCTGTCACGCACAGAGCAGGGTCGACCAGGGGTTGGGGAGCTTCCCCCTGTCATGCACAGAGCAGGGCCCATCAGGGGGTTGAGGAGCTGCCCCATGTCACTCACAGAGCAGGGCCCATCAGGGGGATTGGGGCTCTGTACCCTGTCACGCACAGAGCAGGTCAGATCAGGGGGTTGGGGCGCTGCACCCTGTCACGCACAGAGCAGGACCAATGGGGAGGTTATGGTTCTACCCGGTCACACACAGAGCAGGGGCCTGTGGGGGGCGGTTGGGGCACCGGCCCCTCTCACACACAGAGCAGGGCGATCAGGGGGTTGGGAGCTCCCCCTATCAGGCACAGAGCAGGGCTGATCAGGAGGTTGGGGTGCATTTCCCTGTCATGAACAGAGCAGGGCAGATGGGGAGGTTGTGGTCCCACCTCCTGTCACACACAGAGCCGCAGGGCGATCAGGGGGTTTGGTCGCTGCCCCCGTCACACTGATCCTGGTGCCGGGAGGCCTCACGGCTCTGCTGATCCCGGTGCTGGGAGGCATATTACCCTTTTACTATATAGGATAGAGGCCTGGTGCACGGGTGGGGGCTGGCTGGTTTGCCCTGAAGGGTGTCCTGGATCAGGGTGGGGGTCCCCACTGGGGTACCTGGCCAGCCTGGATGAGGGGATGATGGCTGTTTGCAGCTGGTCACACACCCTTCAGGGTGGGGGTCGCCACTGGGGTGCCTGGCCAGTCTGGGTGAGGGGCTGAGGGCTGTTTTCAGGCTGGTGGGTGACTGAAGCTCCCAACCGCTCTTTTTTTTTTTTTAATTCTGGGCCAGCTTTAGCTCTGAGGCTTGGCTCCAGCTCTGAGGCCTCTGCTGCTGAAAGCAGGTTTCTGGTTTGTTTGGGCTGTATAATCGAAGCACTGTTTCAATCCAGCTCTGAGATCCCAGCTGGCTGAAAGCTGGTTTCTTGGGTTCTGTTTAGCTTCTATATTTGTAACAATGTTTCAACCTGCAAGCTCAGAGGCCAGCAGCAGCAGACGGGGAATGTTGGAGTCCTCCGTCACTGAAGCAAGCAAGCCTCATGTTCACTTCAAGCTGCCTGGCTGCCGGCCGCCATCTTGACTGGCAGTTAATTTGCATATTGCCCTGATTAGCCAATGGGAAGGGTAGCGGAGGTATGGCTAATTACCATGTTTCTATTTCATTAGATAGGATATATATATAGATGATGAATTGGTTTGCATGTAAAGGCATATTTATGACCTTAGATCTAGTCAAGTAGACTATCTCTGCAATTCATGTGTATGCCTTTCCAAGTACTGCCAATATTTGTACAAAGACAAAGTATCTTATTGAATTTGAACTTACACCAAATAGAGTCAAATACTTAGCAGCAACTTCACTTTTAATGTAGAAAATTATATGATACTAGAGGCCTGGTGCACAAATTCATGCATGGGTGGGGTCCATCCAGCCCACCCTGATTGGGACTGGGCTGGCAGAGGGGAGGGACCGTGGGAGGTTGGCTGGCCAGCCTTGTCTCAGGAAAGCTTGGGGGGGGGCACTGGTTGGGGGCCAGGCTGGCTCGGGGGAAAAGCCAGCCAATCAGGCAGGTTGGCTGGCTGTGATGCACGTCATAGTGAATGGTCATTCTGGTCTTTCCGGTATCTTGGTTTTTATATATATAGATATCTTATACATGGGTGCATTTTTCTTACATCTATATTTAACTTATAAATATACTTTTAATAAGACTTGAAAAAATTAGTAGTATTGAGAATGTATATGTAGAGTGTAGATTCTAATGGATCTACACTTCACTATATTATTACATGAACAGCCTAAAAATGGATAAGAATTTAATGTATGTTTTAACTATTTACACAGATTTATACCTTGGTGGTAGTTACATTACAAAGAGGTTTTCTTATTTTCACAGTGACCCTGCAAAAAGTGGGCTATTGTTATTTCCATTGCCCAGATGAAAATTCAAGGCTCAAAGAATTTACATGACTTCCCATTGTCATAGTGGGGCTGAAATTGAACCAACTTATGAGGATATGAGAATTAATTATCTCTCTTGTATAGCAATGGTTTTCAATATTTCTCTGCTTTCAAATTTCAGTGTGAACAATACTCTCCCATTATTTTATACAATATTTCTTCAGAAAAAGAGAAAGGTATATCCTTTAAACCTGCTGTTTTTCACACTTACCTCCCTACCCCTAGTAGTTTCAATACCCATGATCCTCACGAGAATCACTACACTATATAGCAGTGGTTGAATGCTGGCTCTCAGACTCAGATGTAATTATTCCAGGTTTTAGGATGTTAGGTGTGTGGCAAACTTTATTCCTTCATGTTTCCCAACTGTAAAGAAAACATTCCGTTGATTTTGAGGGGGTCCTTTAAAAGACTTATTCACTTAGCTAGACATGATAGGTTACAACCACAGTTTTCCCCCAAAATGGCAGACAACAGCTGTGTTGAGCTGGTTAGAAGCACTGGAGCTAATAAAGTGAGTTAAGCCTGACTGGCCTGGCTCAGTGGTTGTGCGTTGAGCTATGAACCAGGAGGTCACGGTTTGATTCTGTGGTCAGGGCACATGCCCGGGTTGTGGGCTCCATCACCAGTGTGGGGTATGCAGGAGACAGCCCATCAGTGATTCTCTCTCAACATTGATGTTTCTATCTTTCTCTTCCTCTCCATACCTGTCTGAAATATATATATATGCATCTGCACAGACTACTACATCTGTACTTTTGTAAAACCTATGTAATCTGAAAGTCAGTAAAGAGTTCAAATGTGGAACACATGCTTACCCATTTCCTTTGAAAACTTCTACTTAATGATTTGTCAGTCACCCTAGCATTTCACATCTGTTGTAACTTGGTGCTTAGTGCCACCTTCAGTTTTAACAACTTGTTTCATATATATTCTTTTTTGTCCACACAAATGTGAGAGTTATTTTTGAAATGTAATGTCAAAAGTGGTTATTTTTCTTAGTGGATAAGCCTGTTACAGACTTTGAAATCAGTAAACCAAGGTTATTAGATTTGTGACTTTAGGAAAGTGACTTGGGTTCTTTGTGTCAGTAAAATGAGGATAATAATAGTAACTACCACATAGGACTATTATAAACAAAATGGATCAGATATGTAAAGAAATTAACCTGAAACTGGACTTGTGGTTTGGTGTTCAATAAGTTTATTATTGTTACTATGATTGTTATCATTCAAATATATATTAAACCATCCTATCTAATAAAAGGGAAACATGGTAATTAGCGTAAGACCGCTACCCTTCCGATTAGCTAATCAGGGTGATATGCAAATTAACTGCCAGCCAAGATGGCAGCCGGCAGCCAGGCAGCTGACGTGAACAGGGAGGCTTGCTTGCTTCAGTGACGGAGGAAGCCAAGCTTCCCCACCTGCCTTGCCGGCCTCTCAGCTGCACTCTAAGCAACATTGTAACAAATATAGAAGCTAAACAAAACCCCGGGCTTCAGCCAGCAGGACCACAACATTGTTTCAAATACAGAAGGTAAACAAAGGCCAGAAAACTGCTTTCAGCAGCGAAGGTCTCATAGCTGGAGCCAAGCCTCAGAGCTAAAGCTGGCCCAGAATTTAAAAAAAGGAAAAAAGGACAGGTTGGGAGCTTCAGTCACCCACCAGCCTGAAAACGGCCCTCAGCCCCTCACGCAGGCTGGCCAGGCACCCCAGTGGGGACCCCCACCCTTAAGGGTGTGTGGCCAGATGCAAACAGCCATCATCCCCTCATCCAGGCTGGCCAGGCACCCAAGCGGGACCTCCACCCTGATCCAGGACACCCTTCAGGGCAAACCAGCCAGCCCCCACCCGTGCACCAGGCCTCTATCCTATATAGTAAAAGGGTAATATGCCTCCCAGCACCGGGATCAGCAGAGCCGTGAGGCCTCCCGGCACCAGGATCAGTGTGACAGGGGGCAGCAACCCCTGATCGCCCTGTGGCTCTGTGTGTGACAGGGGGCAGGGCCACAACCTCCCTATCCGCACTGCTCTGTTCGTGACAGGGGGGAGCTCCTCAACCCCCTGGTCAGCCCTGCTCTGTGCCTGATAGAGGGAGCTCCCCAACCCCCTGATCACCCTGCAGCTCTGTGTGTGACAGGGTGCGGCGCCCCAACCCCCTGATCGGCCCTGCTCTGTGTGTGACAGGTGGGAGCGCCCCAACCCCCTGATCGCCCTGCAGCTCTATGTGTGACAGTGGGCGGGGCCACAACCTCCCTATCCACCCTGCTCTGTTCATGACGGGGGGGGGGGGAGCTCCTCAACCCCCTGATCGGCCCTGCTCTGTGCATGACAGGGGGGAGCTCCCCAACCCCCTGATCACCCTGTGGCTCTGTGTGTGACAGGGTGCGGCACCCCAACCCCTCCCCATCGGCCCTGCCCTGAGTGTGACAGTAACGGCACCCCAACCCCCTGATCCGCACTGCTCTGTGCGTGACAGGGGGGAGCTCCCCAACCCCCTGATGGGCCCTGCTCTGTGTGTGACAGGGAGTGGCACCGCAACCTCCCTATCGACCCTGCCTTGAGTGTGACAGGGGGCGGTGCCCCAACCCCCCAGTCGGCCCTACCCTGAGCGTGACTAGGGGTGGCATCGCAACCTTCCGATCCGCCCTGCTCTGTGCATCACAGGAGGCAGTGCCCCAACTCCCCAATCGGCCCTGCTCTGAGCCCGACCAGGGGCTGCACCTAGGGATTGGGCCTGCCCTCTTCCACCCAGGAGCAGGCCTAAGCCAGCAGGTCATTATCTCCTGATGGGTCCCAGACTGCAAGAGGGCACAGGCTGGGCTGAGAGACCCCCTCTCCCCCCCAAGTGCACAAATTTTTGTGCACCTGGCCTCTAGTCCTATATAATAAAAGCCTAATATGCAAATTGTCCAACCTGGAGTTCTACTGGGAGTTCGACTGCCCACTATGATGTGCCCTGACCACCAGGGGGTGGCACGGAACATGGTGGATGTCAGCGATGCAGCACTGGCAGTGGTTGCCAGTGGTTGGCAGTGGAAGCACAAAATCTTTGTCTTTTGTTCTGTAAAAGGTGCAAAAAGCCAACCAGACCTCAAGCCACGTCTACTGGGTTAGAAAAATACATAAAATCAAACATTCCATTTGGTTGATTTCCTCTGAGAATCCAGATTCTGTAACACCTATATTTCTCTGTTATTTTTTCCCTATATTTGAAAGTCTATTTACATTGCTGATGGGCCCCGATAAGAGTGGGACTGAATTGGGATAGTGGAGCAGGTGAGCGTGCGGTGCCAGGCCCAGGTGGTTGCGAGCAGGGTCCCAATCGCCCCACTGATTGCCCCGCAGACAGCGACCAGCAGTGGCAACAGAGGGCGGGGCCACCACCTAGCTCCCAGTTGCTGAGGGAGCTGGGTGGGGGGCCCAGCAAGATCAATCGTCCACAGGTGAGGGGGTGGCACCAGGCCAAGGGGGGTGCAAGGTGGGGCTGCGAGGCTGGGGGCATGAGCTGGGACCCAATTCCCACAGGCCACCCTGTGGGTCCCCACCCATGCACAAATTCGTGCACCGGGCCTCTAGTTAGTAGATAAAAAAGGAAAAAAATAAACCAAAGTGTATGAAATGCCACAAGTTATTTTTCAGGACACCATTATAAGGTCTTTGGAAGCAGGGAATATAATTGAGAATTTCTCAGAGCCCCAAATCATAAAAATATCCACATAGATTTAAAGGATAAACCTGGCTTATAAAGAAGCTTAATTAATATTGTAATGAAATTACATAACTCTTTAGCTATTAGGTAACTTCACAAAGTATATCGAATCATAATAGTATTCTATTTGTTTCCTGAGGCTACTGTAACAAATCACTGCCAACTTGGTGGCTTAAAACAGAGAAATTTATTCAATCATAGATCTGGTGGTTTTGAATCTAAAATTTGGCTTCTCAGAGGAAATAAGCCAAACAGAATATTTGATTTTATGTATTTTTATAACCCAGTAGACGTGGCTTGAGGTCTGGTTGGCTCTTTGCACCTTTTACAGAACAAAAGACAAGGATTTTGTAACACCTATATTTCTCTGTTATGTTTTCCCTATATTTGAAAGTCTATTTACATTATAGATGTTGAGTTTGTTAAAAAAGAGTCAGTGGTGGTTTAACTTTTGAAAAAATGCTAGTTAATGAAATCAATGTGTAATTTTTAAATTATCTTTGCTTCTGTTGTATTTAAAGACACACATAGTCAGGCAGGCATGGATCAGTGTTTGAGAGTCTACCTATGAACCAGAAGGTCATGGTCTGATTCCTGGTTAGAGCTCATGCTTAGTTTGTAGGCTTGATCCCCGTTGTGGGGTGTGCAGGGGGCAGCCAATAAATGATTCTCTCTCCTTATTCTCTCTCCTGTCTCTCTTTCCCTCTCCCTTCCTCTCTGAAATCAATAAAAATAAATTAAAAAATAGAAATAAAGACCCACACATATAATATGGAAATAGTTGAGAAAGTATATCATGGCTAGAGCTAGTTTCCTTCCTTATGAAAATATATCTGGATTATATATTTTATTCTTTTTTTATAAATCTGACCTCCATAGCCAATTACATATTAAAAGTATGTATGCCTATCTTATTTTGCCTTCTGGAATTATCTCTGCATAGTTTTGTCTTCTTTTTTTGAAAGACATGCACAAGAACATAAATAGTTTAAAATGTAAATGCTAACTATAAGTGTCCACTTTTATTGTAAAACTAGTGGCCCAGCGCATGAAATTCGTGCACAGGGGGTTGTCCCTCTGCCCAGCCTGCACACTCTCCAATATGGAACCCCTTGGTAGATGTCCAACAGTCGGACATCCCTCGCACAATCCAGGACCACTGGCTCCTAACCACTTGAGTGCCTGCCTGATCGCCCCTAACCACTCTGCCTGCCAGCCTGTTTGCCCCCTACTGCCCCCCCTGCCAGCCTGCTTGGCCCCAACTGACACTCCCCAGCTGGCCTGATCACCCCTAACTGCCCCCCCCCTGCCAGCCTCATCACCCCCAACAACCCTCCCCTCCTGGCCTGATCGCCCCTAACTGCCTCTTCCTTGGCCGTGTCACTATGGCTTTGTCTGGGCGGCAGCCACAGATCCAGCTGGGGCAACCAAGGAAGCCAAGCCTTGGTGACCAAGGAAGCCAAGCCGGCCAGAGAGGAAGCCAAGCCTCCCATGCCCATTCTCCGGCCGGCTTGGCTCCGTGGCTCCAGCCAGCACCGCCATCTTTGTTGCGTCAATTTGCATATTCCCTCCTTATAGGCTGTGGACATCTCCACCTTTATCGTGAAGTGATGGTTAATTTGTACATTACTCTTCTATTAGATAGGATGGCTTTGGAAACTTCACTGCAAAACATTAAAAAGAACTGCAATGCATTAAAAGATATACCTAAGTTAAAATATATGTGTGAATAATTATATTCATTTTTATGGTTCTATGAAAATATAGACTAGTATAGTTTTTGAAGTTTAAAATTCAATTGAATTTTGTCACTCTTAAATTTTAAGCTGACTGGATTATTTTTTAAAGCATTGTCAACAAGATAAAAGAGCATACATTTATAAAATTATTATATTATTTAAAGAGAAAAAATATTAGTATTTTAAACTTTAAAAACATCAACAGCGTTAAGGGAACATACGGAATATAGTACTGGCTAAAAGAGATGACTTGTAGTTCATGACCCTCAAATTCATGCCCATTATGTGTGTCACATTATGAAAGAACCTTAACCTCAATTAACCTCAATGTCCTTATCTAACAAATGGGAATTGAAATAATGCTATAGGTTTGTTTAGGATTAAATAAGTTATTGTATACAAAGCTTAAAACTTTGTTTGTACCTGGCAAACAAATTATTTAACAGATATTATAATTATTATACATTATAGTTATCAATATACCACTTTCTCTGGACTGAGCTTTTTAAGGACTAAGAGAACATATTTCAGCAATTAGCAGAATTTCTATTCTTAAACACTTAAATAAATGATTAATTGAATGAAAAATTGTTGGCTGAGTTAACAATAAAGTTCATGAGAGGAATATGAATTTTAACTTTTTAGGAGATGTAGCCCAGCTGGTGTGGCTCAGTGGTTGAGTGTGGACCTATGAACCAGGAGGTCAAGGTTAGATTCTCAGGTCAGGGTACATGCCCGTGTTGCAGGCATGATCCCTGGTGTGAGGCATGCAGGAGACAGCCAGCCAATCAATGATTCTCTCTCACCATTGATGTTTCTATCTCTCTCCCTTTCCCTTCCTCTCTGAAATTACATATATATATATATATATATATATATATATATATATATATGTATATATATGTATATGTATATATATGTATATGTGTATATATATACATATATATATAAATATTTAAAGGCAGTGTTTATTAAAACATTTTATTTTCAAAATTGAGCTATCCTCTGTTAAAGTATGTATACATTTTTTGGGAATATATATCTGAAGCAAGTGCATTTGAACATAGAATGCAATATTTTTAATAAGTCTAAAAGTGTTATATTATGGGTTTTGATTCTTTACATTTCCAGGAAGATTCTGTAGATATTATTAAAAGTTTGCTTAGCTAGGTTGTTAAATATTTACTTTTGATTTTAGACAATTGCCTTAAAAGCAAAGCTTGTGTTATTAATAAAAGTACTGCTTTTTCACACATTTTTCTGCATTACAACTCTCTGAGAGGCTAATGGCAGAAATATAACTCAAAATAGTTCAAAAGAAATATGTTGACTCAGTAACTTAACACTTCAGTGGTAGAATTGTCACTGTTACAACTATAGATATAGCTGAATCTAGTATTCCTCTTGCTTCTCTCTCTTCCCCCCGCTTCCCCAGCTTCCTCCTCCTCTTCCTCTCCAGTGCCTGTCCCTGTCTCTGTTTCTTCATTTCTTAACTGGTCTTTCTCCTGTGTCCCTGTGTTAGCTTCATTCTCAATCAGGTTCTACCCTTCTGTTTACTGAAATGGCCCCTAACAGCCTAGATGTACATGATCCCTAGTTCCCCCATTTGAGAAAACTCTAGGTTTTTGTATGTCAGGCTTTGATTGCATACTTTGATCATAAGCCCATCCCTGAACCAACTCCAGTGGCCAAGGAGATATAGGACTCTGCTTGGTCTGTCTTGGGTCATATATCTACCACCAATACCAGGGATAAGATCAGCCCACCTGAGCCACACGGACTGAGAAGTGTGATCTGTTCTGTCTAGCATAGTCTGGAAAAATGCAAACAGGCAGTCACACACATATTCTTAAATGTTACATGTTCTTTGGTAATAACCTTGTGAGAATAATTGGACTGTTGTTTATAATAGAGGCAGTTTCGCATACTGGAAAGATATAGGAGGCAGATAACTTTGACTCCTTTACATTTTGGCTATGTGCTCTCAGGTCAGTTACATAACCTTTGTGAATTTCTATTTCCTCACTGTTTACTTGGGATAATATACAACATTGTGATGAAGACTAAATGATATATTACATCAAGAAGAATGTAGTACTTAGCACATAGTAGACAGTCAATATATATTAAATGTGTCATTATAAGTTACTCTTTAACAAAACTACTTTAGGATTCAGTGAATTCAGGAGTGGGTAAGGGATATTTAATCTGGAAAAGTACCACCTATACCCTTTTTATAAAAATAAAATTTGTAACTTATGGGTATTTTAGATATGCAGAATTATTATAAAGTTAGTGTAGAGAGTTCCTATACATGCCACATCAGGTTTCCCCTATAATTAACTACTTATATCATCATGAAACATTTGTCACAATAAGCCAATACTGATATATTATCATTAACTGAAGTCAATACTTCATTCAGATTTCCTCAGGTTTTTTTTTTTCTAAAGTCCTTTCTATGTTCCAAGATCCCATTACTGATAATACGTTACACTTAATCATCATGCCTCAGACTCTTCTTGGTTGAGACAGTTTATCGGATATTTCTTGCTTTTTATGACCTTGATAGATTTGAGGACTACTACTGATCAGGTATTATGTAGACAGATATTTCTGGGCCCATTCTAAGGTCAAGAACTTTTCATCACTTCCAATACTGTAGCTTTGTCTGTTTTCTGTTATGTAGTAGGTGCTAAATAAATAATTGTCTGCCAAATAATAAAATGGATGCAATGGCAGAGTCCACTGGTTAACTACCCAATATTCTTCTTTATCTTCTTCATTACCAACAAAAGCCTACTTTAAAAAATATTTATTTTATTGAGGTTAAATTCTTATAAAATGAAAGTATCCATTTTAAAATGAATAATTCAGTGTCAGCATATTTATGATGTTGTGTAACCACCACATCTAATTCCAAAGCATTTCCAAAAGGAAACCCCATATCCATTAAGCAGTTGATCCCTATTTCTCCTCTCCCCAGCTCCTAACAACTACCTACCTGCATCCTGTATTTATATACTTATAATTTCATGATAATTAATATAAATGAATTCATACAATATGTGACTTTACTCTGGCTTCTGTCAGCATAATGTTTTTGAGGCTCATCCACATATTAGCATTTATCAGTACTTTATTACTTCACTAGAGGCCTGGTTCATGCACTAGGGGGGAGGTTCCCTCAGCCCAGCCTGCACCCACTCCAATCAGGGACCCCTCAGGGGATGTCTGACTGCCTGTTTAGGCCCCATCCCTCTCACAATTTGGGACCACTGGCTCCTAACCACTCACCTCCCTGCCTGCCTGATTGCCCCTAACCACTCCGCCTGCCTGTCTGATTGCCCCTAACCTCTCTACCTGCCTGCCTGATCACCCCTAACTGCCTCTGCCTGCCTGATCGCCCCTAACTGTCTCTGCCTGCCTGTCTGATCGCCCCTAACTGTCCTCCCCTGCTGGCCTGATTGAGCCTCCAACTGCTCTCACCTGCAGGCCTGATCTCACCCCCAACTGTCTCTGCCTGCCTGATCACCACTAACTGCTCTCCCCTGCTGGCCTGATTGCCCCTATCTCCCTCTGCCTGCCTGATCACTCCTAACTGCCCTCCTCTGCCGGCCAATTTGGTTCTGATTGGTCAGTTTCTACGCCAGTCAGCATCAAAATCTTGGCCTCCTAGGCAGCCATTGGCTCCTCACAGTTGACCCAGATTTGGTTCTGATTGGTTAGTTTCTATGCCAGTCAGCATCAAAAGCTCCACCTCCTAGGCAACCATTGGCTCTTCACAGTTGACCCAGATTTAGTTCTGATTGATCAGTTTCTATGCCAGTCAGCATCAAAAGCTCCACATCCTAGGCAGCCATTGGCTCCTCACAGTTGACCCAGATTTTGTTCTGATTGGTCAGTTTCTATGCCAGTCAGTGTCAAAAGCTCCGCTTCCTAGGCAGTCATTGACTCCTTACATTCACCCAGATTTGGTTCTGATTGGTCAGTGTCTATTCCAGTCAGCATCTCTGGGCCTATCCACAGGGCCTTATGAGACAGGCGATGCTGATCAGTAGTCCCATGGAGGCCTGGAGAGAAATGGAGGTGGGGCTGTTGGCCAGGCCGGGAGAGAAAGAGAGGCAAGTTCTGATCAACAGCTGTCACAGAGGCTACGGATCAGACCCTGCCTCTCTCTCTGCAGGCCTCTCTCCGGGCCTGATGTGCAACCCCCTAGGCAGTCAGTGCTGGGTCAGAGCAGCCGCCCCAGTCAGTGCTGGGTCACCATGGCAACCCAGCACTGACTTCGGTCTGGTCAAGCCTTTGGTCGTAATGGTTGTTATGACCCTGGTTCTTTATTATATAGATTACTTTTTTATTATTATTTCTAAAGTTTTACATATGTCTTCTTTTTCCCCAATTGACCCCACCTGGCCATTCCTACCCCAGGCAAGCCCCCACTGCCCCAGTGCCGGGAGCCGGTCCATCCTTGCTGTTTCAAGGGACCTGGCATATATGGCATACGGTTCTTAATGTGTTTGCTCACCTTCTTGGCGCTGTGTTTTAACCAAGGTCACCTCTCCGAGAAAGGTTGAATCCCCAGGTAGGGATTTTCCCCTGAAGTTAGGGAGGGAATAAAACCCCTCAACTAAGTGCCAGGTGGGTAATTAATCACTTTAACTATGAACAATCATGCTTCAGCTACATAATCTTTACTCCCTGGAATGGAGATAAGAAACGCCCTAACCTTTGTAATAGAGATTGATAGGATTGAATCAACTGGTATAAATACAGATGTAACAAGACAGAAAGAGACAGAACTTAGAACACAGAACCAAGAGGCACAGAACCTAGACCAGAACCTACACAGAACCTAGAGACAGAACATGGCAAAAGATCCTGGACAGAAACTGGCCTCAGAACCTAGAGACAGAACCTAGCAAGAGAACATGGCAAAAGATCCTGGACTGAACCTGACTACAGAAATTGGCAAGAGAACCTGACTAGAACCTGGTGACTGAACCTGGCTGGAGAACCTGTACAGAACCTGGCTGGAGATCCTAAGCAGAAGAACCTCTCTGGAGATCCAGACCAGAACTTGGCTGTTTCTTCTGATTTTTAATTACATTTATTCGGGTGACATTGGATAATAAGATTATACCAGTTTCAAGTATACCTATCTATGATATATGATCTGTATATTTCATTGTGTGTCTACTGCCTAAGAGTATTTTCAACTGTCCACTTATAGAATTGTTTAAATCAGTTTCACTATTGTCGCTCTTAACTTAGGACTATTCCTGATCACCAAATATGGCAGAGAGAAAAAGGCCAGAAAGTTATGTCTGAAAATTGAAGTTGCTGCCTTACAGAGTTAGATATCGATACATTGCTATAGAACCCATTTTAACATATGTAGTTACCAAATTCCAAGAAATAAACCCAAAATAAACTTCTGCAGTTCTGGCTAAAAGATGAAGCTTTTGTATTGTCTGCTGACATCCACTTAGGAGAGATAATTTTTTGGTATATAATCTATTGATTTTTCAATTGAAATACTAGAGGCCCAGCACATGAAATCATGCACGGATAGGGTCTCTAGCCCAGGGGTGGGCAAACTTTTTGACTCGAGGGCCACAATGGGTTCTTAAACTGGACCAGAGGGCCGGAACAAAAGCATGGATGGAGTTTTGTGTGAACTAATATAAATTCAAAGTAAACATCATTACATAAAAGGGTACGGTATTTTTTTTTTTTTAGTTTTATTTATTTCAAACGGCCGGATCTGGCCCACGGGCCGTAATTTGCCCACGGCTGCCCTAGCCTGTGATCAGGGCCATCTTCTGCCTGCTCACCAGTCCCCAGTCCCACCCCACCAACAACCCCCTCCCGATTCTCCATGGTTCCCAGATTGCAGCATGGCTCCAGTTCCCCGGAGCCTGTGGGCCAGGGGGAGGGACCAAGAGGTTGGCCGTTCCACCTGATTGCCAGTCTCGCCCCACCACCACTCACCTCAGTTCGCCATGGTTCCCTGTTCACCATGCTGCGATGGGAGCCTGTAGACCGGGAGGGAGGGAGGGATCGAGAGGTGGTCAATGAACCTCATGGCGACTGGTCGAGCGGTCATTCTAATCATTATGCTTATGGTCACTGGTGTTTTATTATATAGGATATGATAAATAGCTGCAGAGGTAGATAGCAACCTAGCACATTTCTTTAATGTATTAAAAAAGATAGACTGAATGGGAGACAAATAGGATAAGTACTTGAGTAGTATAGAGTAACAATTGAATGTTGGAACGGCAAAGAGAGATTTAGGTTGAGATAGTAATGACTAATGATGAAGCAAAGATGAAAAAGACTGGGATCTGAAGGACATTGAAAAGCCAGTGGTGCTTTTTAGAAGCAAAGTTTAGCCCAGCTTGTATGGCTCAGTTGTTGAGCATTGACCCATGAACCTGGAGGTCATGGTTCAATTCCAGGTCAGGGCACAAGGGTTGTGGGCTTGATCCCCAATGTGGGGCAGGCCCAAGGCAGCCAATCAATGATTCTCTCTCATCATTGATGTTTCTATCTCTCTGTTCCTCTCCCTTCCTCTCTGGAATCAATAAAAATATATTTTAAAAGAAGAGAGAGAAGCAAAGTTTAGTTGAAACAATGGGGGAAATTTGTGGGGTTTTTTTGTAGGAGGGATATTTTTAGTTATATGAAAAAAGGTAAACTAATGAGGGGACTGAAACATGGAGTATGCTAATATTTGAATGTAAACCGTTAATGCATTGACAACACTTTTAGAAATGAAAATAAGTACAATATATTTTAACATAAAATGGAAAAATGTGTACTGATGCACTGTGATATTTTTATGACTTACCAATGAATTTTTTGATACAGGGAAGTAATAGAAACATAAACCTGAGGCCCAGAATAAGTAATTTATTTTAATATATTTTTTTTGTTGATAGTATAACAGATACCTCCCATCCCCCCCCCCTTACCTCCATTTTCCCAGCTCCTACCCTCCCCACCAGGACTTCACTACCCTATTGTCCTTGTCCATGTCAAATGCATTTATTGAGAACCTACTATGTTTCTGCACTCTGCTAGGCATCAGAGATTAAATTGTGAATTTAAAGATACAGTTTTTGCCCCCATTGATTTTAGGTTCTAGTGGGGAAAACACAATAAAGAGATAAATGAGTATATGTCTAAGCAGAAAGTAACAGTGTCATATTTTCCTAACTTCAATTCAATGTACAGTTATCTTCTTTTATTGGTGGTAAATATATTCCAAGATCCCCAGTGGATGCCCGAAACTGCAGATAGTGCCATATATACACTTTATAGCTTCTCTTTGGCATACCCAAATTTCCAGCATTACTACTCTTTGAGCTTTGGGGCCAATATCAAGTAGAATAGGGGTCACTTGAATACAAACACTGTGATACTGGACTGTTGACCTGAAAACCAAGATGATTACTAAGAGTCTGAGTGCCAAGGGACTGACAGGGGTGGGGGCATTGGGTAGTTTCTGCAAAGTGGACAAACTGGACAAGAGGTTGATTTATGTCCAGGGTGGGACATAACAAGGCATGAGAATTCATCATGGCATGAGAGTTCATCATGCTCACAGAATGGTACATGATTTGAAACTTATGAATTGTTTATTTCTGGAACTTTTCATTACATATTTTCAGGCCATAGGTGACCATGGGAACTTAAACCACAGAAAGTGAAACTGCAGATAAGGGGGATTAATTTAGCCGTAAAAACATGGAATAAAATGAAGATAGGTGTGATTAGAAGAGAGAGGTCAAGAATGGAATATTTTTTAAGCACAAATCACTCAACAAATGCATTTGCTTCTGGCCATTAGTGATGCATTTGGGCACCTTTGCCTTCACCTTCCTCAGTGGCAACAAAGGATGGATATTATCAGAGGAAGCTGTAGAAAAAGGCAGACATACATCACAATATGAAAATTAATTTATTCTGTTTTCTAATTATGTGTCAGTTTAAAAATTATAAACATGACTTAGAATGTAGACTAGTATTACCTGAATTGTTTAATTATGCTCACATGCAGCTTAAAATAGTGATGGTAATAATGCATTTGTCTTTTAGTTCAAGAAAACATCATTAAAAGAAGCACAAAGAAAGTGAACTATGCAAGGTCAAAGAAGCAGGATAATAGAGCACCATAGCTGGTTCACAGGTGTTTTTGCTTTTTTTTTACTGGAAAAGAATTTCAAACAGATAAATACTTAAATACTGAAATAGCTCCCTTTGCTCCTCGTCATTACTTGTGGAGATTTCTCTCTCATCAGTACCTCATGGAAATGACAATTTCTAAACTGTCTGCCAACAAGTGTTAATTACTTTGGTAATCAAAACAATGCACTTGTTGATTTCCCTCCTGTATTTACCATTAAAAATGAAAACAGCTTTAACTTTTTTCTTTTAAAAGAAAATACAAGCTCATTGGGAAAATACAGAAAATAAATAGCCATGTTATTCTTAATGGTTTTCTCCCATTGTGGGATTTAGGGTAATTTTTGCTTTCTTCTATTTTTTTTTCTGTATCTTATCCCAGTGAGCCTATGAGTAATTAGGGTGGGCCCCTCTTTTTTGTTGTTCTAGTGCAAGAATCCCCCTTTTCTTGGGGCTAAAGTGAATATTTTCCTTTGCTCACAATGAATCTTTCTAAAACTGAGGCTACATTTTAACTTATGCATATTAACTAATACTCCATAGAGCCAAACACATAGTAGAAACTCAAGAAATAAAATAACTCATTGATTGTATTAAATACCTAGTTTCCTGAAAGTTTAAAATAATATTATCTTAAAAGAGATATGGTGAAAAGCATTCCATGATGAATTTCAGGAGTAGAAAACACTTCATAAGGTACCAGCCAATTTCATGATATTGTATGAGAAAAGATTGATTTGTTTTTTTTTTCCTTTCTTTCTTTATTTTTTTATTAGGTTATTACATATGTGTCCTTATCCCCACATTACCCCCCACCCCCCCCACTCATGCCCTCACCCGCCTGTTGTCTGTGTCCATTGGTTAGGCCTATATGCTTGCATATCAGTCCTTTGGTTGATCTCTCCCCCTTACCCTCACCCTCCCCTACCTTCCCTCTGAGGTTTGACAGTCTGATTGATCCAGAGACAGAGAAGCATCGACAAGATTGATTTGTATCACTTTACATCAGAAAATCCATATCTATATATTTTATGTATATAATATTCATTTAGTTAATTGCTAAATTTTTCCAACAAACATAAGTGAGAATCTCTTTTTTAATTAGCTTTGTTCTTGCCCCACATTAGTGTCACACATGCACACACACACACAGGTCTAGGTGGGAGAACAAGAGAAAATTCTTCATTAGGGACACTTCAAAAGCAGGTTAATGCAAATGAACATGAAGCCAAATACAGTATGACAATTGAAATTTATTAGCACACTTTGCATGAAGGTTTTTTCAAAGCTTTGCTATGCATATGAAATGTTCCATTTTTATGCCTATATTTTCATTATTCAGTAATATGCGTTACTTTCTGTTGTGCCCAAATATAAGTAGTAAAGCTGCTCAAAAAGTTTCACTGATCTTGGGTTTCACTTAGTCTTTCACAGTTGACCTGATCATTTAATTTCCACTAGAAAACTAATTCAATGGAAATGAGTAAGAATAATTAGAAAGAGAATAATTTATCATTGAATTATTCCTTTTAGTGAGTATTTTTTGCCACATTTGTCCATATTTGCATTTGTGGAATCAAATTTTATCATAAACACGAAATATATTTTATGTTTAAAGAGAGGGGGAATTTTTAAAAAATATATTTTTATTGATTTCAAAGAGGAAGGGAGGAGAGAGAGATAGAAACATCAATGATGAGAGAGAATCATTGATCGATTGCCTCCATCACACACCGTACTGTGGATCGAGCCTGCAACCTAGGCACATGCCCTGACAGGAGTCAAACCTGGGACCCTTCAGTCTGCAGGCCGAAGCTCTATCCACTGAGCCAAACTGACTAGGGCAGAGGGGAAATTTTAAAAGCCCCTCATCTACTCGCCCATCTATCTAGTTATACATTATATATAGACATTTGCCTTGATTCGCTTTCTTTTTTTAAAAAGTACTTATGTATTTAATTCGACAAGTAAAACATAATTTCACTCCTATTAAAAATAATTTTAAAAAAATCACACAGAATGTCTTAGTTTCTTCTTTATTAAAATTTCGGGATGACATTGGTTAATAAAAGTATATAGGTTTCAAGTGTACATTTCTGATACATCATTTGTATATTGCATTATGTGGCTACCACCCAGAGTTAAATCTTCTTCAATCCCAATATATTTACCCCCTTTAGCCTTTACTATCCCCCCAAACCTCTACCCTCTGGTGACCACCATACTGTTGCCTGTGTTTATGAGGTTTTGTTTTTCTTGTTAGATCATCTTTTGCTTTCAGTTTTATATCCAACATATGAGGGAAATCCCAGTTCTTAACATTTTCTGACTGACTTATTTCACTTAGCATGCTATTCTCAAGGTCTGTCGATGTTGTTGCAAATGGCAGTATTTCTTTTCTTTTTCTGTGTTTTTTTCTCTCTCTAATTATATGAGGAAGTTTATTTAGAAAGTTACAGAGGTAGTAGAAGTGAGCCAGCTGGGCTGTGTAGGCTCAGAAACAAGTTAAGAGGCAGAAGGAAGGGCCTTTGGAACTTAGGATAGAGAAAGGCAAAGGTAACACCCCTTGGGAGGTTAAGAAGTGGGAGGGAAAGGTGTGGTGGTGCTCTTTGAGGGAGAGCACCACAAATGGCAGTATTTCATATTTTTTATGGCTGAGTAGTAATCCATTGTATATATGGACCACATCTTTATCAAATCATCTATGGAAGGACACTGGTTGTCTCTGCCACTGTGGATGATAATACTGCAATGAACAAAGGGGTGAATATATCATTGTGAAGTTTTCAAATTTGAGGGTAGATACCCAGAAGCGAGGTCCCTGGGTCTTATGGTAACTATATTCTTAATTTTTTTTGAGGAACTGCCATCCTGTTTTCCATGGTGGTTGTACCAGTTTACATTCCCAGCAGCAGTGAATTAGGGTTCCCTTTCCTGCACAATCTCTCCAAAACCTGTTATGACTTGTCTTGTTGATAATAGCCATTCTAACAGGTGTGAGGTGGTATCTCATTGTGATTTTGATTTGCATTTCCCTAATAGCTAGTAAAGTTAAGCATCTTTTCATATTTCTGTTGGCCATTTGTATTGGGAGAATTGTTTGTTCCTTTTGGTCAACACTTATCTCCACTCTCTAACTTCTGCAGGAGTAACCATGTTTTCAGACCAGAGCATAAGTAATCAGATTTTTTTTTTTTTACTGAAATGTATAAATTGCTTTGCAGATCATCTTGGAGGTGTCCCTATGTTAGTACGTATAGGCTTAACTCATTCTTTTTTATTAATTTTTAAAGAGAGAAAGAAAGAGAGATGTGTTGTTCTGTTTACTTGTACATTCATTGGTTGATTCTTCTGTGTTCCCTGACTGGGATTGAACCTGCAGCCTTGAAGAATCAGGACAACTGTCTAACCAGCTGTGTTACATGGGCATGGCTTCACTCATTCTTTTTAATTGATGAAGAACATTTCAGTTAGCCTACACATAAATTTCATTAAACCATTTTCCTATTGGTAGATATTTACGATTGTTCAAATGTTACACCATTACAAACAATGCTTTTGTTATAGTCCATGAGTATGCAAGTGTTTTTCTGGGATAGATATTAATAAGTGGAACTGATAGTCATAGAGTACAGGCATAGTTAATTTTAATAGATATTGTGAAATTGCCCTTTAAATGTCGGTACCAATTTACTTTTCCACCAGCAGGATATGAGTTCATAGTACCCATATCTTTTAGAAGTGCTGAAAAAAAGCAAATGCTATTTGTAGATTTTATGCATTGAACATATTCTCTGAGAGTGTGCTCTTTAGCTTTTCTTTACTTTGTTTAGATTGTTAATTTTTTTAATTTTATAAGTTAAATACAGTGGGGCCTTGACTTACAAGTGTCCCGACTAACGAGTTTTTTGAGAGACCAGCTGTCTCTCAGCTGATTTTTTGCATTGAGTTGACAGAGTAATTTGAGTTAACGAGCTCCTTAATGAGCTCCTTAAATGAGCTCGGTCTCGGAACAAATTAAACTCGTAAGTCAAGGCCCCACTGTATATCAATCCTGTCTTTCAGGGATTTGTGTTTTTGTTTTTGCCCCTGCTGTGTTATTTAAGAAAGCCCTCTAGCCTTACCTATCACAGGATCAGAATGCAAGCTCTGGTTTATTTATAGTTTATTTTTTAAAAATGCATTTTGATGTGAAATCCACCTAGGATTTATTTTTTTAATGTGTATGGTAGAAATCACTGTGTGTGTGTTTTGGGGTTGGGAGAGTACAGTGGTAGGAATTGGGGGAATGCTTTGTGGCCTTCAGCTGAGCTTGAGTCTGTGCTCTCGGTGGGGCATAGTAAGCATTATATATGTATTTGTACTTGTTAAATTAAACAAAAAAAAATAGTGTCCACAGGAAGAGAGTTTTGAGCAGACAATTGACTTGCAGTTGTCATATATCTGCTTGACTAAGATGGTTGATGAATTTTGTGATTTACAGTTTGGGGGATATATTAAACCCTCACTGTTGACTATCATAAAGAAATATAACAGGTTTGCCGAAACCGGTTTGGCTCAGTGGATAGAGCGTCGGCCTGTGGACTGAAAGGTCCCAGGTTCGATTCCGGTCAAGGGCATGTACCTGGGTTGCAGGCACATCTCCAGTGGGAGATGTGCAGGAGGCAGCTGGTCGATGTTTCTCTCTCATCGATGTTTCTGACTCTCTATCTCTCTCCCTTCCTCTCTGTGAAAAATCAATAAAATATATTTAAAAAAAAGAAATATAACAGGTTTGACCAGCAGCAATGATAATTGTGGATGGATTATACACTTACGTGTCAGAAAATTATGAGATGCCAACTTAAAATCAAGAAGAATATGTATATATTGAAAATGGCAGTATTAATTGGTCTACCCCATATTTATTTATTGAACACTTACAGTATGCCAGATGTTATAATTTAGAACATCAATGATGAGTAACAGTCCATTTGCTGAAGGCTTTTGAAGTGAAATGGGTTAATTCTTCTGAGTATGCAAATGCATATAATACAAAGTGAATTACATGTTGGCCCAAAGAAAACATAAACAAAGGGCTGTAAAAGATTATAAGTGAGAATAATTACACATGTAAAGATGTTTTTGAGTAGATAGTGTTTGAAATGAGTTTTGACTACAAAGGTGAAAATGAGGGGCATGCCAGGCAAGGGATTAATGTTACCTAAAATAGAGAGACAGAAAATCCAAGGATGCAAAATCAAAAGCTTTGGCAGAAATATAGGGTATTGCACCTATGAACACAGTAAGAGAGAATATGGAAAGGTTTAATGTAGATTTTAGATCAAATCCCATTCTGAGGGGTTTGTACTTAACTTTGTAGGAGACAATGAATGTTGAAGAAGGAGATGTGTCATTCAACCTACTTTTTTAAAAATTTAAATTCTTCATTGTTTAAAATATTACATAAGTCTCCTTTTTCCCCCATTGACCTCTCCCCAGCTGCCCCCACCACCCAGCACATGCCCTTACCACCCCCCACCTGTGTCCATTGGTTATGCTCATATACATGCATACAAGTCCTTTGGTTGATCTCTTACTCCCTCACCCCCCTGCCTTCCCTCATAGGTTGGACAGTCTGTTTGATGCTTCTATGACTCTGGTTCTATTTTTGTTCATCAGTTTATGTTGTTCATTTTATTCCACAAATGAGTGAGATCATGTGATATTTATATTTCTCTGACTGGCTTACTTTGCTTAGCATAATGCTCTCCAGTTCCATTCATGCTGTTGAAAAGGGTAAAAATTCCTTCTTTTGACAGCAGTGTAGTATTCCATTGTGTAGATGTACCACCGTTTTTTAATCCACTCATCTGCTGATGGGCACTTAGGCTGTTTCCAAATCTTGGCTATTGTCAATTGTGCTGCTATAAACATAGGGGTGCATATATCCTTTCTGATTGGTGTTTCTGTTTTCGTGGGATATATTCCTAGAAGTGGGATTACTGGGTCAAATGGAAGTTCCATTTTTAATTTTTTGAGGAAACTCCATGTTGTTCTCCACAGTGGCTGCACCAGTCTGCATTCCCATTAGCAGTGCAAAAGGGTTCCTTTTTCTCCACATCCTTGCCAATACTTGTCATTTGTTGATGATAGCCATTCTGACAGGTGTGAGATGGTACCTCATTGTTGTTTTGATTTGCATCTCTCACATGATTAGTGACTTTGAGCATGCTTTCTGAATGTCCTCTTTCAAAAAGTCTCTATTTAGGTCCTTTGCCCATTTTTGATTGGGTTGTTTATCTTCCTTGTGTTAGGTTGTATGAGTTCCCTATAAATTTTGGAGATTACACCCTTATCAGAGATAATTGATAAATATGTTCGCTCATGCAGTGGACTTTCTTGTTGTTTTGTTGATGGTTTCTTTTACTGTGCAGAAGCAATTTATTTTGATGTAGTCTTATTTGTTTATTTTCTCCTTAGCTTCCATTGCCCTAGAAGATGTATCAGTAAAGATATTGCTATGACAAATGTCTGCTGTTTTGTTGCCTATGGCTTCTTCTAGGGTTTTTATGGTTTCCCATCTTACATTTAAGTCCTTTATCCATTTTGAATTTATTTTTGTGTATTGTGTAAGTTGGTGGTCTAGGTTCATCTTTTTTTTTTTGCATGTATCTGTCCAATTTTCCCAACACCTTGTCAGATATAAGTATTGCTACCCCAGCTGTTTTTTCATTTCTATTTGTCTGAAAGATATTTTTCCATCCCTTCACTTTCAGTCTGTGTGAGTCTCTTGTTCTGAGGTGGGTCTCTTATAGACAGCATATATATGTGGGTCATGTTTTCTTATCCATTCAGCCACTCCATGTCTTTTCATTGGAGCATTTATACCATTTACATTTAAAGTTATTATTAATAGGTACTTGCTTATAGCCATTTTTATTTTTTGTGCCTGTGTTCCCTCTTATCTTTTTTTTCTTTTCTTCTTTTAACAATCCCTTTAGCATTTCTTATATTGCTGGCTTGGTAGTGATAAACTACCTTAGCCTTTTTTTGTCTGTGTGGCTCCTGATTTCCCCTTCAATTTTGAATGATAGCCTTGCTCATCCAGCCTACTTTTGAGAAAAAATGATTTGGCTGTCATATATTAGATAAATAGAATGGAGGTGAGGTTAGAGGAAGGGATGATAGTTAACAGCTCATTACCAAATGACCTAAGTGAGAAATAGTGAAGGCTTTGACTAGGGCAGTGGGAAAGTACTGGAAAGGAGGGGGTGGGTGTGAGAGACATTGTGTAAAGCAGAATCCACATGATTTAGCAACTGATTGAGGGTAAAAGGGAGGGGCTCATAATTACTGGTTTCCTGCTTGAATGACTAGGATAATGTGGTATCAGAATAGAAACAGGAAATTGGACAGATGATATATTCTGATCTTCAACTGAATGGATATAAGACACTAGAAGAATTTTATAGAAAAAATCATAGGCAGCAAAATCTCAGACATCTCTATTAGCAATATGTTTACCAATACATCTAGGGCAAAGGAAACAAGGGAGAAAATAAACAAAGGGGACCACATCAAAATGAAAAGCTTCTGCACAGCAAAGGAAACAATCAATGAAATGAAAAGACAGCCCATGGCATGGGAGAACATATTTGCCAATGATTCAGCTAATAAGAGGTTAATTTCCAAACTATATAGAGAACTCATATAACTTAACAAAAGGAAGACAGACAATCCAATTAAAAAAATGGTCAAAGGACCTAAATAGATACTTCTCCAAAGTGGACATACAGATGGCCAAGAGACATATGGAAAAATGCTCAAAGTCACTAATCATCCAAGGATGTGAATTAAAACCACAATGAGGTATCACCTCACACCTGTCAGAATGGCTATCATCAACAAATGACAAGTACTGGCGAGGATGTGGAGAAAGGGAGTCCTAGTATACTGTTGGTGGAAATGCAAAGTGGTGTAGCCACTGTGGAAAACAGTATGGAGTTTCTTCAAAAAATTAAACATGGAACTCCCATTTGACCCACTAATTTCACTCCTAGGAATATATACTAAGAATCCCGAAACACCAGTCAGACAGAATATATGCACCCTTATGTTCATAGCAGCACAATTTACAATAGCTAAGATTTGGAAACAGCCCAAGTGCCCATCAATAGAAGAATGGATAAAAAAGCTATTTTACATTTACACTATGGAATACTAAACAGCTTTAAAAAAGAAAGAACTCATCATTTGCAACAGAATGAATAGCCCTGGAGAATATTATGCTAAGTGAAATAAGTCAGTCCGAGAAAGGTAAGTATCACATGATCTCACTCATATGGGTATTCTAATGAACAAAATAAACTGATGAACAAAATAAGTCCAAGACATAGAAGCATGGAACAGACTGTAGAATCACAAAGGGAAGACGGGGAAGGGTGGGTAGGAAGAGATCAACCAAAGAACTTGTATGCGTATATGCAAAACCCATGGACACAGACAATAGGATGGTGAAGGCCTGGAGTGGGGGGTGAGGGTGAGCTAGAGAAGTCAATGGGAGAAAAAAGGGGACATATGTAATACTTTCAACAATAAAGATTTTTTTTTATTTTTTTTTTTTACAAAAAAAGACATTAGGAGAATTTTGAGGATGACTGTATATGAAAATGAGGTGCGAAGTCCCAGAGAAAGTTCAATAAAGAGAAAGAAATTTGGAAATTTTAGCCTAAAATAATGGTAGGATAGGGGAGGAGAGATTTTTTTAGCTGTTTTCTCCTATGAACTCTTTGTATGTGCCCTTTCCCCATAGCTGCCAAATTATTATCTATACCATTTTTGAACTTTGAGTCCATGCCATCCTGAGGCAGGCTTTTCTTTTTTTGCACCATTCAGTTAGAAGTGTCTTCTTCATTCTGAATTCTCCAAAGTTCCTTCCTTTTGATCAAAGATCTGTATCCTGGGACCTACCCTAGAGCAACTGCACTTCATTGTTACAAAAGCTCTTCTGATATTTTCACAAAGCTGTCATGGCCCTGTTTTGGCTACACTTCCAGTAATGCACAGAGTGTAAATGCTGCTCAGAGGCTATGTAATACCTTTATGCCTTCTCTGTCTGTGATCCTTGCTAGAGTTTTCCTATATATAAATAAACTCATAGGAAACACAGAGAAAAACTTGAGTGGATGGCCCAGGAGAATATTATTGATTGGGGTCTAAGCTTAATCAATCGAACATGGGAAAATTAATTTAGAAATTTCCAGTGGGAATCATTAGGATCCCTCTGTGGATAAATACCTGGACGCATGTCTAGCTCTGTTACCTCTTCCCCTTCTTATGCTCCTATATTCTGTTATAAGCTAAGCCTCTCCAATTCTCACAGTGGTCCATATAACATAGTTTTCAGTTATGTCACCATCTTTCGGTCTAACTAGCATGGAGAAGAACAAGGCTAGCCCTCCCTTGGTCTAAATATTGTGACTTTAAAAAAAAATTTGAGCTAAAATTTGTATATATCCTCCAGCTGTCGCATAGTCAGTGTGCTGCCATTGGTGTCTGTTAAAAATTTTTAGCTATGTAACCAAGTATAGCCTCTTTCCTTCGTTGTTCTGACACTTTGTCTTTTTACAGTTGACTGTTGCTCTAACATGAATATTTTTTTTAGATATCAATTGAATATATTTATCAGATTGTCTTATCTATACCATTTTAAGACATTTTTTTCTTAATGTAGAAGAGCAAACAACTTATGTTTAGGATAGAGTTCTATTACCTAGTGGTAATCTTCCTGTTTAATAGTTAAATTGTTAAGGTCTGGGAATGAATTTATGGGACACTTTACTGAAGTGGTATACGGTAAATGTAAATCATACTTTCTAAAATGAGATGGCCCCTCTTTTAAATAAATTTATTGATATAAAATAATACTAGTTTTGTTGTTAGGTGCTTAAGCTCTTCAATCAGCAGACATGATTTCAAATTCGGTTATATCATTTACCATTTATTTCTCCTCTCTGAATCTATCTCCTTAAGTTTCAAAGTTGGGTACTAATGACTTCTGTTTAGGACATTTTTGAGGGTTGAGGAGATGATTTGCATGAAATACTTCGTACCTTGTCAGGTACATAATTAACGTTTGGTTGTTATTTTTCTCTGAAAGTCTAATTATAGTACAAAATACCACTTTTATTTTTGCTCTGCATTCAGTTTCATATTGAAAAAAAGTATAGAATTAAATTATTGATAAAAAACTTCTAACATATCATAACCATTTTATTTTAAGAAGTGGATTTTTTTTGTTCTACCTTGTTCCCATCTCTTTTTAAAAATTCGTAAGTTTGACATTATTGCAGACATCCCCCATTACCCCAGCACGGTTTTCCCGCCCCCCCTCCCCCTGTCCCTACCTCCTCCTCTGTTGGCCCTCACCACACTATTGTCCCTGCCCATGGGATGTTCATATATGTTCTTTAGCTAATCCCTTCACCTTCCTTATCTACTCACCCCCAGCCCCTCAACGCTCTGGCTCCTACCAGTCTGTTCTATATATCCATGCATCTGGTTCCATTTTGTTCATCTGTTTATTTTTTTATCATTAGATTCTACATATTAGTGAGATCACATGGTATATCTTTTTCTCTGACTGGCTTATTTCACTTAGCATAATACTCTCCAGATCCATCCATGCTGTCATAAAGGGTAAGAGATCTTTGTTTTTTACAGCTATGCATTATGTAGATATACCACAGTTTTTTATTCACTTATCAGCAAAATATTTTAAGGGTGATAAAGGCCAAGGAAGCAGTCTAGAAATCTGTGGCCTTGGTGTTCTAACATTTGTGCTTTTATCAGAGCTCACCTACTATCATCTGTGACCCTGAAGATCCATGAATAGTATTCCAATATCCATTAGTCATGGCTCACTCTGAGTAAAGAGGTATGCTGGGGAGATGGTGAGAGAACACTCCCATATTTCATTGACTGTTGCCCACCCCACCACTGCATCCTTTATTTCTATTGTCTCATCAGCTGTTTTTTTAATGAACAAAATTATTTATTTATTTATTTTCTTTTTATTTTCAATGTAATATTTTAATTTTTTCTCTATTGATTAAGGTATTACATATGTGTCCTTATTGCCCCATTGCCCCCCCTACTCGCCCTCACCCCCAAGGTGTCTGTGTCCATTGGTTAGGCTTATATGCATGCATGCAAGGCCTTTGGTTGATCTGTTTTTAATGTGGTATGAAATATGTTCCTCATGGTTTAAATTTTATTCTAAGAATTATTTATTTCAAATTGGTTAGGCAGTTATTGTAGTCAGGTGTAGAAATAACTATATGTGCTTTATGCTTGTCTTCTATTTCTTTGTTTTAGAGTTGCTGGTTTATAATTCTAATATCTATAGTTTCGCTACAGGGAGTGGAGAGAGAGCTGCTCTTTTTCATGATTCTTGCTCAAGGCATCTATTTCCTTTTTGCTTAGTTGCTGTTGTTTTATCAATGAGTTGATCATTTTACTTAAAATAGTATTTTGGGAGATTCTCTGAGGCCTACGGGGTACTCTTCTAGAAAAGATTTCCACTTGCCTTGGCAGGGGCCTAAAGTATGATCACTCTGGGATCACTGTAAATTAAATGAAATAAATAGCTTAAGGGTAGTGTTTTTTTGGGAGACTAAGTAATATGAATTTGTTCTATAAATTTACCTTAAGGATATGTGAGGGTTGGGGAGTGTCAAGTTTAGTTATGTTTCATCCTTTTCTTAAGGATGGAGCTCTTAGTTTTACTGGATTGGGGTTCTCTCCAATTGGAGATTTGACCAAGCTCCCTATCCCCACCCTTCCAGACCTGTGCCACCAATAAACTTAGGCTATAGTGACTGGGGTTAGTAGGTCCAGTAAATGCTCTCAGAATAATCTCTTCAATGGGCCATTTAATTCTGACTCTTGTTTTACTTGGATTTTGACCTAGGAATCTGGTAAACTATTTTATTTTGAGGAAAAAAAAACACACCATTAGTTTTATTTATTTTCAATAGGATAATTGGTCCAAATAACCTAGTTTGCTATATTACTAGAATTAGAACTTCCCCACTGTTTTCACAACCAGCTTTTCTATTTAACATTTCAGATTTCTTGGACACAATTCTCATTCTCTGACCTTACTTTCTTGCTACTAGCAGCTTTATTTCTAATCTCCATTTCAAGTTATGTTCTCCTTTGGACAATTTATGTCAACCTCAAGCACATTGAAATAGTTACTTTCATTAATGTGATAGGGATTTTACCAAAAAATATTTTTAAAACCTCTGGATGGTTTGATTTTGTGATTTAAGAATGAATGGATGACTTTGGAGAAATAGTCAGGACTTGGCAAATTGGATGAAATAAAAAGATGAAGTGAACACTCACTGATATGTGGAATATAATGATCAACATAATTTGATGAACAAGAATAGATCCAGAGACAAATGTCAGGGGAGGAGGGGTTAGAGAGCAACCAAAGGACTTGTATGCATGCATATTAGCATAACCAATGGACACAGACACTAGAGCAGTGGGGGCTTGCCCAGGGTGTTGCCCGGGGTGGGAATGGCTTGGGGGGGGGGGGAATCAAGTGAGGAAAAAGGAGACATATGTAAAACTTTAGACAATAATAATAAATAAAAAAGACAGTTGAAAGCTTAAAAAAAAAAGACGTGGTGAAAAACTCATGGCTAGAAAGAGAGCATTTTTGAAATGCTTGACCAGACCATTTAGAATGTCAGGTAATTAAACGAAGCCAGCAAGGGTTTATGGGATATAAGCTAATTAAAGAAGGTAAGCCATGAAGGAATGATAAAGGAACTGGAAGTATAGGAGCCTGTGTTAATCTTGTGGAGTTCTATCCTATATTCATAGTTTAAAAATATCAGTTAATGAACATATGATTGTGGACCACATAAATCAAGGCTGGATCAGAATCTTCTCTTAGAACTAATTATCAGATATGAACTATAACGAAGGATCTTTTGACCTCCAAAGAATATTCTTGGTATGTTTACTTATCAAACCAATACCCAGAAAACAATGAATGGAAAGTTAATAATATAAGACAACTGATAATTTATGATTTTTTTTTCATCTGGAGATAATAGGGAGGATCAAAGAATGGATGAATCTCATCATATTATTTTCACATCAGATTTCCCCCCTGCTATTCTTTCTCACTTGCAACAGTTTAATGTACTACAAATGAACGGGAGTATAATATTTTATTATATTATGGATTATAATATGTGAACAAATATATAGTGTACATAAATAATTACTTCTAAATTTTTGTTATTTTAAATGCTTAAAGTTACTCAGCCACCATTAATAATTTATTGAGCTGCTCTGTCTGTCATTATGATGTTTTCAATATATTTTCCTATTGAATCCTCAGAAAATCCTATAAGGTAGAGACTATTATTGCTATTTTATAGGTGAAATTCATACAAAAATTAGTAACGTGTAACTATTTTTTATGAAAAACTTTCACCTATATTTACTTTCATGTACATTTTAATGGTGATCCTCATACAGTGAATTAGGGCAGACACTGTTATTCATTGTTTACAAACATATTTCTATTGATTTCAGAGAGGAAGGGAGAGGGAGGGATAGAAATATCAATGATGAGAGAGAATCATTGATTGGCTGCCTCCTGCAGGCCCCACACTCGGGATCGAGCCCACAACCCAGGTATGTGCCCTAACCAGGAATCGAACCATGACCTCCTGGTTCACATGTTGACCCTCAACCATTGAGCCACACTGGCCAGGCAGGCTATTATTCATTTTTAATACACAAGGACAAGGAAGTTCAGAGGAGACTTGCCAAAGCAACCAGCACACTGATAAAATGGTGCCCAATCTTAATGCTTCTAAATCACAAGCTATTAATTTCTCTATAGTGCTACATTTCTTTGAAAGATAGGTGATTATGGTCATCATCCTGATTATGAATGATTATGCAGAACTTGGTATGTAGAAAACCAACAGCAATTGCATTTAATAATGCAAATATCTTATATCTAATACCATGAGAAGAACCCAAGGAATGGGTACAAAATGTGAAGTGTTCTAGGAAGAATGAAATGAGTGGACTATATCATTCTAAAGGGCAATCTATATTCCAGTGATTTATTTAGCCTTGTCAGACACTTTGTTTAAAAGGTATTTTTCTTTTTGATCATGCTAAAACAACTCCAATGGTTACAGCCAAATTGTGGCATAAAGCTATAATCCCCAAATAGTAATTATTTCTTTCTTCCTGGGTGTCAGAACAATTTAGTTTGTAAATTCAAGTGTTATAATCAAAGTAAAAAGAAGTGTATGAGGTAAACCATTATACTAACTGGCTGCAATTCTTTTGGCTTTTTAATTTATTTTTATAACAATTTAGTTTCTTATTTTTTTTAAATCTTTATTGTTGAAAGTATTATGTATGCCCCCCTTTTTCTCCCATTGACCTCTTCTAGCTCACCCCCACCCCCCTTCGTGGGCCCACCCCAGACCTTCACCACCCTATTGTCTATGTACATGGGTTGTGCATATATACATAGAAGTTCTTTGGTTGATCTCTCCCACCCACCCTCTCCCGCCTTCCCTCTGAGATTCCACAGTCTGTTCCAGGCTTCTATTATCTCTGGATCTATTTTGTTCATCAGTTTATTCATTAGATTCCACATATGAGTGAGATTATGTAATACTTGTCTTTCTCTGACTTATTTCACTTAGCATAAAACTCTCCCGTTTCCTCCATGCTATCACAATGGATAAAAGATCCTTTTTTTTCTGCTGCTTAGTATTCTATGGTGTAAATGTAAAACAGCTTTTTTATCCACTCATCTCCTGATGGGCACTTGGGCTGTCTTCAGATCTTAGCTATTGTAAATTGCAGTGCTATGGACATAGGGACGCATTATTTCTGATTGGTGTTTTGGGTTTCTTAGGATCTAGTGGGATCTTTGGGTCAAATGACAGTTTTCCATATTTAATTTTTTGAGGAAACTCCATACTCTTTTCTACAGTGCTTACACCAGTCTGAATTCCCACCAGCTGTTTACTAGGGTTCCCTATTCTCCACATCCTCACCAGCACTTGTCATTTGTTGATGGTAGCCATTCTGACAGGTGTGAGGTGATACCTCATTGTCATTTTAATTTGCAACTCTCTGGTGATCAGTGACTTTGAGCATATGTTTCATATGTCTGTTGACCATCTGTATGCCCACTTTAAAGAAGTGTCTATTTGATCTTTGCCCATTTTTTAATTGGATTGCTTGTCTTCCTTTGGTTAAGTTGTATGATTTCCTTATATATTTTGGATCTCAACCCTTTATCAGATGAATCATTGTCAAACATGTTCTCCCGTACAGTGGGATCCCTTTTCATTTTGTTGATGGTTTCCTTTGCTGTGCAGCTTTTTAGTTTGATATAGTCCCATTTGTTTGTTTTTTCCTTGTTTCCCTTGCCCTAGAACCATGGTCAGCAAACCGCGGCTCACTAGCCACATGCGGCTCTTTGGCCCCTTCAATGTGGCTCTTCCACAAAATACCACATGCGGGCACGCATGTACAGTGCGATTGAAACTTTGTGGCCCATGCGCAGAAGTCAGTATTTTGTGGAAGAGCCACACTGAAGGGGCCGAAGAGCCGCATGTGGCTCACAAGCTGCGGTTTGCCAAGCCGCAGTTTGCCGACCACTGCCCTAGAAGATGTGTCTGCAAACATAGTGCTACCAGAGTTATCTGAGTTTTTGCTGCCTATGGTTTCTTATAGGATTTTTATGGTCTCACAACTCACATTTAAGTCTTTTATCTATTTTGAGTTTGTTTTGGTGTATGGTGTAAGTTGGTGGTCTAGTTTCATTTTTTTGCATGTATCCATCCAATTTTCCTAACACCATTTATTAAAGAGAATATATTGACTCCATTGTATGCTCTTTCCTCCTTAGTCAAATATTGAGTGTAATGGCTTGCATCAATTTCTGGGGTCTCTGTTCTGTCCCATTGAACTATATGCTTATTCTTATGCCAGTACCAGGCTGTTTTGAGTACAGTGGCTTTGTAGTATAACGTGATATCTGGTCTTGTGATCCCTCCAACTTTGTTCTTCTTTATCAAGATTGCTACAGCTACTCTGGGTCTTTTTTGGTTCCATATAAATTTTTGGAGTATTTGTTCTCAATTTGTGAACTATGCCATTGGTATTTTAATAGTGATTACATTGAATCTATAGATTGCTTTGGGTAGTATGGGCATTTTAATCATGCTAAGTCTACTGATCCATGAACATGGTATATTCGTCCACTTGTTCACTATTGGTGTATAAAAATTCCATTAATTTCTGGGTGTTAATTTTGTATCCTGCTACATTGCCTAATTGACTTATTAAATCTAGTAGTTTCTTGGTGGCGTCTTTAGGGTTTTCTATGTACAAATCATGTCATCTGTGAATAATGAGAGTTTTCCTTACTCCTCTCCAGTTTGGATGACCCTTTTATGTTTTCTTCTTGTCTGATTGCTGTGGCTAGCACTTGTGATCAGATGAGTTGAATAAGAGTGGTAAAAGTGGACATCCCTGTCTTTTTCATGTTCTTAGGGGAAATGGTTTTAGTTTTGCCCTTTGAATATCTTGTTGGCTGTAGGTTTGTCATATATAGTATTTATTATGTTGAGGTAGGATCCCTTTATTCTCACTTTGCTGAGAGTTTTTTTTTTGCAATAAAAAATGGGTATTAGATTTTGTGGAATGCTTTTTCTGCATCTACTAGTATTGATATGATCATGTGATTTTTGTCTTTCAGTTTGTTTATGTGATGTATCACATTTATTGATTTGCAAATATTGTACCAGCATTGCATCCCTGGAAAAAAATCCCACTTGGTCATGATGTATGATCTTTTTAATGAATTGCTGGATCCTATTTGCTAATATTTTGTTGAGGACTTTAGCATATATGTTCATCAGTTATATTGGCCTGTAATTCTCTTTCTTTGTAATGTCTTTATCTTTTTGAGGGCGGAGGGGCTTATTTTTACATCTTAGATTCTTAATATAGGTAAGAAAGTATTGTGTGGATCTGTAGAATCAGAAAAAATGCCTGTGAGCGATAAACAATTATAATATCAGAAGGTTGTATTCAGTGTAGTACACCTCTGGACTTTAAAGCAGGTATATAGTAATAAGTTAAAGAATTTCAATTACTGACATAAGGCCAAACAAATAAGGTCAGACAACTCCACCAAGAAACTACTAGATTTAATAAATCAATTAGGCAATGTAGCAGGATACAAAATTAACACCCAGAAATTGATGGCATTTTTATACACCAATAGTGAGCAAGTGGAAGAATATACCGTGTTCATGGATCAGTAGACTTAGCATGATTAAAATGTCCATACTATCCAAAGCAATCTATAGATTCAGTGTACTCACTATTAAAATACCAATGGCATAGTTCACTAATAAATGGTGGATCTTGGATTTAAGCCCATCTTCCTCACCTTAGCCCCATACTCCAAATCCTCTTGCACTCCTGACAGGAGATATGGTTTTTCACAATTCAAGGTTTGGTCAATTGGCCAACTGTTTGTCTTAGGATCATGCTAAACTGCAAGTTTTTACATTTTCTTAAATGGTTTTTAGTCATGTAAGTCTGGGGTCACAGATGGAATAGATTAGGAAGAAAATAATTATAGGAGTCAAAATTTAAATAAAATTAAGTCCAGATTAATTCTAGATCACATATTTCACTTTTTTATATATTTTTCTTTTTGTACATAAACAGAAATTAATATTTTAATTTATTATTTGTGTCACACAATTTTTATAAAGCTGATTTTTATGTTTTTGGTTTAACTAAGGATTTTTTAAAAGTTGAGTTTACCAAGCAAAGCACTTAAAAAAAGTCTTAAAGATTATCTATTTTGGACAATGTAGCACATAGTAGTTTCTTAATAAATGTTTTTAGTGAATGTGTGGGACTAATATAAATGTATTATTAATATTAGTTTGGCCCTAACTGGTTTGGCTCAGTGGACAGAACATCGGCCTACGGACTAAAGGGTCCCAGGTTCAATTCTGGTCAAGGGTGTGTACCTTGGTTGCGGGCACATCCCTAGTGGGGGGGGGTGTGCAGGAGGCAGCTGATCAATATTTCTCTCTCATCGATGTTTCTAACTCTCTATCCCCCTCCCTTTCTCTCTGTAAAAAATCGATAAAATATATTAAAAAATTAGTTTGGCCACCAAGTAGTTTTTGAGCTACTAGGCAAGGCTTTTAATTGAAATGTATTTCCTTTTTGAAGAAATGTTCAAATTCTGATACATCTTTCTGCTTAATAGAGTATCTTTCTATCTAGCTTCCGGTTGTTTGAATGTTAGTGAATAATGATTAATGGAAAATCCATTCAAAAGAAAAAATCTATTAAATCTTAAGGCAGTGATATGTACCATCCTACATAATGTTTTTCTCAACCGATAAAAGAAAATAATGGCTCTCAGAGATGGAAAATATACTACCTCCTAAACCTAGCCAACTACAGCTGAATTCCTCTGTAGAAGTCAACTACTTGTTGACTGATTTAGGATGACCTCAGATGAATAACTGGGGTGGGGAGGCTAGAATCTAGTTCTATGAGATTTTCTTCCTCAGGCATGTTCTCATGTTAACAGCAGTGGGGCAACAAAGGAAAAAGAGATGTCTAAGTATAACTGAAGCCTCTGCATAATGACTTCTCACATCCCATTGGCCCAAGCAAATCACATGGCGGACGGATTCAGAGTGGAGATTACATTTCAAAGGGCATCAGTAGATGTAGGAGTTAAAAACTGGGACCATTAATACAACCAGTCTACCAAACAAGCCTAACTAATTGAATCTATTCTCATAAAGCATATCTGGCATTTCCACTATTACCTTATAATTTTCTAGTTAGAACTAAATCCTAAATGGCAAACTGCCTTAAATACACACAGATACACACACACACACACACACACACACACACACTCTTACCTTATAATTTTTTTAAATTATATTTTTATTGATTTCAGAGAGGAAAGGAGAGGGAGAGAGAGATAGAAACATCAGCGATTGATCAGCTGTCTCCCGCATGCCCCCACTGGGGATTGAGCTCGCAACCCAGGCATATACCCCTGACCAGAATCAAACCTGGGACCCTTCAGTCCACAGGCCAATTCTCTATCCACTGAGCCAAACCAGCTAGGGCTACCTTGTAATTTTTGTTAATGTGATTCAGTAGCGAAAATATTTATTTCTGTAGAGATTGAGCAAAAGAATAGCAAGCTTTTAAATAGAAATATCACATGGTATTGACTGTGTTCAGTATACAAGACAAATATATCCACATGGCATTTATCAAATGAAATCTGTGTATGTGTACATTTTATTTATAAGTAGACATTACAAGAAAACACATATTTTAAAAATAAAAATGAGCCGATCATTCTACAAACATTCTAGTTGCCTATTATAATGAGATTGTGTATTAAGTGTCACTCTTAAAGCAATGCAAATGGCATTTGCATATCAGTTTAATTGCTTTGGATTAAACATTGAAAGATGAGAGCCAGGAGAGCTTATTAAGCTGAAATGAGAGCAAGTAATTTAAAAAAAGTGATATTATGTCAACACTACATCTGGAGGTCTGTAGCTATTTCCATTTTAAATCCTAAATTGGAAAGTTTCTTAAAATTATCATTGAATAGGATAGAGTCTAAAAACTAAAAAGGTTAATGCATAACTTGTATGCTTAAAATTTGTTTTGGAAGCCACACTATAGTTTTCTCTACTTTGCCAATATTTATGTACTAGACTGTGAGCTTTTGAAAGACATTAGGTCTCATTTACTGCTGTGTCTTTAGAGCTTTGACACAATCTATCCTATAATAGATGCTCAATAAATATTTTGAATGGAATGAATGAATGCAAGGTATGGCAACCACTTTATAGTTACTGGTCAGCACTTTAGGTGGGTGACTGAGTCCTGCTGGTTTTGACTGGTGCCTACAAGGGTATCCTCAGGCTCTCTTCCATTCTGAAGCATTGTGCTCACTGGCCTTCTCCCTCTTTGCCTGGGGGAATCATCAGTTATTAAATAGACTCCTATAGCCACCTAGCTTGAAACAGGCTTTGTGGAATGGAGTGTATGTGAGGAAACTTAATTTGCAATTCAGGGGGGTCTCCTGTCGGGATGTTAGATTTGGGGCTTATATTAGAAACTATCATTTGCTTGTTGTGTCCAGAGCATCAGAAAACTGATGCCACATCATTTTGAAAATCAGCGGTAATGTAGATCTCATTTATTTGCATTGGAGAATTAGCACCACTTCCAGGTGGTCCCTGTTGCTTACCACAGTAATTTCATTTTTGCCAGATAGCCTTGTATTGTTACATTATCTAAAGAATATCTTTTAAATTTGGTGAGAATAACCCCTTCATTTTAGTTATTCTGGAGAATTTATGGAATATTTAAATAGCTTTAAAATATCACCTTTTTGTTTTGTTTTGCTTTTTGTTTTTTGTTAATCCTCACCTGAGGATATTTTCCATTGATTTTTAAGGAAAGGAAAAGACAGAAAGAAACATCGATGTGAAAGAAACACATCAATTGGTTGCCTCCTGCACAGGCCCTAGCCCAGGCCCGGGAGGAGCCTATAATCAAAGTATCTGTCCTCGACCGGAATCGAACCTGGAACGCTTTGGCCTGCAGGCCGATGCTCTATCCACTGAGCCAAACTGGCTAGGGTAAAATATCATCTTCTTTAAATCTTGTAACAACTATGTAAAAACAGACCTATTGAATATCTCCATTTTTAAAAAATATATTTTCTTGATTTTTTACAGAGAGGAAGGGAGAGGGATAGAGAGTTAGAAATATCAATGAGAGAGAAACATCGATCAGCTGCCTCCTGCACACCTCCCACTGGGAATGTGCCCGCAACCAAGGTACATGCCCTTGACCGGAATCGAACCTGGGACCCTGCTGGGGTCCAACCCCAGCAGGTCCAGGGGTCCCCAAAGGTGTGGACGGAGTCGGTGAAGAAGGAATGACACAGAGGCAGCGTTCAGGTAATCATCATAGCCAGGTTCTCTTGTCAGGGTCTCCAGCCAGGTTCTATAGCCAGTTCTCCAGCCAAGTTCTGTCTAGGATCTCCAGCTAGGTTCAGTCATCAGGTTCTAGTCAGGTTCTCTTGCCAATTTCTGTAGTCAGGTTCAGTCCAGGATCTTTTGCCATGTTCTCTCCAGCGAAGTCCTTCTGTCTCTAGAGAACGTTCTGTGTAGGTTCTGTGCCTAGGTTCTGTCTCTCTTGGTTCTTACTTCTAAGTTCTGTCTTGTTACATCTGTATTTATACCAGTTGATTCCAATCCTATCAATCTCTATTCCAAAGGTTAGAGCGTTTCTTATCTCCATTCCAGGGAGTAAAGATTATGTAGCTTAAGCATGATTGTTCGTAGTTAAAGTGATTAATTACCCGCCTGGCACTTAGTTGAGGGGTTTTATTCCCTCCCTAACTTCAGGGGAAAATCCCTACTTGGGGAAACAACCTTTCTCGGAGAGGTGACCTTGGTTAAAACACAGCACCAAGAAGGTGAGCAAACATATTAAGAACAGTATGCCATATATGCCAGGTCCCTTGAAACAGCAAGGATGGACTGGCTCCCGGCAGGACCCCCCAGTCCGCAGGCCGACACTCTATCCACTGAGCCAAACCGGTTAAGGCTGAATATCTCCATTTTGCAGATTAAAAAGCTGAGGCATGGAAAAGCTAAGTGACTTACCCTTGTCCCACAAGGAGTAAGTGGCAGAGCCAGGTTTTGAAATTAGACAGTCTGGCTCCAGAGGGTTGTGTTCTGAACCATCCTGCTCTAAGCACATAGGTGACTAAAGTGCCCTTAAGGCCCCTGAAAATGAAAGATTTTGTATGCCACATCTGTTTTATTATTGTTGCTTTAAGTATTAATTGTGGTAAAAATAATAACATGGAATTTACCATGTAAACCATTGTTAGGTATATACTTCAGTAATACCAGGTATGTTCACGTTGTTGTGCAATAAATCACTAGAACTTTTTCATTTGGGAAAACTGAAACTCTACTCATTAAGCAAATAATTCTCCACTTTCCCGCCGCATTTCTTTTTTAAGTCCTGTCATCCCAAACCTAGCACCCTAATCTTACAAGCAAAATAGAAACAGATTCATAGGTAGAGATCAGGCTGAGATCTGTACAGTGAAATGGGATGGGTGGGTGGGGGGAGTGGAGGGATTGAACAAAAATGAAAAAGAAAAAGAAAAAGAAAAAGAGAAAAAACAACAAAAAAAGAGCTAATAATAAAACTCCATCAGACTATTATCAGATAAACAGAGACAGGAGAATGTTGTTTTATTTGCATAGATTTAGTATATGCGCCAAATTCAAAACTTATAAGAAATAGAAGAAACAGGATGATTTGAAATAAAGAAGAAGTATCTTAGTGACTTGTCTTCTTGTTCCTCCGTTTGGTCTTGGAATTTTGTAAGAGAAGATTGTTCTGTTGTAGTTCATCAGAATGACCTATATCTGAATCATTATTTTGGTAATATTTTCTTGGTTAAAGGCCACAAAGACAAAAAAAGCCATATTTCATTTTCTTACTTCCTACATATAGGTATTATTTTAACTATTATTTAGTTAAATTAGAATAACTATAATAAAATAATTATTAAGTTATATATCTGCCTAAAGAGAAATTATATTTAAATACTGGTAAAAGTTCTATTATTTTTATATATCCAGTTTTTTACAATAATAATTCCCATTTAGCATCCTTTTGATGTTTTCAAGAGACAGTTGTAACATTCAACACAAAGTAATAGAGATCATAAATATACATTACATATATTTAGTTTTATATAAAAGTCAAATGTTAATCATTCCAGTAAAAGTACTAATCCTTATAAATGCTTACAAAGTCATCTAATCTATGTTTGGAAAAAATAAAAACTTTGAAATGTATACTTACATTACTATATTTTTTCAATTCTTATTTTCTTTATATTTACTGTCATATTTGATCCAGAAATAACCCTGTGAAATACTTTGAAATGTCATAAAGGATACTATAAAAATAGATGCCAGAGGTGTGTTGCTTAGGCTGATTATTAAATGATGAGCTGAGAATGGAAAGGAGTTCCTGGTTGCAGGTCTCCACCAATACATGAAATTGAAGAAGAACATGACACATCAGGGACAGCAGTAGTTAAGTGCTTCCAAAGCCATCGATGTGAATGGGGATGTGCTAGGAGATGGGCAGAAGTGACAGCCAAATTCCAGGTCAAAAAATATCAGTTTTCATGAACAGAAGTTTGAATTTGATTCCATGGGGTATGAAGATGCAGGGAAGGAGTTTAAGCAAAGTAGTGTGACTTGGTTAGAAATGTCACAGGTGAAAATATTGCACCATACATCTATTTGCTAGAGTCAGGACTCATTCTACCTCCAACTTTTGTATATTATTTGTTACCTAAATTGGGTAGTGGTTCGGCTGTTAAGAAAACAAAACAAATGAACAAATAAAGCAGAAGCAGACTCAGATACAGAGAACAAATGAATGCTTGCTGGAGGGGAAGTCGGTGCAGGGATGGCTGAAAAAGGTGAAGAAGAATAAGCGGCACCAACCTACACTTATTTTTAAAAGCGCAGGGATACAAAGTTCAGCATAGGGAAAATATGTAATGTTATCGTGATAAGGTATAATGAATAGACTTTTGTGGTGACTGCATCATAAGGAATAGGAATGCTGAGTCATTATGCTGTCCACCTGTATGTCGAGTATACTTTAATAAAAAATAAGGGAGAGGGTCTTTTAAAAATTGTGGAAAAAGAATGAAAACTTTCAAATGAGTAATTGGCATGCCTGGTATTATTTCTAGCCTGTTCTCTGTGTTAAACAGAAATGCTCAAGGGTTTCTGAGTGCTGTAGGGATAGGGAAGTAGTATTGTCAAACTTGAATCTTTGATACAAAATACTTCACTCAGAATTTGATTTCCCTATGTTTGCTTTCTGACTCTAAATGTGAATGTGACAGGCCATTAAGAATAAAGGATCTAATCAACAAAACAAGGAAGTCTGAAAATTTCTCTAAGAATCCCTCCAAGTCCACAAGTTTGAGTAGAAGGGATGATAAGGATGTGCAGATAGACTTTCTGCTTTTTAAAATTATTGAAAGTTACTTACTTGATAATTAATTCTAGTACTTTGTGAATTATTCTACCACCAAATAGTGAAGGTTCTTATAAGCTTTGAGAGATGATGAATATTATGACATTTGAACACATTAAGTGAAAGATGTTTACTGGTCATCCACAGGGGTAGCTCAAATAGCAAATATCATTACAATCAAATAAAGTCAAGAAAACAACTATTTAACAAAAATTAACTGTAAATGCTTTTCAATAACTCATTCTTTTCAAGCAATCTTCAATTCCAGAAAATCAGAAAGATAGTGTCAAGTGAAGTGAAATAAATATTTATATTTGCTCATAAAATACTAGAGTCCTGGTGCATGAATTTATTCATGGGTGCGGTCCCTCAGCCTGTGTGGCAATCAAGGCCGATCGGGGCTGTCTCACCCAGTCCCAATCGGGGCGATCGGGGCTGGCTGGCCAGGGGGAAGGACTGCAGGAGGTTGGTCGGACACAGGAGGTTGGCTGTAGGAGCACATTGACCCCCTGGCCATCTGGGGGGAGGGACCACGGGAGGTTGGCTGTGGGAGCACCCTGACCACCAGGGGGCAGCTCCTGTGTTGAGTGTCTACCCAGTTGTGGTCAGTGCACCTCATAGCAACCAGTCTATCAGTAGTTTGGTCGCTTAGGCATATATATATATATATATATAATCCATGTTTCAATTTACTCAAGCTCTTGGGGGGAGTGAGATTTGATCTAGACTTTTAGTTCCTACCTTATAATATTATCCTAAAATATGTTGCTTAGAAGCTACAGAAATCATTTTTAATTAATAGATATATACAAAGGTATTTTTATATCCCAATTACTCATTCTTTCCCCTATAATTCCCTGTTGTAATTTGTTTCATCAGTTCACCTAAACTTATCATTTTCATTCACTTATCCATTATAAATAAAAAAACCTTTACCTTTTCTCTCTTGTGATTATTATCCTGTCTGATGGGGACAAAATAATTAAGACAGAATAGAGCAAGATGAATGGCAGACAACAGGTGCATTTGTATATTATGAAGTGTTTGTAAAATAATAAGCACAACCTGAATAATGCATTTGAAGAATACTGTCTGACAAATGATATTGAGTCATATATTAAAATCATCCCTCAATTACTGAAGAATGAATTACAAGTTTCTAATGCATCCAGTTTTATTAAACAGAGAATTCACCATGTTGTGCAGGACATCAAGATAGAGTTAAAGGGCTACTTTTTATTAATAGAGAATTAAAATCTGTCTATATATCTTGACCTATCTAAATATTTATATACATATATATTTAAATAATTCCCTTACTTATTATTTTTAAGTCTAGTGCTTTCTTTTTTTTTTTTACTAAGAATTAAATTTCCAAGGCATAGTATCCATCGATTCTAAGGTTCGCTTTTATGTAATGTAACAAAACTATTATTTGCACTAATGTTATTACTATAGTTTATTTTCAGCTTAAATACTTAGGATTATTTCCTTCAAATATTTACTGTTTTAATAATTAAAATTAATTTAAATATAATTTAAAATTAATATTTAGTATATATTATTTACATTAACCTTGACGATAAACTTTATAAGTACATATTTCTATTCACATGTTACAGACAAGGAAATCAGAGACATTATAAAATAGACATAAGATTAGTAAATTGCAGAGCTAGGATTTTCATTTTATTCATAGTCCATTCTTTTCTTCCCCCATTAAATTTTTTCCCTGTTTTTACTTAAAATCCATAGGGTTGTGCTTCTGTACAGTTTGCACACCTAGAAATGTAAAATACTGAGACATTACAGATAAAAATGTAGTAAAAATAAGAAACCCTTTGATTTAATGCTCTTCTGATGTTTTGATGTTTTTAAAGAGAAAAATAATGTAAGATTCAGGACCTGGACTTGCTGTGTGGGCCTCTATTCATTTTCCCTTTTGTCTGGCTTGCTTTCTGCTGGCCACGATGTGGATGTGGATGTGGATGTGGATGTGGATGTGGATGTGGAGGTAGCTGAGCTGTTTGGGGCTTCTGTGGTTGGCACAGTCACTGGGATCTGCACAATTCTCAACTGTACCATCTGGGCCTGTGGCAGCTGCTGGAAGGCAGCAGGGAACAGAAGCCTCTGTTGGGGAGGGCTTGGCCCAGGTATGGTCTGGGTAGAGCTAGGCAGAGACAACAGGACCATCTGGGGCTGCAGAAGACTTCCTACTTCATTGAGGTTAATGATAGCAGCTTGAGGAGCAGGTAAGATCATTCTTTGATGGGTTGAACCATTTGTACTTGAACCCTTTGCCACTGGCTGTTGAAAATGATGTAGAGGTTGCTGACATCGTTGTGGAATCAACTGGTAGAATCTCTGTGGCTGCTGTGGCTGCTGCTGTGGTTGCTGCTGTGGCTGCCGCTGTGGTTGCTGCTGTGGCTGCCGCTGGGGCTGCTGCTGTGGCTGCCACTGGGGTTGCTGCTGTGGCTGCCGCTGTGGTTGCTGCTGTGGCTGCCACTGGGGCTGCTGCTGGGGTTGCCACTGTGGCTGCTGCTGTGGCTGCCACTGGGGTTGCCACTGTGGCTGCCACTGTGGTTGCTGCTGTGGCTGCCGCTGGGGCTGCTGCTGGGGTTGCCACTGTGGTTGCTGCTGTGGCTGCCACTGGGGTTGCTGCTGCTGTGGCTGCTGCTGTGGATGCCGCTGGGGCTGCTGCTGGGGTTGCCACTGTGGCTGCTGCTGTGGCTGCTGCTGTGACTGCCTCTGGGGCTGCTGCTGGGGTTGCCGCTGTGGCTGCTGCTGGGGTTGCCACTGTGGCTGCTGCTGTGGCTGCCACTGGGGTTGCTGCTGTGGCTGCCACTGGGGTTGCTGCTGTTGCTGCCACTGTGGGTGCTGTTGTGGCTGCCGCTGTGGCTGCTGCTGGGGTTGCCGCTGTGGCTGCTGCTGGGGTTGCCACTGTGGCTGCTGCTGGGGTTGCTGCTGCTGTGGCTGCTGCTGTGGATGCCGCTGGGGTTGCTGCTGGGGTTGCCACTGGGGCTGCTGCTGTGGCTGTTGTTGTGGCTGCCACTGGGGCTGCTGCTGGGGTTGCCGCTGTGGCTGCTGCTGTGGCTGCCACTGGGGTTGCTGCTGTGGCTGCCACTGGGGTTGCTGCTGTTGCTGCTGCTGTGGTTGCTGCTGTGGCTGCCGCTGGGGCTGCTGCTGTGGCTGCCACTGGGGTTGCTGCTGTTGCTGCCGCTGTGGTTGCTGCTGTGGCTGCCGCTGGGGCTGCTGCTGTGGTTGCTGCTGTGGCTGCCACTGGGGCTGCTGCTGTGGCTGCTGCTGGGGTTGCCGCTGTGGCTGCTGCTGTGGCTGCCACTGGGGTTGCTGCTGTGGCTGCCACTGGGGTTGCTGCTGTTGCTGCTGCTGTGGTTGCTGCTGGGGCTGCCGCTGGGGCTGCTGCTGTGGCTGCCACTGTGGTTGCTGCTGTGGCTGCCACTGGGGTTGCTGCTGGGGTTGCTGCTGTGGCTGCTGCTGTGGCTGCCACTGGGGTTGCTGCTGGGGTTGCCGCTGTGGTTGCTGCTGTGGCTGCTGCTGGGGCTGCTGTTGGGGTTGCCGCTGTGGTTGCTGCTGTGGCTGCCGCTGGGGCTGCTGCTGGGGTTGCCGCTGTGGCTGCTGCTGTGGCTGCCACTGGGGTTGCTGCTGTGGCTGCTGCTGGGGTTGCCGCTGTGGCTGCTGCTGTGGCTGCCACTGGGGTTGCTGCTGTGGCTGCTGCTGTGGTTGCTGCTGGGGCTGCCGCTGTGGTTGCTGCTGTGGCTGCCACTGGGGTTGCTGCTGGGGTTGCCGCTGTGGCTGCTGCTGTGGCTGCCACTGGGGTTGCTGCTGGGGTTGCCGCTGTGGTTGCTGCTGTGGCTGCCACTGGGGTTGCTGCTGGGGTTGCCGCTGTGGCTGCTGCTGTGGCTGCCACTGGGGTTGCTGCTGGGGTTGCCGCTGTGGTTGCTGCTGTGGCTGCTGCTGTGGCTGCTGCTGGGGTTGCCGCTGGGGTTGCTGCTGTGGCTGCTGCTGGGGCTGCTGCTGGGGTTGTTGCTGGGGTTGTTGCTGTGGCTGCCCCTGGGGCTGCTGCTGGGGCTGCTGCTGGGGCTGCTGCTGGGGTTGTTGCTGGGGCTGCCGCTGTGGCTGCCCCTGGGGCTGCTGCTGTGGCTGCCGCTGGGGCTGCATCTGGGTGTTCAAAATGGCTGAACCTGGGACCTGAATTAGAGCTATGGGTGTGAGCTCCGGAGTATTTTTAAAAATAATTTTAATGCCTTGTGAAGGAGGCTTTGGTAAAGCAGGCTGTGTAGGTGCTGGCCGCTGGCCTCCTAGGCACAGAATTCTTTGCTTGATATCTATAGGAGTCTTGGTCCTAGCGGTAAAGCCCTTCAGGGGCGTAGAACCTCTCACCACTGTCTGGGCTGCATGAGCAGGGCTCACCACTTCGGTGACCTTGGGATGAACAGAGGTGGCCTTGACCTGGCTGGCCGGGGTACTTGGTGATGTGCTGGCAGTAGACACGGTGGCTGCAGGAAGTATGCGAGCTTGGTTCCCTTTCACAGAAGATTTCTTGGGAAGACTTGGTGGCTCTGAAGCAGAGGCATGAGATGGAGATTTACCAAAGCTGCTTGCCTGCTGTGGAGTAAAACTGTTGTCCCAGGAGCTGTTTCCTGAGCTGCAGGGAAGAGGGATGGCTGGAGGTGTGTGTTGGCCTCCCTGGCCCTCAACTGGAGACTGAATTGACACAGCCTGAGGCTGTTCCGCTGCTCTCCCTGGAGAAAGCTGGCTGAGATTGGTGGAGCCACTGGAGCTCTGTGCCACCCAATTCTGCACCAATTCCTCGGACTGCCTGGCTGCTTTCCCATCACCAGTCTGTGACCCAGGCCTGGAACTACTGGGTTGGTCATCTGTGGAGGAGTGGTGGTGAGACATCTGTCTCCGTCTCCTACGTCTGGCTTTTTTACGTGACTTTCTCTTTCCAGAGATAAATGGATCATTCAGAGACTGCATGACGGTCGGTTTTGTTATCTGGGATGGATCGCCAGCTTCACATCCAAATAGAGAATCCTCTTGTGTCTCCAGGGCTGGCCAGACTGTTGGTTGTGCATCATCATATGCGACAGACCTCTCCTCTTTAGCATATTTGTCCACATCCACTTCAGAAGGGACCTCCAAGTCACAGGGTTGCTGTTTCCACATATCTACACAACTTCCTGCTTTGGGAAATTTGAGGTCATCCTGCTGACCTGCTTGCCTTTCTTTCCTTTTTTTGTGAAAATTCCATGCCCTTAGCTCAGGAGGGGGTGAACTATAAGAGAGCTTCTGCTGCCAATTCAGGGAGGCTGTAGAATACCTCTTGAAATTCCTTCTCATTGGGGGAGTGTTCATCTTTTGCTTCTTATAGAGCAGCTTGTTTTCAATGCAGGCTACTGATACAGAAGGATCAAGGCACAGGGGCTCAGCTGTAGCTAAGATCAGCTGGCTCTCAAGTGAAAGTCTGTCTTCCTGGGTCCATGTCTGGTTATTGCTGGTTACGGTGTGTACATCAGAAACTAACGTCTGCATCGTGGGGCGTAAGAGAACATGTCTGCTTTGGTAAGGACTGCGGTCCCCGTTAGTGCACTGTCTATAGTCCCGCACTTCTGTGATGACACACCCGCTCTGAAAAATGTTAGCTTGCGAGTTTTCCAGGGCATCCACCAAAATAGGATGCAGTTGCTCTGCATCCACGTATTCAAGAAAGTCCCTTTCCTCATAGGGCAGTCTAATGGTCTCTGAATAGAGTTCATTTTCTCCCTTTATCATCAGCGAATACCCCTCCTCGCCTGGGTATAGGCTGACCACTAAACAGGGCAAGGACTCCCTCCGAACAAGCTTCTCCAGCAAGTTCACATTGCGCGTTAAGTCCTCCGTACCTTCGGGCTCCTTCCCGCACTCCTCAACGTACATATCATACAGCTTTTCATGCAGAGATTTCCCCCTAGTGGATGAGGCTTTCCTCCGAGGAGGTCTCTGCTGGGCGCTTTCAATGACACGATCCGCGTAGTCCATAGCTTGTTCTAAAGCTCTTTGCATTGTGACATAAAGCGGGAGCCCTAAAAGAAGAGAAAACTTAAGTGCGCTGTCGCACAGTGTAAATAATCCATCTTTAACATTGATGCACCATTTTGTAAATACCGCGACTGCGCAGTGGGCTACCCATCTAAGGTCAATATGGCCCCCAAGATACCTGTCCCCAAGGGAGCACTACATCAAATTATTGCTAGTTTCTGAAAATACCTTTATCTGCACAGGCTCTGGTCTCTGCACTGGGCCTCGCCTCGCGTCCGTTGACCTTATCTCAGCCGGAAGTCCATGTGGGATGCTCAAGTCACACCGACTTCTGTACGCATGCGTACCTTCCTCCCCCCTCGGTCATGGGCACTTCCTGTTCTGATGCCGGCCTCTGCCTATTGGCGAGTTGGTTGGGTGAGGCATTTAGGTTAAGTCCATGCAGTTTTAAAAGATAATGACAAAAAATGTTTCTAGGGACTAACGCAGTGTCCTCCTCCTCCCCACCGAGTGTTTCTTTTTTAAACAAAGAACAAAGGAGAGAAAAATACAAAATAAATATGTCCTATATGCTCTCCTCCTTCCCGTAAAAAATGTATGTATGTTCAACAAACAGCTACCTTTGAGAATCAATTATGAGGGAGATAATATGGTAAGATTGGCACAAAAGGACAAGTAACTGGTGGTGAAGGAGTTCAGTTTCCTTAGGGAGGCAAAACAAGTAGTCAGATAATAACAATTTATAAACATTTGGATACGGTGATGAAAGAGAAAGTGCTAAACGAGGGGAAATGAGAAAATCTATTCACAGATAATTGCGGATGAATAGAAATTTATCAGACAAATAAAAAGGGGTCAAGTCCTGGCAATTCTGTGGTTAGAAGAGAAATCTAGATTGTAGTTATACAGGAGGATGCTTTCAACCTCTATTTGAAATTATTTTCCCGAAGGGTCCCACCAACCGTCAGGGATATTTCATACTTATTCAAAATACAATTTATCTAATGTTTTAGGAATTTTACAAGGCAGGCGTTTTTATCCTCATTTTCTAAAGGAAGAAACTGACATTCAGCCAACTTAAGTAATGAGCTCAAGGTTACAAAATGGTAAGCAGCTGAGGCAGTGTACAAATCTAATTTCTCACTCCAAAGCCTGATCTCTTGCCACTTTTCGAAGAAACTACTTCTAAAAGAAGAGAAGCACGTTGTAACATTGATAGGGAATTTCAGGGCAGGTTTCCCACTGGATATTATCTAAGATAATATGCAAATTTTATGGATAATTTTTTAAATATGCATTGAATTACTTATTTCAAAGCAAAATTGATCATTCATGTAGGTGCCCTATTAGAACCAGTCAATGTAGTCCTAAAATTTACATGGAAATATAACACCCAAGAGTAGTGAAGCTGTTTTAAATAAATTTCAACCGATATAAATTGAACAGTTAGAGATCTAAGAAATAATTCCAAAAACATACAGGAGTTTGTTATACAATGAGCTGCATCACATGTGAGTGGAGAAAAGATAATGTTTTCACTCAGCAATGATGGTAACAAGGAAACCTGTTTGAAAAAACACCGCTTTTTTCTATTATCACTTCCATAAAAATAAATGGAGCAATCATGAAACCATAAAACTAGTAGAAGAAAATATTGGAGAATATTTTCTCCAGAGTGAAGGTAGTCTTTCTAAAAGACACAAAATTTAGAAGTTATAAAGTGAGAGGTTTATATAATTATTAAAAAATAAATGAAAACAAATGTAAGACAAATAATCTAAATTAAATTATACATTGGGAGGCAATATTTGCAATATACTTCAAAAAGAACTAATATCCTTAATATAAAAAGAACCTACGGTTCTGTCATGCTACTTTATAGTTTGTTTTCATTTTTTTTTGTTTCCTTATGTTTATACTGATAGCTTTCTATAATCACTTTTAGTCCTCTTTTTTCTTATTCTTATTTTTACCATGCCAGCTTTGCCAGCATTAAATATTTTAATCCCCAGCTACATGTTAATGAATCAAACTACTCCGTATACCTTTCTCCCTCTCTTTGCATTTTTTAGTTGTGTCATTTCTACTTCATCACAGAAAAAAACTTTTGCACATTATTATTTGAATCCTAATATTGCCTTTATTTTAGTACCAGATCTTCAATTATCTATGTTCATTACCAAAATTTCTCCAAATCTTTATCTTTTTATTGTAAAATTATCTAGTTGTAGGAAGAGTTCATATGTATAATATTTCCTCAGAATTTTTTTTTTTAATTCTTAAAATCTTGCTGATTTAAGATCTTGGCTCACACTCTGCCCTTTAGAATTTTTGAAAATTTTGTTCTGCTGTTGTTGTGCTTTGGGTTTTCTTTGCTATGTAAGGGCTTGGCCGTTTTCCTCTGGAGGTTCACATTTTTTAAAAAAAGGTGTAATAGTTTTACTAAGATATTTTTTGGAATTGACCATTCTTTCTCAGTTTTTCCAGGTACATGATGGGAGACTTTTAATATATAAATTCAGAGTTTTCATTTCAACAGGTTTTTATTTTTGTTTTGTTTTTTTGAATAGTAATCTTAAAATATTTTGTTTGTTTCTTTGATTTGCTTTTTTCCTTCAGTGATTTCAGTTATAGGTATGTTGAATATAATATCTTCCTGTCTTTTTTATTATGTTCTTTCTGAATCTTTTTGTATGACTTTGTTTTCTTGTTTCTTTTCTATTCTGTCATTTATGACTCTATGTTAATTGTAGTTATACCTGAACTCCCTTGGGAACTCTATTAGTATTGTATTGCTGCCATAACAAATTACCACAAAATCAATCAGTGGCATAAAACCACACCCATTTTTTTCACAGTTCTTTAGGTCAGAACCCAGGGCAGGCTCAGCGTAGGGTCTCAAAGCAAAAACCAAGGTTGGCTGGGTTAGGCTTTTAACTGGAGCATATGGGGAAGCATCCAAATGTAAGCTTATTCAAGTGGTTGGCCAAATTCAGATTCCTGTGGTCATAGAATCGAAGTTCTCATTTTCTTGCTGATTGTTAGCCAGAAGCCTCAGCTCCTAAGAGTTGCTCACATTCTTTAGCAAGTGTCTCCATCCATCCTAAAGCATGGCTGGCATGTTGAAGCCTTTTCATGCTCCAAGTGTTTCTGACTTCCTTTTCTGCCACCAGCTGGAGAAAGTTTTGTGCTTTTAAGGGCCCACCTGAAAATCCAGGATAGTCCTCCCTATTTTAAGTCATGGTGCCACATAATAGACCATAATTACAGAAGTGGTAACTCACACTCACAGGTTTTGGGTATTAGAGTGGGTCATTTTTGGCCATTTTAGAAATTCTGTCTACCAAAATTACCTTAAAATTTAAATCTCATTTATGCCTTGTCTCTCCTAAATTTTATTATCTCCTGTTTCACTTCTTCCTATGGTTTGTCCTTTTCTATTTGGAGGTGTGTGTTTTTTAAAATAAAATTATAATTCATAGCGTTCTTCCAGTTCTGAACTTGCTTAATAATAAATTTTCTGTTGGAGTGTCAAGTTAAAGTTTTTCTCTGCTCTGTGCAAGTATGGATGTGGATGTGTATCACCCAAAGTAACAACAGAAGATATTTTGAGGTGGATAGAGTAGGGGGATTGCATGGTTCAGTTGATTTCATATTTCAAACTACCTGTTTTTGCTTACTTTATAAAATGTAGATTTTATTGTTGTTGTTGGTGGTGGTGGTGGTGGCATTTTAAACAAGTGGTGCATTTTATTTCAAAGTCTGGTTCTTCTAATTATTTTATGCTATCTTGATTCACTAGAGCTTTTCATCTTTAGTCAGTTATTCTTTTTATCTTTATCACTCTTTTCAAATAATATGTTTTCTCTTGAAAGCGTCTAATTCTTCCTAGTCAGAAATGAAGACCTATGGTGCCATCGTGGGTTGTTGTTTTTTTATGTTCCTTTCTTCTGATTCCCCAGTAACCATTGCTCTAATCTGCCTTTCCCAAATCATTTCTCAATATTTTCCATCTTACAACTTGGACTCAAATTTTCCTACAAATTAATAAAAATATGGCCATTAACCAAGAAGAAAAAAAAGGGGGATCAACATGGCAGTTACAAAATAAGGAATGCAAATACTATTTAAGTATATGGAAAGATATGCATCCTCACAAATAATATAAGGGCAAGTTAAGATTAAAATAAAAGACCATATTTTTACCTAATAGACTGCTAAAGTTGAAAGCCATTCATGATTTATCAAGCTAGCAAATTGTGTAAGGGACAAACATTTTCAAACATTATTGTTAAGGATGTTAACTGGTCCAATTTCTATGGATAACAAAGAACCTGGTAATAGGTTTTGCCCCTGGCTTGGGCTTCAGGGTGATTAGGGCACAAAGGTGGAAATTTTCTACCATGGGCATGTGCTCATTAAAATTTTACTTAATTTTCAATTTTTTAAAAGTCTGTTTACTCTGTTATTTTAAATAACTCCAGCACACAACTGTTATCTATCAGTGGGTGCAGTAATACTTGTTTTGAGTATTACTTGGTGATGTAAGAGCACTTAAAAAAAATGAAGAGAGGGACAAAAACTTCTGGAAGTTTTGGTATTTAAGGGAAAGGGAGGTGGGAATGTAGACTGGTACAACCATTATAGAAATCAGTCTGGTGATTCCTCAAAAAATTAAGAATAGAACTACAAAAGAAAGAGAGAGGAGAGAAAGGAGAGAGAGGAGAGAGAGAGAGAGAGAGAGAGAGAGAGAGAGAGAGAGAGAGAGAGAAAGAGAAAGAAAAAGAAAAAAAAGAACTACCATATGACCCAGCAGTCTCTCTCCTGGGTATATGCCCAAAAGACTCAAAATCATATTTGCAAAGATATATGTAACCCTATGTTCATTGAAGCATTATTCACGATGACTAAATTTGGAAACAACCAAAGTGTCCCAAGATAGAGGACTGGATAAAGAAGATGTGATACATATAATGGAATACTACTCACTCAGCCATAAGAAAGGATGGCATAGCATCATTTGCAAAAACATGGATACACCTTGAAAACATTATGATAAGTTAAATAAGTCAGCCAGAAAAAGCTAAGAAGGATATGATTCCCCTCATATGTGGGATATACAACTGAAATTTGTGAACAGAAACAGCAGTGTGGTGATGCCAGAGGGAAGGGGGTGGGGGGAGAATGGGGTCCTAATATATGGTGACAGGAGATTTGATCTGCAATATATAGATCTTGTTACATAGAAGCCTGCACCTGAAACTTTTATGTTCATTTTTTTGGCCAATGTCAACCCAATACATTTAATACATAAATAAATATTTAAAAAAGTAAGGGGAAGGGAAAGAATGAGCAAACGCACAAAAGAAAACCAGGAAGAGGCCCTCTAATAAAATCTCAAGATAAATGGACATAAATAACATTAAATGTCATATTGTGCTCAAGCCAGATAACGATTGAAAGCCATAAGATTTTTTATAACCCTAGTAAAAATTTTTCTGAGAAATGTTGAGAAAATTCAGATTATAGTAGAGAAATGGATGAGCCTGTGTTGAGAAAGTGAGGCAAGCAGGTTATATTACTACTAAAAATTTTTATTAATGAAGGGATAGAGATAAATTATAAGCATACATAAAGGATGCACATATGAAGACAAAGAATACCCCTATGTAAACTCTCTCAATAATGCACTAATGGATCAGATAAAGATAAAATGTCTAATGATGTTATCAGTAATTTATTTTGAAATTGTAGGAAAGGATGCAAACCTTCATGTAGACATTTGACAAATGAGAAACTAACATACCCAAAGCCACAAAAGTTAATGGCTTATTCATGTTAAGTGCTTTATACATTATAGACAAAATAAATGGTAAATAATGGCATCAGTAACTACAAAGTGAAATCATGTGGTGATATGTGTATAATTTGGATTTCAAATAGATCAGTTAGTAAAAGGAAACTAGAATCCAGAAGCAATGTAATAGCTTTCACAAATAAGCCACCAAAGTAGTCAATTTTATAAAACTAATGAACAGAAAGGCTTTGAGAGTGGGAATGATTACAATGCTATTGCATAAATTGTCACTTTAAGAAATTAGTCAAGGAAAAGATGTCCAGTTAATCATTAAGATCATTTTTATGTGTGTTTGAAGAATAATTGGTTTAAACCCTATATGCTGATAAGTAAGAATATAATGGAGTAGAACTCCCCCATTCTATAAGAGTTCTCCCATATTTTCATGCTATTATCTTAATGGACTTTTAAGGAAAAAGTAGATATTATAACCAGAAATCATGTATATAATAAATGTACTTCTAATTCTTTTTAATGGTTGTTTCATTTTAGAAGAACATGAGAAATAATCTTATAGTATTGGCAGGAAAGTGGCTTTAACAGCTGACTGTTGCAAATTATGTAATTATTAGAGGCCTGGTGCACAAATTAGTGCACCAGTGGGGTCCCTTGGCCTGGCCTGCGGGATCTGCCAAAATCGGCTCTCCGACATCCCCTGAGGGGTCCTGTATTGCGAGAAGGTGCAAGCCAGGCCGAACCACCCCACCAGTGCAGATCGGGGCTGGGGAGGGACTTGGGACGTTGGCCAGCCAGGGAGGGACCACAGGAGGGCTCCAGGGCATGTCTAGCCCATCTTGATCAGTCCAGATTGGCCAGACCCCAGCAGCAAGCTAACCTACTGGTCAGAGCATCTACCCCTGGTGGTCAGTACACATCATAGCAAGCACTTGAGTAGCCTTACCATATCATTAGCGTATTACACTTTGATTGGTTGAACAGATGACCAGACACATAGCATATTAGGATTTTATTACATAGGATTCCACCACCACCCCCTCTAGGGATAAGCGTTTTTTATATGGTGCATACTTCTGAAACTACTGAATTTCAAAATGCCTGTTCACGTGCACAGCTGTGGACATCCACAAATACTCAACTGTCCACTTTTAGAGTCCCCTTGATGATTGAACCATCTAAAACTAGAAAGTGAGAACAGAGCTAATAACAAACAAGCCCTCACTCATGATGTTTTTTATTTATTTTTTCTTCCCACTACTGCATCTGGGGATGCTTTCCACATTAGGCCTCACAGCAACTGCAGCTGTTTCTGGCAATAGTTTGAGATACGTTTCACTGAATTTCAAATATATGGGACTTCCCTTTCAGAAAGGGCATTCTAGTCATACTGCACCTTTCTATAAAACAGAAAAGTTGGGTCTGAAGAAAAGAAATGGAAGAGGGCTCTATTCACAGGAGAAGGAAATCCTATCTAATAAAAGAGAAACATGGTAATTGGCATATGACCACTACCCTTCCCATTGGCTAATCAGGGCGATATGCAAATTAACTGCCAGCCAAGTGCCGGGAGCCGGTCCATCCTTGCTGTTTCAAGGGACCTGGCATATATGGCATATGGTTCTTAATATGTTTGCTCACCTTCTTGGCGCTGTGTTTTAACCAAAGTCACCTCTCCGAGAAAGGTTGAATCCCCAGGTAGGGATTTTCCCCTGAAGTTAGGGAGGGAATAAAACCCCTCAACTAAGTGCCAGGCGGGTAATTAATCCCTTTAACTACGAACAATCATGCTTAAACTACATAATCTTTTCTCCCTGGAATGGAGATAAGAAACGCCCTAACCTTTGTAATAGAGATTGATAGGATTGAATCAACTGGTATAAATACAGTTGTAACAAGACAGAAACACTCAGAACTTAGAACAGAATCAAGAAGACAGAACCTACACGGAGCCTAGAGACAGAAGAACTTCGCTGGAGAGAGCATGCCGGAGGATCCTGGAGAGGGACTGGCCTCGGAGCCTAGAGACAGAGCCTAGCGGGAGAACATGGCAAGGGATCCTGGACTGAACCTGACTACAGAGATTGGCAGGAGAACCTGACTGGAACCTGGACACTGAACCTGACTGGAGAGCCTGGACAGAACCTGGCTGGAGAACCTAGTGAGGGAACATGGCTACAGAACCTCGCTGGAGATCCAAAGCAGAACCTCTCTGGAGATCCAGACCATAACTTGGCTGGAGATCCTGGCTGGAGATCCTGGCTAGGCTACTGATCAACTGAACGTTGTCTCCATGTCATTCCTTCTTTGCCGACTCCGTCCACGCCTTTGGGAACCCCTGGACCTGCTGGGGTTGGACCCCGGCAGCCAAGATGGCGGCCGGCAGCCAGGCAGCTTGAAACAAACATGAGGCTTGCTTGCTTCAGTGACGGAGGACTCCAACTTTCCCCGCCTGCCTTGCCGGCCTCTGAGCTTGCAGTTTAAGAAACATTGTAACAAATATAGAAGCTAAACAAACCCCCAGAAAACTGCTTTCAGGGAGGCCGGGATCTCAGAGCTGGAGTTGATACAGAGTTTCGATTATAGAACCGAAACAAACCAGATACCTTCTTTCAGCAGCAGAGGCCTCAGGGCTGGAGCCAGAGCTAAAGCTGGCCCAGAATAAAAAGAAAAAAAAAAAAAAGGAGCAGTTGAGAGCTTCAGTTGGCCTGAAAACAGCCCTCAGCCCCTCACCCAGATTGGCCAGGCACCCCAGTGGGGATTCCCCCCCTGAAGGGTGTGTGACCAGCTGCAAACAGCCATCATCCCCTCACCCAGGCTGGCCAGGCGCCCCAGTGGGGACCCCCACCATGATCCAGGACACCCTTCAGGGCAAACCAGCTGGCCCCCACACGTGCACCAGGCCTCTATCCTATATAGTAAAAGGGTAATATGCGTCCCAGCACCGGGATCAGTGGAGCCGCGAGGCCTCCCAGCACCGGGATCAGCGTGACAGGGGGCAGCGCCCAAACCCCCTGATCGCCCTGCAGCTCTGTGTGTGACAGGGGGCGGGGCCACAACCTCCCTATCCACCCTGCTCTGTTCATGACAGGGGAAGGTGCCCCAACCCCCTGATCAGCCCTGCTCTGTGCCTGATAGGGGGGAGCTCCCCAACCCCCTGATCGCCCTGCGGCTCTGTGTGTGACAGGGTGTGGCGCCTCAACTCCCTGATCCGCCCTGCTCTGTGTGTGACAGGGTGCAGCACCCCAACCCCCCCGCCCCCCACGGGCCCTGCTCTGTGTGTGACAGGGTAGAGCCATAACCTCCCCCTCAGCCCTGCCCTGAGTGTGAGAGTGGCGGTGCCTCAACCACCTGATCAGCCCGGCTCTGTGGGTGATAGAGGGTGGCGCCCCAACCCCCCCCCCCACGGGCCCTGCTCTGTGTGTGATGGGGTAGAGCCATAACCTCCCCATCGGCCCTGCCCTGAGTGTGACAGTGGCAGCGCCCCAACCCCCTGATTGGCCCTGCTCTGTGGGTGATAGAGGGCGGTGTCCCAACCCCCTGATCCGCCCTGCCCTGAGTGTGACAGGGGGCAGTGCCCCAAATCCCCTATTGGCCTTATTCTCTGAGTGACAGGGGGGAGCTCCTCAACCCCCTGATCAGCCCTGCTCTGTGAATGACAGGGGGGAGCTCCCCAACCCCCTGATTGACCCTGCTCTGTGCGTGACAGGGGACAGCGCCCCAACCCCCTGATTTGCCCTGGTCTGTGAATGACAGGGTATGGAGCCCGAACCCCCCTGATGGGCCCTGCTCTGTGCATGACAGGGGGTGGCGCCACAACCTCCCCATTGACCCTGCCTTGAGTGTGACAGGGGGTGGTGCCCCAACCCCCCAATCAGCCCTACCCTGAGCGTGACTAAGGGTGGCATCACAACCTCCCGATCCACCCTGCTCTGTGCATGACAGGGGGCAGCGCCCCAACTCCCCAATCGGCCCTGCTCTGAGCCTGACCAGGGGCTGCACCTAGGGATTGGGCCTGCCCTCTGCCACCCAGGAGCAGGCCTAAGCCAGCAGGTCATTATCTCCCGAGGGGTCCCAGACTGCGAGAGGGCACAGGATGGGCTTAGGGACCCCCCTCCCCCCCAAGTGCACAATTTTTTGTGCACCGGGCCTCTAGTTGAATATAAAGAGTTATGTGATTTATCTCTTTTATGAGGTGCTGCTGGAAAGGAGAATAAACGTTTAAAAAGTGGTGACCTTGATATAAATTCCATATTTAGCCAGTGGTGAAATACTATTAAGAATGAAGGGTATGTGAAACATGGGACATAACTGAGAAGATTCAACAGATGTAGGCTGGTTGACAATCTAAGGACTTAAACCATCAATGCAGATAATAACAGCAATAAAACATTATGTACCAGTTTTTCCATTACAAAGTATGTTTACAGCAGGATGTGATTTGCTTCTCAGAACAACTCTATGAAGTTAAGCGCCCTTATAATTGTATTATCAGGTAACTGAAGTTCAGGAAAAACTTACTTGTTCATGATCACACAGCTTGTTAGTCGATTCTTCTGCCCATGAAAATCTCCTCTTCTTCTATTCTCTATCACATTTGGATAAAGATTAGACCCACTTGTTTTTGGTTTTTTAAACTTTTAATAATATTTCTAATGTCATTCTATGGTATTATATTCTTATAATCTAAGTATAAAGTGTTTTATCCCTACAATTTTTGTTCACAAGAATCCTTAACATATTGTTGCATTTTAATTGTGTTTATATTTATAAAGAAACTGGTAGGCCAGTGCACAACAATTTGTGCACTCGGGGAGGGGGGGGTCCCTCAGGCCTGCCTGTGCCCTCTTGCAGTCTGGGACCCCTGGGGGATGTCCGGCTTGTTTCGGTCCCCCCTCCCTCAGCCACCCGGCCTTCTTGTTTGTTCCCACCTCCCTCAGGCGCCTGGCCTGTTTCCGCCACCCTCAGCCACCTGGCCGGGTTGTTTTGCTCCCACCTCCACTGCCCAGCTTATTTTTGGCCACCTGGCTTGCTATGCTCCCAGCTGGTATATGCAAATTAAGCACCATCTTGGTTGGCAGTTAATTTGCATATCACCCTGATTAGCCAATGGGAAGCGTAGCAAAGTTACGGTCAATTATCATGTTTGTCTTTTATTAGATAGGAGGATACAAGTCATTATATCATTTTTTTTCTAAAAATGCCCTATTTTTGCAAGATGAAGTTGTTAGGTTATCAGTATTTAAACCATTTGTTCTTTTAGTGAACTGTAGGTGATTCAGATTAATGGCATTTCTTTCTAGTCATAAAAATCTAAAAATTACTATTGACTGGAATTGATACTAAAATTACAATAAAATTGCCTAAAAATATTGAAAAGAAACTAACTTGAAGAATGCATAAATTATATAGAATTCCTACGTTTCTCCCTCAGAGTCCAATTCTATTTTAAATTAAAACAACTCACAGTTTAATTCTGCCCCATTTTTTAGATACCTAAATAAAAGCCTTTCATCATAGATAGGAAAATGCTAAAGTACCTTAACTTATTTGTGGAGAGCGGCTACAGTGTTTGGATGGGTTCAAGCCTGGGACTAATGAGAGGGCATGATCCTCTCATGGCAAAGCCATGTGCAAGTCCCAGCACAATTATAGCCAAAGGCTATAGTTGTAACCTTGACCTTATGGTCCGAACCTGTGGTCCCATGTGGCTAAGTAATATGGGTTGCGGGAGATGCAGCAAGTAAACAAAGCTTGATCAGGTGCGTTTAATTGAGTAGATTCAAAACCCACGAGAATGTTGTAACCACGCCCTTATTTTGCCTCATGGAATCTGGCTATAAAATAAAGACTCAGCTTGAAGGTCGTGGTGCTGTCTCTCCATCAGAGAGGGCAGCATCCCATCCAGACCCAGCTTTCTTCTCTTGTCTGTCTTTTCTTAATCCTTCACCGCCCCCTCTCAGGCTCACCAAACCTGGCTGTGCCAGTGCGGCACACTTATTAAATGTGTTTAATGCTATATGTAATAATTTCAAATATATAACTATATAATTTGTTTACCTCTTTCTCTCATATCATGGGACACTTTTAGGAATATATGTATAATGTAGATTAAATGCTTAGATATAAAGAACATTTATAAACTGATGAACAAAAATCGCTACAGAGGCAAAGAAGCATTGAACAGACTGTCAAACTACAGTGGGAAGGCTGGGGAGGGTTGGGGGGGTAAGAGATCAACCGAAGGACTTGTATGCATGCATATGAGCATTGCCAATGGATGAAAGACACTGGGGGGGGGGAGGGGGAGCATGTGCTGGGGGGGGTAGGGGAGGCCGCTGGAAGGTCAATGGGGGAAAGAAAGAGACATGTGTACTACTATTTGTAATACTTTAAACAATAAAATAAAATTAAAAAAAATAAATGCTTAGATATCTGTTTTCTTAACGATTGTATTGGCCATGATCTAGTCAGTTAAAGCAAATTTATTCTGAAAGTTCAGTAGGGGAATTTAATATGGGAAACTAGTAATAAATATGTTAGAAGAGCTGAAATGACAGAACATGAGGCAATCAAGAATTAGGAACAGCAGGAAACCACTACTACCCGTATGTCTGGAGGGAAAAAGAGCAAAGAAGCAGTGTCAGACCCATAAGCTGAAATGACAGATCCTCTCTTGGAAAAATTCCAACCTCAAAGTCAGTTGGCAGGAGAGACTAGAAAATAGAGGAAGTATTTATGGGCTAAAGTGGTGAATGAGGCAGAGAAGATTCCATCTCCAATGGTACTTACACACTATAGAAAAAATAGAAAATTAAAAAAACTCAATTAGTGATAATGATAGGCTAAATATAAAAGAGTCATACACTACAAAATTATAATTCTTTATTGTCCTAATCAATTTTTGTTATAAATTTGATCTTTAAATATTGAAATAATATTAAACTTAATTATTGAATATTCGGTACCCCCTCACTTGCTTCATGCCTGTTTTATTGGGGTAAGACTATAATGTCTTTCTAGTTTGATGTATTTCACTGCCTATGTTTTCTTCTAGGATTTTTATGATTCCATGACTTAAATTTAAGTCATTTATCCATTTTGAGTTTATTCATGTGTATGGTATAAGTTGATAGTCTAATTTTTTGTTTGTTTGTTTGTTTTTGCATGTACCTGTCCAATTTTCCCAACAACATTTATTAAAGATACTCTTTTTACTTTGTCAAATATTAATTAACCACAATGTCATGGGTCAATTTCTGGGGTCTCTGTTCTGTTCCATTAGTCTATATGCTTGTTCATGTGTCATTACCAGGCTGCTTTGATTACAATGGCTTTGTAGTATAGTTTGTTATCCAGTATTGCAATCCCTCCAACTTTGTTCATCTTTCTCAAGATTGCTGAGGCTATTCTGGATATTTTTGGTTCCATATAAATTTTTAGAACATTTGTTCTAGATCTGTAAAATATGTCACTGGTATTTTAATAGGGATTGCATTGAATCTATAGATTGTTTTGGGTACTGTGGTTATTTTAATGATGTTAATTCTTCCAATCCATGAACATGGTATATGTATGTTTCCACTTGTTCATATCTTCCTTGATCCAGTGGTCCCACTTCTGGGAATACATTCTAAGAATCCCAAGATACAATCAGAATGAATCCATGCACCCCTATGTTCATAGCAGTGTTATTTACAATAGCTAAGATCTGGAAACAACCCAAGTGACCATCAGTAGATGATTGGATAATAAAGCTAAGATCTGGAAACAACCCAAGTGACCATCAGTAGATGAGTGGATAATAAAGCTGTGGTACATTTACACAATGGAATACAACATGGCTCTAAAAACGAAGGACTTCTTACTTTTTGCAACAGCATGGATGGACCTGGAGATTATGCTAAATAAAATAAGCCAGTCAGAGAAAGACAAATATCACATGATCTCACTTATATGTGGAATCTAATGAACAAAAAAACCTGGTGAAAAAATGGGTCCCGAGACATGGATAAATGGAACAGTTTGACAAATCAGAGAGAAGAGGGGTGTGGGGGGGATGAGAAGTGATTAACCAAAGAACATTTATGCATATATACATAGCCTATGGAGACAGACAATAGTGTGGTGAATGCCTGGACTGGGTTGGGGGCTGGGTGGAGGGGGGCATGTAGGGGGAAATGGGGAACATCTGTAATACTGTCCAAAATATATATAAATAAATGAATAAATAAAAACAAAAATATTATAATTTATTAAAGGACTTCTAGCCATTTTGCTTGAGCAACTAGGTGAATGGGTGGCTATCAGTGAGATAGAGACCAGGGTAAGAGTAGATTTGAAGAAAAAAGTAAAAGTTTAGTTGTAGGACACAAAATAGTATGATAAATAGGTAGCTGGATATATAAATCTAGAGTTTTGAGAGTGTTTAGAGCTAGAGATACAAATACCAGGGACAAATAATAGAGAGGGAATTTAGAGTGAGATTAAATGAGATACTACATATGAACTTGTAAGAAATAATAGCTTTATTAAGATATAATTCTCATTATATAATTCACTTATTTATAGTGTATAATTTAATGTATTTTTAATTGTGGTAAAATATACATAACAAAATTTACTGTTTTAACTATTTTTATTGTACAATTTAGTGGCATTAAGTACATTCATAGTGTTGTGCAACCATCACCACTCTCCAAGTCCAGAAATGTTTTATTATCCCAAGCAGAAACTCTGTACCCATTAAACCACAACTTTTCATTCCTTCATCTTTGCCAGCTCAGGGTAACTTCTGTTCTACTTTTATCCCTACAAATTCACTTATTCTATGTATATTATTTAAGTGGAGTCATGTGATATTTGTCTTTTTTTTATTGCTTAAAGTAATACAAAGGGTATTACATATGTGTCCATTTTCCCCCCCGCCCTAGACAGTCCCCTAGCCTCCACTATCCCCCAGTGTCTTATGTCCATTGGTTATGCTTATATGCATGCATACAAGTCCTTTGGTTGATCTCTTACCCCCATACCTCCTGTCCCCCAACCCTCCCCGTACTTCCCGCTGCAGTTTGACAATCTGTTTGAGGCAGCTCTGCCTCTGTATCTATTATTGTTCAAAAGTTTATAATGGTCTCTATTGTCCATGAATGAGTGAGATCATGTGGTATTTTTCCTTCATTGACTGGCTTATTTCACTTAGCATAATGCTCTCCAGTTCCATCCATGACGTTGCAAATGGTAAGAGTTCCTTCCTTTTTAGAGCAGTAGATGTACCACAGTTTTCTAATCCATGCATCTACTGATGGGCACTTAGGCTGTTTCCAGATCTTAGCTATGGTGAATTGTGCTGCTATGAACATAGGGGTGCATATATCCTTTCTGATTGGTGTTTCTGGTTTCTTGGGATATACTCCTAGAAGAGGGATCACAGGGTCATATGGGAGTTCCATTTTTAGTTTTTTGAGGAAACTCCATACTGTCTTCCATAGTGGCTGCACCAGTCTGCATTCCCACCAGCAGTGCACAAGTGTTCCTTTTTCTCCACATCCTCTCCAGCACTTGTCGTTTGTTGATTTGTTGATGATAGCCAGTCTGACAGGTGTGAGGTGGTACCTCATTGTTGTTTTGATTTGCATCTCTCAGATGATTACTGACTTTGAGCATGTTTTCATATGTCTCTTGGCTTTCTGAATGTCCTCTTTTGAAAGGTGTCTATTTAGGTCCTTTGCCCATTTTTTGATTGGATTGTTTATCTTCCTTTTGTTAAGTTGTATGAGTTCCCTATAAATTTTGGAGATTAGGCCCTTATCAGATATGACATTGGCAAATATGTTTTCCCACACAGTGGGTTTTCTTGTTGTTTTATTGATGGTTTCTTTTGCTGTGCAGAGCTTTTTATTTTGATGTAGTCCCATTTGTTCATTTTCTCTTTAGTTTCAAGTGCCCTAGGAGCTGTATCAGTGAAGAAATTGCTTCGGCATATGTCTGAGATTTTGTTGCCTTTGGATTCTTCTAGAATTTTTATGGTTTCCTGTCGTACATTTAAGTCCTTTATCCATTTTGAGTTTATTTTTGTGTATGGTGTAAGTTGGTGGTCTAGTTTCATTTTCTTGCATATATCTGTCCAATTTTCCCAACACCATTTATTGAAGAGACTATCTTGGCTCCATTGTATGTTCTTGCCTCCTTTGTCAAATATTAATTGAGCATATTGGTTCGGGCCGATTTCTGGGCTCTCTATTCTGTTTCATTGATCTATATGCCTATTCTTGTGCCAGTACCAGGCAGTTTTGAGAACAGTGGCTTTGTAATACATCTTGATATCTGGTATTGAGATCCCACCTACTTTGTTCTTTTTCAGGATTGCTGCAGCTATTCGGGGTCTTTTTTTATTCCAGATGAATTTTTGGAGAGTTCGTTCTAGATCTATGAAGTATGCCGTTGGTATTTTAATGGGAAGTGCGTTGAATTTATAGATTGCTTTGGGTAGTATGGACATTTTAATGATGTTGATTCTACCAATCCATGAACATGGTATGTTCTTCCATCTGTTTATGTCTTCCTCTATATCTTTTTTCAACGTCCTATAGTTTTATGAGTAGAGGTCTTTTACCTCTTTAGTTAAGTTTATTCCTAGGTAGCTTAATTTTTTTGGTGCGATGGTAAACGGGATTGTTTTTATAATCTCTCTTTCTGAAAGTTCACTATTGGTGTATAGAAATGCCTCAGATTTCTTGGGGTTAATTTTGTATCCTGCTACATTGCCAAATTCATGTATTAAGTCTAGTAGCTTTTTGATGAAGTCTCTAGGGTTTTGTATGTATAATATCATGTTGTCTGCAAATAAGGACAGTTTTACTTCCTCTTTTCCAATTTGGATGCCTTTTATTTCTTCTTCTTGCCTAATTGTAATGGCTAACACTTCCAATATTTGTCTTTTTGTGTCTGCCTTATTTCATTTAGAATAATGTTTTCAAGCTTTATCCATGTTGTACCATGTAACAGACTTGCATTTCTTTTAAAGCAAAGTAATATCCCATTGTATATATAGACCACATTTTGTTTATCCATTTATATCTTGATGTATATTTGAGTTGTTTGCATCTTTTGGCTGTTGTGAGTAATGCTGGTATGAACATTGGTGTACAAGTATGTTTAAGTGTTTGCTTCCCATTCTTTTAGGTGTATACCTAGGAGTAGAATTCTAAGATCATATGATAATTCTATGTTTAATATTTGAGGACCTGTCAGATTGGTTTCCACAGTGGCTGGCTGTAGCATTTTATATGCCTACCAGCTATGTGCAAGGGTTTCAATTTCTCCACTTCCACGCCAACACATGTTGTTTTCCATTTTTTAATTAATAGCTATCCTGGTGGGTTTGAAGTTTTTTTATATAAAGCTTTTTGCACAGTGTTCCCCCCCCCCAACCATTTCCTCTCAGTAGATGCATGCCAATTTCAGAATCTTTCCCTGTTTCAAAGAAGCACAGTGCTAAAGAAAACTATAGAGAGCTTCAATGCACTGTTTGACTTCCATAACTTTAATTTTACTTGTGTGCCATATAATTGCTTCTTTATTATGTCCAAAAGATTTGTTAGTTCCCAATATTTTCACTGAATTTAAAGTTAGAGTATTTTCTCCTTAACAAGGCCAGACTCTAAACTAGTCCTCTTAGAAACCAACCCTTTTACAAGTGTATATATGTTGAAAGTATGTAGTGGAAAGAGCTGAAGAAAGCATGATATATTTTAAGACCTGCTGCTTGCTCTCTTTTATTTCTTATTAGATTTTTAGGAGCTTAAGGACCTATATTTTCAAGTAAATCCAAGTTGGAGCATATGCTGCCTTTCTCCACAAGACAAATATCCTATATAACAAAAGTCTAATATGCAAATCAACTGAACAGCAGAAGAACAGGGTGCTATGACGTGCACTGACCACCAGGGGGCAGATGCTCAACACAGGAGCTGCCCACAGCCCACAGGCCCCAGGCCAGCCAACACGGGTGGCAGCAGGGAACCCCTCAATCACCCCACCGGTCACCCGCAGATCAGCCCTGATCGCTGGCCAGGCCCAGGGACCCTACCTGTGCACAAATTTTGTGCACTGGGCCTCTAGTTTTGGAAAGTAAAATAATATAAAATCAGGGGCTTAAGAGTGGGTAACATTTCTTTCAAACACTTAATATCTATATAATAAAAGCCTAAGCGACCTTTATGGTGAAATGACCGGAATGACCAGTTGCTATGATGCACACTGACCACCAGGGGGCAGATGCTCATCACAGTAGCTGGCCCCTGGTGGTCAGTGCTCTCCCACAGGGGGAGCTTCGCTCATCCAGAAGCTGGGCTCATGGCTGGTGAGCACAGCGGTGGTGGAGAGGGCTCAGACCCTCCTGCCATGTGCGCCGGGTCTCTAGTCTACACTAATAAAAGAGAAACATGCAAATTGACCATCCCTCTGCTATGCCCACCAGCCAATCAGAGTGAGTATGCAAATTAACCCAACAAAGATGGTAGTTAATGTGCATATGCAGGCGCAGACTAAAGACTGAAGACAGCGTAGAAGGAAGTCAAGCGCTGCAGAAGGGAGTGAAGCGGCAGAGAAGGGAGGGAGCCAAGGCAGCGGACACGGGAGCGGAGCCTTGGCGGGCTTTGCTCTCTTCTATGCTTCACTCCGGCTTCAGGAAGCCCTATTCTTGCAGGAATCTTCCTGCAACGGGCCTCTAGTATATATATAATTATGTATGCTAACCTAGCACTAGTTACCTCCAGTAGCACATAGAAGAGACCAATGAATTAGAAGTTAGAAGAGGTGAGTTCTGATCCCATTTCTGCCACTAATTAGATAGGCAAGCTTGGATAAATCATGGACTTCTTTAGGCATTGGATCCATTTGCTATAACTTTAGGAGGTTGAAAGAAGTAACTGTCTGAATTGTTAGCACAGTATATTGTATCTACTGCAGGGCCACCCTTTTCAGGAAAACTCAGTCTTTTTTAAAATGCACATTCACATTTCTTTGCTGGAATGGATAATTGAGTGATGACTCACAATTGTGAACTGTTTTCTGCACATCTATGTATGTCCTATCTTTACAGCCATTTTATAAACATTGAAAGTGTAATGATTGAACTTTTTGCCTAGATTGCAGATCATGTGTTCTATACAATAGATGCTGAGTCATATGGGCTAATGAGTTTTACCAGAATTCCTAGGAGCATTATCCTTTACCCCATCTATCCTATTCCACAGGATTTCCCTGATTGCAGAGAGCCTGGCACCATAGCAGTCATGCTGCTTATTTGATGATGGTGGATGGTAGTCTTTACTGTGAGAGTGTGTAATTCTCCTCAGGGGGATCATATGTTTATTAATGTGCCACAAGTTGCTTGCTTCCTGCTAGCTTTTCACAGTAAATAAGACCATAGCGTTCATTGGCCGCTGCTTTATTTTAGTTTATAACATCACCTCCTGATGAACAAAAACAGCAAATAGGTATTAAAACATTGAAAGTAATTTGAAAATAGTGCTATCCTGGGGAGTCCAGAATTCCAGACATTGCCAGACATTTGTAAATCAGACCTCACCAGGTTGGGGAATCAAAGGGAAGGAAGAATACCTAAGTGTGTTCGTCTGGAGCCACTGTCCAAAAATTAGGGGTCAGTTGCATTTATAGAACAGCAGGAGGATGGATGGGTTTAGGAGTCCATAGTTTCCATCAACTTTACTCATTCTTGTCCAGCCCCAATCACACATCACAGATGAAAGCTCTAAGGAGTTATCTGGACTCTTACTCTTCACACTAATTAAACACCAATGAACTGAAGACATCCTTCTGGTGTTACTGTGCATCTAACCTACCTTGTCAACAAACACTGTATCCGTACTGCAAAATGGAAATAGAAAGAAGTAGGAAAAAGGGACACGATCTTTATAATAAGATCTAACACAAAATGTGTGCTCACCAGAAGACTGGCACTGTTCTGAGCCCTTTATGCATTTAACACGTTTGATTCCCACAACCACCTATGGTGTCTTCAGTCTTATTTTCTCTTTACACAAATGAGGAAATGGAAGCACACAGAGTCAAGTAACTTTCCTTCATTTCAAAAGTAATGAGTGATTGAGCTGGAATCTGAACCTCACCAGTTGAGCTTGTGTGTTCTTGCTGTTAACTCTGCATAGGTAATTAAAAAATGCCTGTTATTAGATATAAGGAGGTGTGGTAAAACCCATTTTAAAAAAACAGCAATCAGTAGTGTGAGGAGAAAAAAGCAACCTAAGATTCATGAATTTAAAAGATTAACGTGTAAGGTTCAAAATTAGAATTCACGGATTTAGGTCTTAGAAAAGTCTGTTCTTTATGAGTTCTAACATGTTGTACAAATATCACTATTATTCCAAAACCTAACTATTTTCTTAAGACACTTTTGGAGTATGTCCCAAGGTAGTTAATAGCTTAACTTAGGTAATTAATTTTTTTCTGAAAAAATAATCTTAAAATGAGCCTGGGCAGAGCATGCTCTGGTCTGTACTGGATTAAAATTAATAAATTATGCATGAACAATGTTGCTGGCAAACCCAAAGAGGATTTTTTCCCAGTCGGTGGGAAGCTCAAGTTAAAATTTAACATGCTTTTCTCTCAAAGCTGTTTCTTTTTCAGTATTTCCAGGCTGAAAGATTGACTGTATCTTTCATATACTCAGCTGAGAGAAATGCTTCATCACACACACACACACACACACACACACACACACACACATCTCATTATTACCCAACACAAAGTCCAAACTCTTTACACTGGCTTACATGACTTTTAGTCTGGCTCTTGTGCACCTATACAGTCTCAATTCTAGCTGTTCCTTTATTACTACTTTATAATCCAGCCACACCAAGTGATTTGCAGTTCCTCAAACATGCCAGGTTGTTTCATGCCTTCAAGCCTTTGTGCATACTAATCCCTGAAATAGCCTTTCTGAAAATTGCTAAATTCTTGCTCATTCTTGAAGAAAACCAGGTAATGCCCAGGACAAGAGGTGGAGGCAGGGTGGGCTAGAAGGGATCAATGGGGGGAAAAGAAGGATGCATGTAATACTTCCAACAATAAAAAATTAAAAAAAGAAAGCAGGTATCACATTTTATGAAATCTTCTTGTTTCTTTCTTTGACACTACTGTTGTAATACATAGGCCTTTGTAGTGCTTTCCCATTGAATTCCAGCTATTTGCTTGTGTTTCACTTCTCCTGAAAGCTTATACAAAGCTTAAAAAATTGACATTCAATAATTCTAAATTTTAATTTTGTGGAGAATTTATTTGTTTCCTAATATAAAGCTAAATAGATAACTGTAAAGGAAAACTTGTATTTTTTCTCTTCTATTGCCAATACTTCTGACCCAGATGTGTGTGTTTATTCCACACCAAGCAATTCTGCAACACCAACTGGCTGTCCCCGCAATTCAATCCAGTTCTGACACTATCAACCTGGTGTTAGCATCAGATCTCACAAGTTACGGGCTCATTTCCACACAGTTGGCCCCCCAAAAATCAAATGCCAATTGCAAGTTCAGGTTGTTACCTATGATTCTGACTGATCAGCTACAAATCAGAGATTTCTGTTACCCCCTCATGGGATTCAGTCGTTTTCTAAAATAGCTCACTGAACTCAGGAGAACGGTGTACTTACTATTATTGATTTATCAAGGATACAAATGAATAGCCATATGGAAGAGATGTGTAGGGCACAGTATGATAGTAAAGGTACAGAGCTTCCATGCCATGCCCTCTCTGGGTGTCTCCCTCCCAGCACCTCAGTGTGTTCATGAACCCTGAAGCTCAGAAAGTCATTTTGTTCAAGAGTTTTTAGAGCCCAGCCAGCATGGCTCAGTGGTTGAATGTCGACCTATGAACCAGGTCACTATTCAAATCCCGGTCAGGGCACATGCCTGAGTTGCAGGCTTGATTCCCAGTGTGGGGCATGCAGGAGTCAGCCGATCAATGATTCTCTCTCATCATTGATCTCTCTCTCTCTCTCTCTCTCTCTCTCTCTCTCTCTCTCTCCCTCTCTCCCTTCATCTCTGAAATCAATAAAAATATATTGGGGAAATTTTTTTTGAGAGTATAATCTCTAGTACCTGCCGTATTCCATAAAGTTCACTGGATGGAGCTAAAAGTTTCAACCCTCTGGTCACTTGGTCCTTAGGTGACCAGGCACATGCAGAGGCTATCCAGGGGCTCTGCCTTAAGTGAGCCTATTAACATAAACTCATATGTGATAAAGGGGCTCCTTATGAATAACACTCTTGTCTCTCAGGAAATGTTAAGAGTTTTGGGAGATCTGTGCCAGGAACCTGGACAAAGAACAAATTTATTTTTTATTATGCCACAACTAGCTATGTCCTGGCCATTTCCCATCATGTCATTTTAGCATTAAAAAACTAAGAATCTAAATCAAGTTGCTGCTTAAACTTCAAAGCATTTAGCTGAATAAGGAGGACTTTGAGGCTGTGGTTCATGAGTATCAGAGCAGAGCAGAGAGGAACCAGCATTCAGAGAAGAAGAGAGAGAGAGAGAGAGAGAGAGAGAGAGAGAGAGAGAGAGAGAGAGAGATCAGTGATGAGAGAGAATCATTGATCGGCTGCCTCCTGCACACCCCACACTGAGAATCAAGCCCACAACCCAGGCATATGCCTGGACTGGGAATTAAACCATGACCTCCTAGTTCATAGGTTGATGCTCAACCACTGAGCCATGCCAGGCAGGGTGCAAATGCAGGAATTTGCTGATCGAATACACAAACAAGTCATTGGGCACTTAGCAAATGAGCAATTCTCTACAGAACCTTGAATCTGGTGTTTTAATCCTTTCTTTATTCACACTGCCTGCCACCATGCCTGCCACATTATCAGTGTTTTTTGAATGTCCAGAGACATAAATAGCAAGCAGAAATGGTGCAATTTATTAGAAAACTTCCTTTGGTCCCAACTCTTTCAATGAGATCTCCAAACATGATTTCTCTTGTCATGTATTCTAAGTTATAAACCTATTTTGGGGAATCAACAGTGAGTAAAATGAGACACTGATTTTTGAAATGATTCTGTGGAATCAATATTAGGATAGGATTGTCCTTACGTAAAACAGTGGAATGTTTCTCTTGTCTGACAATTTGGACTACAGGTTCAAACCCAAATGGATATGGGTCTGTAAAGAGAGTGACTTTGCAATGCTTTTATCCCATACTGTTTTCTGCCCAGACTCATTGATAACCTATTGTATTTTATTTAATATGTGTTTTGTATTGATTTTAGAGAGAGTAAGGGAGAGACAGATATAAATATCACTGATGAGAGAGAATCATGAATCAGCTGCCTCCTATACACCCTCTACCGAGGATCAAGACTGCAACCCTGGCATGTGCCTGACCTGGTTCATGGGTGGACACTCAACCACTGAGACACAATAGCTAGACAATAACCTATCTTCTTATCAAGACAGCCAGTACTATAAGGATTAAGCAGCCTTTTTCCTGGCCTTCCATTATGTTTAATAGGTCAATATTTTTCTACTCTGTTGAGTTTGCCAATTTTAGCATAAGCTTCACATTTTACTGACCTAATTTTTCCTTTATACCTTTTCTTTTTCTAGATACAAAAATCTCTGTTGAACATTTTTTAAAACAAGCCTGTATATAATACCAGCAAATGAAAACTATACAAATGGCTCCAAGCATTGTTTAGTTAGGTGACAAGAGAGAGCCCTGTGGAATAAGCCACAATGCCATTGCCATAAACATCAATTAATTAGTGGAGTTTTTACCTCTCTCTCTCTCTCTCTCTCTCTCTCTCTCTCTCCCTCCCTCCCTCCCTCCCTCCCTTCCTCCCCCTGTAGACATACTTCCTTGGCAACACTTGCTTGCCAGCATGTGCCTGAGCCCCCTTGATGGACTAATCAGGAATTCAAAACTTGTTAGAAATGAAACAATAAACAAATCTTGAACAATTTTTGAAGAATTTTACCAAAATTAGCAATGCCCCTCTCTGAGTAAGACTTAATTTTAATTCTTGAAAATAAGCAATGGAGGATCAGAACAGCAAAGGAAATGTGGAAATATTTTCCTACTTTTCACTTGAATTTCTATCTTAGACAATGTTAAACAGCCCTCAAATATTAGCCCCACTGATTTCTGTTCCTGTGCAGATGAGTTTTTTTCCCCCTCTTTGAAGTTGTCTGAGTATTTCTCATCCTGATTCTCTGGGGTTTGCCTGTTTTCCACAGGTTTGCCTGCTTTTCACACCAGATTCAGGCTACCATATTTATTCTGCTTCCTTACAGAAACTCCACCTATTGTATGAAAGTATCCATCTCACTTACCGTGGGCGAAAATGACACTGGACTCTGCTATAATTCCAAGATGAAGTACTTTGATAAAGCTGAACTTAGCAAAAGCAAGGAAATTTCATGCCGTGACATAGAAGATTTTTTACTACCAGCCAGAGAACCTGAAATCCTATGGTATAAGGTATGAACTGTGAATAATCATTTTGCTTATACTTAAATAATGTGTATTTTACACTTGAAAAAGTTGGATAAAAAAAGTAATGGGCGTATTACAGTTCAACTTTGCCTTCCTAAAATGCTACAACAGGTTTTGCTATCCATTGTATGTTCTCAAACCAGTGAGTGACTTTGATAAATGCTAGTTAATATTTGTATCAGTAGTCCATTATAAGGAGCTGATGTGTTTATATTTATATCTAGTTTATACCCACAGTGCCTTCATTGATAATTTCAGGAACTAAAACTAAAATTAATTTTCAAGCTCTTCATGTAAGCAGTCCACAATTTCCCCAAATAAGGAGAGAAAGATTTATTTGCTTCTGTGATAAAATAGTACACTAGTTTTATTGAAAAGTTCTATGTAATGGAAGTATTTTGGTGCATATTCTAATCCTTTTCATATACAAGCATTCGTATTTTAAATAACATCTGATGAAAATTTATAACATTATAAAAATGTTAGATTAAGTTTTTTTCAAAAAGCAAAAGAAACTTCAGGCTTATACAGAATAAATCAACCCTGCCCTTACTATCACTGAATTTCAAGATTTGAACATACTCTTCAGTTCATTTCTATATCATAAAATATAATTCTGTTATTGAATATATTCAATACTATACAATTTAGATGCTATGAACATTTATCTGGAATATTTTGCCCATGTTTTAAAGATTCTTAGTGTAAAATTTGCTTTATCCAACTCACTGAATTAGCAATTAAGGAAGCTGGACCTCTTAGTAACTAAATCCACTAATACAAATGTACAGATCATGAGATCCCATGATGGACTATTCAGGAATTCAAAACTTGTTAGAAATGAAACAATAAACAAATCTTGAACAACTTTTGAAGAATTTTGCCAAAATTAGCAATGCCCCTCTCTGAGTAAGACTTAATTTTAATTCTTGATAATTAACAATGGAGGATCAGAACGACAAAGGAACTGTGGAAATATTTTTCTACTTTTCCCTTGAATTTCTATCTTAGACAGTGTTAAATAGCCCTCGAATATTAGCCCCGCTGATTTCTGTTCCTATGCAGATGAATTTTTTCCCTTTTTATTTTTTTTAAATATGACAAACTCTTTGTACCACATCTTTTTAACTTTTTTGTTAAATATATTTTATTGATTTTTTACAGAGAGGAAGGGAGAGGGACAGAGAGATAGAAACATCGATGAGAGTGAAACATCGATCAGCTGCATTTTGCACACTCCCTACTGGGTATGTGCCCGCAACCAAGGTACATGCCCTTGACCGGAATCGAACCTGGGACCCTTGAGTCCGCACGCCGACGCTCTATCCACTGAGCCAAACCGGTCAGGGCTTTTTCCCTTTTGTAAGTTGTATGAATATTTCTCATCCTGATTCTCTGGGTTTGCCTTTCCACAGGCATATTCTGAGTAAGTCCTGATGATTGCTTTGAGCGGAGAGGAATCTGGGGAGCTTGATCCAAGGTCTCCAAGAACAAATACTTTTATTAGCACTTATATGTGTACATTCAGCTTCTAGATACTCAATTAATTTTCTGTTTTGCTACTAAGTTAATCTAAAGAGGCATGCCCCTCTTCTCACTTTTTGCCAGCAGTATCTCAAAATTTGCCAAAATCTTAGAAAGTACATGCATGCACACATACATACTCAAACACTCATTTTTTTTAAATGGCTGGCCTGACATTGGTTCTTTAGTCATGTTTCCACTATCACCCCATTCATTGTGACTTTGAGCTATAAAGACCATAACTAGTAGAGTGATGAATGGAGATCATGTATATGTAAAATTTAAAAGTCTTATAACAAATCAAATTATATTCCCATAGCCAAGGAGATATATGTTCCATACATTCAGTGCACAATGTATGCAATTTTCAAGTTTGCACAAGTAATATGAGGATATAAAAGGTATATTTTGGTCTGAAATAACTGGGTAATTGGCTCCCAATTATATAAAGGCATTGAGCCACATAATCAGTTTGCAGAAATTTGATTTGGCAATACATTATTTTAGAAATAACATTACCTCTGAATAGTGTCAAATGGTTTAAAGCTATTTTATCCTCATTCCATTGATTTGCAATCTGGCTAGAGGAAATAGACTTCTGTTTTGGCATAAACAGAAATCTCCTGAGCCAACATCATTACAATCCAAAGCTGAATTCAGAGACCATAATTTGGTAGACCTATCAACAATGAAGACAGATATTTATTGAACTATAAAGACCTTTAATATAAATATTGTCTATTTCTTTCATGGATTATTGAATGTATGTGCTGTGAAGAGATTCAACTATCTCTAAAATAAACATTAAAATATTTAATATATTAAAATAGAAGCATTTTCATCTATAGAATTACTTTTCTACTTCTCACTAAATTTATTACTTTGTATTTTATGTTACCAATTATCAAGGTGGTTATTTCTCAATAATCAATTGTGGAGTATTAGATGATGTCAGGCCTTAGCGGGTTTGTTTGGCTCAGTGGATAGAGCGTCAGCCTGTGGACCGAAGGGTGCAGGGTTCAATTCCAGTCAAGGCCATGTACCTCAGTTGCAGGCTCCTCCCCAGCCTGGGCCCTGGCATGTTCAGAAGGCAACCAGTCATTGTATTTCTCTCACATTGACATTTCTCTGTCCTTCCCTCTTTCTTCCACTCTCTCTAAAAATCAATGGAAAAATATCCTCGGGTGAGGATTAACAAAACAATAAAATAAAAATTATGTCAGAAGTAATCTTAACAAATGTCCCTTTTTATATCTAATAAGTTAATACATATCTGATTTAGAGACACTAATATTAGAAATTAATAAAGTCTCTCTTTCTAAAAATACCTTTTTAAAAACATTGTGGTACCTGATTTTCCAGACATGTGGAAAAGGTATGAAAATCTTTAGAATCAATTCCAAACTATTTAACCCTTTTAAAATATAATTTGAGAAAATTTTTGTTTAGTTATTTTAAATACTTTATCTTTAGTTGCTATATAAATATAAATGCTATGTAAGTAATACTATAGAAGTAACAACATATAAATATAAATATTACATAAGTAAAATATAGTAATACTCTATAGTATAGCATGTATGAATACTATATAAGTAGTATATAGTAATATACTAGAGGCCCAGTGCACAAATTCATGCACGGGTGGGGTCCAGCCAACCGGCCACAATAGGGGCAGATCAGGGCCGAGCCTGTCAGGAGGAGGAGACAGTGGGAGGTAAACAGGCCGACTCACCATGATTGGGGCCGATCAGGGCCAGGACAATTGGGCAATTGGCTGGCAGGCCCCACCCCCTATTGGGGTGTGGGGGGGGGCTATCAGGGATCAGCAGCTGTGGGGGGGGCTGTGGGAGGTTGGCCAGCCAGCCCCATCTCGAATGGTGTGTGGGGGGCGATCAGGGGTGGAGCTGGCTGGGGGAAGGGCCACAGGCCAATCGGGGTGGTGTGGGCCCATCAGGGGTGGGGCCAGCCTGTGGGAGGGGCTGCAGGAGGTTGGCCAGCCAGCCCTATCCACTACTGGGGTTGGGGGGCGATCAGGGGTTGGGCCAGCTTGGGGGGAGGGGCTGCAGGCCGATTGGGGTGGTTGGGGACCATCAGGGGCGGGGCCGGCAGGGGGGAGGGGCTGCGGGAGGTTGGCTGGCTGGCCCCACCTCCTATTGGGGTCAGAAGGTGATCAGGGAGGGACTGTGGACAGATTGGGGTGGTGGGGGCCCATTGGGGACAGGGCCCATTGGGGGAAGGTGCTACAGGAGGTTGGCTGGCTGGCCCTGCACCCAGATTGGGCTTTTGTGCTTGCCGCAGTGGATGTCATAGGGACCGGTCATTCTGGTCGTTACAGCATTCCAGTCTCTGGCTTTTTATATATATAGATAGCATTTATTTATACTATACTAGAGGCCTAGTGCACAACATTTGTGCACTGGGGAGGGTCTCTCACTCCAGCCTGTCCTCTCAAAGTCCGTGACACCTCGGGGGATGCCCACTAGACAGACATCCCCCGAGGCGTCCTTAGTGCTACCACAGAGGCAGGAGAGACTCCCACCATCGCTGCACCCTCCAGCCATAAGCCCGGCTTCTGGGTGAGCTGTGCTCCCCCTGTGGCAGTGCACTGACCACCAGAGGGCAGCTCCTGCATTGAGTGTCTGCCCCCTGGTGGTCAGTGTGCATCATAGCTACCAGTCATTCAACCATTTGGTCGATTTGCAGATTAGGGTTCTATTATATAGGACTAGAGGCCCGGTGCACAAAAATTTGTGCACTCGGGGGGGGGAAGGGGGGGTCCCTCAGCCTGGCCTGTGCCCTCTCGCAGTCTGGGACCCCTCAGGAGATAACGACCTGCTGGCTTAGGCCTGCTCCCGGGTGGCAGAGGGCAGGCCCAATCCCTAGGTGCAGCCCCTGGTCGGGCTCAGAGCAGGGCTGATTGAGGAGTTGGGGCGCCGCCCCCTGTCATGCACAGAGCAGGGCGGATTGGGAGGTTGCGATGCCATCCTCAGTCACACTCAGAGTAGGGCCGATTGGGGGGTTGGGGCACCCGCCCCATGTCACACTCAAGGCAGGGTCGATGTGGAGGTTGTGGCGCCACCCTCTGTCACGCACAGAGCAGGGCCAATCAGGGGGTTGGGGCGCCGCCCTCTGTCACCCACAGAGCAGGGCCAATCAGGGGGTTGAGGAGCCGCCACTGTCACACTCAGGGCAGGGCCTATGGGGAGGTTATGGCTCTACCCCCTCACACACAGAGCAGGGCCCGTGGGGCGGGGGGGGGGTGGTTCAGGTGCTGCACCCTGTCACTCACAGAGCCGCAGGGCAATCAGGGGGTTGGGGAGTTCCCCCATATCAGGCACAGAGCAGGGCTGATCAGGAGGTTGTGGCCCTGCTCCCTGTCACAAACAGAGCCGCAGGGTGATCAGGGGGTTTGGGCGCTGCCCCCTGTCACGCTGATCCCGGTGCTGGGAGGCCTCGCGGCTCCGCTGATCCCAGTGATGGGAGGCATATTATCCTTTTACTATATAGGATAGAGGCCTGGTGCATGGGTGGGGCTGGCTGGTTTGGCTTGAAGGGTGTCCTGGATCAGGGTGGGGGTCCCCACTGGGGTGCCTGGCCAGCCTGGGTCAGGGGATGATGGCTGTTTGCAGCTGGTGACACACCCTTCAGGGTGGGGGTCCCCACTGGGGTGCCTTGCCAACCTGGGTTATGGGCTGAGGGCTGTTTTCAGGTAGGCGGGTGACTGATGTTCCCAACTGCTCCTTTTTTTCTTTTTTTTTTTATTCTGGGCTAGCTTTAGCTTTGGCTCCAGCTCTGAAGCCTCTGCTGCTGAAAGCAGGTATCTGTTTTGTTTGGGTTCTATAATCGAAACAGTGTATAACTCCAGCTCTCATATCCCGGCAGGCTGAAAGCAGGTTTCTGGGGTTTTGTTTAGCTTCTATATTTGTAACTATGTTTCAAACTGCAGGCTCAGAGGCCGGCAATGCAGGCGGGGAACGTTGGATTCCTCCATCACTGAAGCAATCAAGCCTCATGTTAGTTTCAAGCTGCCTGGCTACCGGCCGCCATCTTGGCCGGCAGTTAATTTGCATATAGCCTTGATTAGCCAGTGGGAAGGGTAGCAGTCATATGCTAATTACCATGTTTCTCTTTTATTAGATCGGACTAGAGGCCTGCTGCAGGAAGAGATTTGTGCAATAGGCCTTCCTTTCCCCTGGCTGCTGGCACTGGTTTGCCTCCAGCACCTGGGGCCCAGGCCTTCGCTCTGGCAGAGTTCTGGCCGGGCTGGCCCCGGCCCCGGAAATCTCAGGCTTTGCTGCTCCGCCAGTCCTGGGGCCGTCAGGTTTTGCTCCACCTCTTGGAGAGCCTACGTATGCAAATTAACCACCATCTTCGTTGGTGGTTAATTTGAATATCATGCTGATTAGCCAATAGGAGGTGTAGCAAAGGTACGGTCAATCACCATGTTTATCTATTATTAGATAGGATAAGTAATACAGTATGTCCTTGGGTTACGTCGGAGATCCGTTCCAACTGCATGGCATAATGCGATTTCCGCCAAAAGTCGGAACCCACCTACATAAGCACCTGGGTCACTCACATGGAGCACATACACAGCAGTAATGAAGTGAAACAGTAAAAAAAAATTAAAAGAAAGATAATTCTTGACTTTTACTTGTTGTAAATCCTATATAATAAGAGAGGAATATGCTAATTACCTGTTACGCCCTGAGGTGTAAAGACAAAGTGCGTCACAACCAGATCATGGATCAGCAGGAGGGTGGGCCAGCGAGATACAAGTGGGCTGCAGAGAGCTATAGGAGGGGGCAGGGAAGCAAGGTATAAGGGGGGAGGGGGAGCTACTGGAGGGCAGGGCAGCAGGTGGAGAGTTATAGGAGGGCAGCAACGACCTACTGGCTACAAGCAGGCAGCAGAGAGCTACAGGAGGGGTCAGGGCAACAAGCTAAGAGGGGAAGGGTAGCTACAGGAGGGTGGAGCAGTGGGTGGAGAGCTACAGGAGGGCAGCAGTGACCTACTGGCATATGGATTGATGCGCATGGCTACTAGTAAAAAAAAAAAAACATAAAGCACATATGTATATACATCGAAATGACAGATTTTTTTAAATAAATAAATGGGAGATGGTGACGTAACCATGAAACAATGTACGTCGAGTCCGACGTAACCCAAGGACTGCCTGTATATGGTATTTATAAAAATATACAAATATTATATGCACTACAAAAATTGTATTTCTTTATGCAGGAATGTAGGACAAAAGCATGGAGGCCAAGTATTGTATTCAAAAGAGATACTCTGCTCATAAGAGAAGTCAGAGAAGATGACATTGGAAACTACACATGTGAATTAAAATATGGAGGCTTTGTCGTGAGGAGAACCACTGAATTAACTGTTACAGGTAAACACAGTCTTCAATATTTCATTTTCAAGTAATGAATCTACCATTTGATGTTTTGTTTTTGTGCCGCATATTCACTTTTCTAAATCTATGCAATGAAAGAAGAACTTAACCAAATGCTAAATGGATTCTTATAGGTGAAATTTACTCCTCCTTGCTTTTAAATCATCTTGCATTTCAGTTCTCTTGAGAGGTTAAAGAAAATATGTTTTCAGAATTATAGAAATGTTAGCTTTTGAAAGCACTTAAAATAATATGTTTGCAATATCAGAAAATTATGTTTATATTTTGTAGTGGTATCATTTTCAGAAAAATTTTTTGAGTGTTGAAATGGAATTCATGAAATCCATCTTTGTCTTCCTGTCTTGCTCAAAACTAGAAAAAAATTATTTATAACTCTATAAATATAACATATTTTTTTATCATGAACTTGAAAATAACATAAGTTCAGGTACAATAGCTCAATAATTATGTGAGATGTAATGCGTGAAGTCATGAGAACAAGGTAGAAGGTCATGAGAACAAGAATCACAGCACTGTCTAAAATCAATAAATCTATAACTCACTAGTCTCATGACCTTGTTTGAATCACTACAATCTTCAGAATATCAGTTTCCTCGTATATAAAATAGTGATGACAAATTTTGCCTTATTTACCTCAAAGGGTTTTTGCAAGGATCAAATGAGGTATGGTAATATGGATGGGATCAGTTGGGAAAATACAGAATAATATCCAAATGTGCATCATTTTTGTCATTTTAAATCATGTGAAATATTGTGTTCATATTTTTTACTTTATAGTGTACTTCTCTAAAAGTGCTTCCAAGGGAAAAAGGGAAAGAAAACAATATTAGGAAGTTAAAGACATTATTCTCCTCTTATTGAGAAAAATTCTTCTTGGTGATTTTCTGTTGCACAATCGTATTTATGAAACATATTAAAAGTATAGAAAGTATATCAAATACTTCAAAGAAAATTTTATTTGCGTGTTGACTCACATAAGATAGTTTCCCTGCATATGAAAGTACTTTGTAGTAGTCTTCTTCACCTTATAATAATCATCTTTTCTTTTAAATCTTGAATTATGATATATTTTGAGTTTTAAACTAAAATTGGTTTCATGAAATTTACTTGGTGAATAGTAATTATCCTAATTGAAATAAATTTTAGTTAAACATATAAAGTTCTCTTTGGTAATGCCTAGGATAAATATTACACCCAGTAAATAAACGATACTGGCAATATGTTACACTTGAATAATAAACACACATTCAGTCTTTCATTATGTACCTATGGTATGCATGCATGTGTGTAATTTACTATAGTTTGGATTTCACTTCCGCTGAGTGTAATATGTCTCTGTATATAAAATTAAAATTAATAGCTAATCACTTTGCCTCCCTATCTGTTTAATGAAATAGTGAAAAAAATATAACTGACTATACTTGGGTATTCTTTATCAAAGATATCGACTTTTTATTATTTTTTTCTCAACTATACTGATGTAACTTTTCTAAGGAACAGGCATTGAGAAAAAGCAATTTAAAAATATAATGCAAAATCATATGTTCTGAAAATAAATAGAATGCACTTTTAATCTTTATTCTTTGGAGAGTATAGCTAATCCTTGTAAGCAAATATTTCCATTTTCTAGAAATACTAGGATACTAAACCACTATTGAGTAAAAGGAGATTAAAACACAGTCTCCTGGAGACTGTAAATTGGGTCCCAAATGTTAAGACAACTTAAATGAGGCTATTTTATATAACCAATAATATAATTGTTTTCTCCTAGATCAGTGGTTCTCAACCTTCCTAATGCCACGACCCTTTAATACAGTTCCTCATGGTGTGGTGACCCCCAATTTCATTGTTACAAATTGAACATAATTAAAGCATAGTGATTAATCACAAAAAATATGTAATTATATATGTGTTTTCCGATGGCCTTAGGCGACCCCTGTGAAAGGGTCGTTCGACCCCCAAAGGGGTCTCGACCCACAGGTTGAGAACCGCTGTACTAGATGCTATCCAGAGCTACTATATTTTTCTAACTTAATTTCTCCCAAAATATGTCCTTTTTATATGAAAAGGAGGAATAATTATTTCTTCATATCCAAGAGGAAGTTAATGACAGTTTTAATGAAAGTTTTCATTCAACTGATTATTGTGAATACCTCTAAGTTAAATAGTTTTACCTTTGACAATGATTTGGGCAAATAAGTAATAAACCAAAATTTGACTACATATGAAATTTTGGGCGAGTGGGAGAACTGCATGCCCTGGAATTAAAATAGTACCATTCAAATGCATTTTATGTACTAACAAGTCTATTGACAAGATATATTTATGTGTAAGATTGCTATTAATGGTGTGACACTATAACAAACACATTTATTTTGCCTGTGCCCAAATTAAAGAACAATTCTTAGAACACAAATTGTATCTCTCAGTAAAGCATCAAAGGTGGGCATTTATCTTGATGATAATTGATCACTGTTTTGTATCTTGGTTTTCTGAACATCATGATCATATTGTTTTTAATATAAATAATATGCAAATCATGATATAATTTAGTTTTAGTAGATCTACCATAGCTGATAATAAATATTTTGAAGTGTGTTAGAATGTTTCTTTAAAATGAAAAAGTAAGAATCCTACATGTAAAGGGGAAAGGATATTTCTGGATAAAGTGGCTAAATGTATAGGCAATATTTTTAGCTTTTATGGGAGATTCTTATTAAAAGCTTATGGGTACACTATCTGCATAAGTATCTGCATATGTTATTTGGAATCTTTCTGCATGGGACATATATCTATTTTCCCATCTTTATGTACTTATTCAATCACTTATTTATATCAGTATGGACTCATAGATACTTTATACATTGGTGTGTAATCCAATATCACCTTATTTATTTTATTGCTCAATTTGTTCTAGCTTTGGCCCTTAGGGGCTCTTTCAATTAACTAATTGTCCCTCTGACATACCCCCATCTATGTGTGTGTGTGTCTGTGTGTGTGTGTGTGTGTGTCTGTGTGTCTGTGTGTGTGTGCGCGCGTGCGTGCATCCTTATTTTGGTACCATACAGTATGCTTCAGGATTATCTTTTGTATTTCCTGCTCCTGTCCTAGCATTAGTTTTTGTTTTGCAAAGAGCCCTCATTTTTGTTGTTGTTTAGTTGGACAATAGTACTAGAATCTAAGACCTGGATATTGGGAGTACTCATTGCTGCTGGGGTATAGTTGCTTCTAAAACTTCTCAGTTAACAGAGCAAGGAAATATGTGTACTAATCCAGGTATATACATATATTTATAAATATGTATATATGTAACCATGGGTTTCTATATTAAACTAAACATGAGTTCAGTCTTATTTCTCCAAATCTAATCCATTACCATTGGGAATATTCTAGCCTCTTCCTGTCCAATAGTGAAAAACCTTGTCCTGATCATCTGTTAATCATTTACTTAATTATTCAATTTAAATGAAGATGTATAATGAAATCAGGATTGTTAACCTGTACTCCTGTGATAAACAACTTTATTAACTACTAAATAGTGCTTATATATAGTTTATTTTGCCTTTTGTCTTACAAACTCCACTCATTTCCAGTGTTACTTAGGTTAGCACCTTTTCCCTCTATCCCCTTCAGTGAGTTTGTCTCATATATTTGTAATATATTTAGATTGTTCTATCACATTCTGCATTGCACCCTGGGATCTTCCATCCTCCTAAATGATGCCTTTAAAAAATTATACACACTAAGGGTTCTACCCTCTGAGTTCTTGACTGAGACCCCCTATAATATGACAGATTAATAAGAGAAAAACAAACAAAAGTTTATTGACATGTATACCAACTATATATATATATATATATATTAGAAGGCCCGTGCACAAAAAATTGTGCACTGGCAGGGAAGGGTGGTCCCTCAGCCCAACCTGTGCCCTCACAGGGATCACACTGCTGCTTGCCCTGCCCGCCCCCACCCACCCCGCCCAAGACACAGCAGGCCCAGATGGATCCCACCCTGGGGCAGACAGCAGCTCAGATCCTGCTGCCGCCTGCCCCTCCTACCCCACCCAAGACACAGCAGGCCAGGATATTGCCTTGGGTGGCGAAGCGGGATCTGCCTGCAGTATGCAAATTAGCTGCCATCTTTATTGGCAGTTAATTTGCATACCTCGCTGATTAGCCAATGGGCGGCGTATTGGAGGTACGGTTAATTTCAATCTTTGTCTATTATTAGATAGGATACACACACACACACACACACACACACACACACACACACACACATTGAACAGACCCAGGATAACTAAGTACCTCTTTGAGATGGCTCAAGCTACCACCTTAAATACCATAGTCCACTTAAGACAAAAGAAATATTGGGGTGTAATTATGGGAGCTTTTTGAGATTTTGTCAGCTCCTCTTCCTGGTACACAGAGGGAGACACTTTTACAAATAGAGATTTCCTTATAAATGTAAATTTCCCTCTAAAACAGTAATGCCTTTGTTTTCACAGTTTCTCCTATATCTGCAGTTTCGCAAAATAATCAGCTCTAAATAATCCTTATATCAAAAATTCATATTTTGAGGTGGCATACTCTACTAACATATACCTACCTTTGAAACTTCTCCAAGAAGTTTCACAGTTCAGAAGATCAATTGCTTGATTACTTCACATCTCAATGAACCAGTCTTAATCCTGAGAATAGGTTAATTCAAGAAGTGATGTTACAAGTGAGCTCTCAACTTTAACCCTGCATGGTGTGAGCAATCATGTATTCAATAAGAAGCATTTCTATGGAAACACAAGAAAAACAAAGGTTAGTGGTTGGAGTAGACTATAAACCTAGTTTCTGAGTCCCGAGGGGAGCCATTGAGATTCCTAAACCTTGGGTTCAAAGAATCCTATTTTGTTTTTGTGGTAGAATATGTGTACATTTCAGTGGCATTAAGTACATTTACATTTTTGTGCCACTATCACCACCATCTATTTCTAGAACTTTTAAATCTTTTCATACCTAAACTGTACCCATTAAACAGTAACTCCAAATTACTTCATCCCACCAACCTTGGAAACAACCAATCTATATGTCTGTAACTATGAATTTGAGTTTTCTAGATACCTCATATGAGTGAAATTATAAAATATTTGTCCCCTTGTGTCTGACTTATTTCATTTAGCTGTCTTCAAAGTTCATCTATGATATCTCATTTCATTTATCACCAAATAATATTTCATTGTATGGCTGTACCATGGTTTCTCTACTCTATTAATCTATTGAATGATGTGTCTTGGGTGCTTCCAGCTTGGGTAGATTATGAAGAAAAGTTAATATATACATTCTCAAGCAGGTTTTGTGTTTGCATAAGTTTTCAAATCAGTTGAGTAAATTCCTATAAATGTAATTCCTAGAGTGTATGGTAAGATTATATTTAGTTTGGTAAGAAGCTGCCAAATTGTCTTCTGCAGTAGCTGCACTATACTGCATTTTCATCCGTGATGAATGAAGACTTACACTTGTTCTGCATCCTTTCATCAATTTGAACTCTTATTTGGATTTTACCATTCCATTGGGTCTATAGCAGTATCTCATTGTTGTTTTAAATGCCAATTCCCTAGTAACGAATTATTTTGAGAATATTGTATGTCCTTATTTGCCTCATGTATATCTTCTTTGGTGTAGTATACTAGTATGTTCAGATATGTTACCTACTTTTTAATTGGGATGTGTTTTTTTCTTATTGTTCAGTTATAAGAATTCTGTGTATATTTCTGATACAAGTCCTTTATCAGATACATATATATTTTGTATATATTTTATTGCAGTCTGTAGCTTTTCTTTTAATGTTCTTAATAGTGACTTTCACAGATCAGAGGTTTAGGTTTTTAATTTAAAGTTTTCATATATATATATATATATATATATATATATATATATATATATATATATGCTACTGAACAGTAGAATGACCAATGATCGAACGACTGGTTGACCAGTCGCTATGTCGTGCACTGACCACCAGTGGGCAGACACTCAACACAGGAGCTTCCCCCTGGTCGTCAGTGCATTCCCACAGCCAACCTCCCACGCCCCCCCCCCAGCTGCCCTGATGACCCCAATTGGCCAACCTCTCGCTGCCCCTCCCCCCAGCCAACCTCCTGGGCCGATTGGACCCTATCACCGTTGGCCAGGCTGAGGGAACCTACCCATGCACCCAGCCAGTAGGTATGATGTGCACTGACCACCAGAGGGCAGACGCTCAAGTCAGGAGCTGCCTAGTGACAACAACTTTGCAGAATGCCCTCTAGCACTCCGGACCCCTCAGGTGATGTCGGACCGTCAGTTTCAGCCCAATCTCCACAGGCCAGGCCAAGGGACCCCCACCTGCCAGAGGGACCCTGTTCACTCGTCAGATTCCCTTTGAGCCCTGGCGCTGCCCCAGGTGTGGCCAGCCAGAGAGGGACCGCGGGAGGTTGGCTCCAGGGTGTGTCCAGCCTGTCTCGCCCAGTCCCACCCTGCCCTATCGGCCACCTTCTCATTAATTTCCTTTCTATAGACTTAACCTTATAGATTCCTTCTAAACACCATATATCAGACCCTAAACCTCTGCCAAATTATTTGTGAGAATGTGAGTAAAGGGAAAAAGTCATGTCCAGTAGTGGTCCAAAAGAGACCTAGTAATTCCAAAATAAATAAAACAGCTTGACTTTTCTTACAATATGAAATAGTTAGACAAAAGCTACAAACATTAGTTATGGTACATCTTTTTGGATTTGTTAGGTATAAGAAAAGCAATATACAATTTATAGATTTTTCCCCAGAAATGTTGATTAAATTATATGACATTTACTTTTACCTGTTTAATAGTTATTTTCCTCCTAGCCAAAACATTTTTTATAATTTTCAAAAGAAATATTCAAAACAAAGTAACAACCATATTTTCATCATAAAATTTTGATATGAGTCAGACCAGTTTAAAAAACAGTTAATTTCTAGGACTAGAGAGAAGTAATTGATTGTGAAAATGTTATAGCAGGAAAAATAAGATTCCCAATAAAATGTAAGAGTCAGCAATACAGTGAGGAAAGGAAAACTGACTTGAAAAAAAAGTTAAATGAGTGTGATGGTTGCTACAAGGATGTGATGGTTTTAGTAGTACTTTTATATTTGGTCTAACATTTTTAACAGAGTTAATGTAGCAATATAGTCAAAGTACTTTGCAATCAAACAATGCTCTCAAAAGGTACATCTTCTTTGTCTTTTTATGTATGAAAAAGCTGAGGCAAAGAAAGGTTAAGTGGCTTTATCAAGGCCACAAAGCATCATGGTGACAAATTGAGGCATAAAATTTAATTTCCTGAACTTCAATTTATGATTTACTCCATGGGATAATTAATAGCAGGCATTGTACTTTTCATATTAGCTCAACTGATCACTATGAAAGATTTATCTTTTAAGTTCAACTGAAACACATTTAACACATGAGACCTTTAATTCTTTTGCCACTGATGTAATTAAATGGTGTATTTGTGGTCTAGCCTGGGGGTGGAGTGATTACTTTTAATTTTTTTATATTTCTTTAAAAAATGGTACCTTTTATCTCCCCATTTAAAATCTATTTTTGTTAACTTATATCAGAGAATCAAGTGTGCTTCATTGATTGTTACTTAAAAAGAATCAATGAAAATGATAATAGGCTCATATTTTTCCAGACTTTACTGTGTGTATTTAGTAATGTGCTAGAATTAATGCCCACAACGATCTTCATATATATTATTTTTTGATAAAAAAGAACATACTGTACTCTTAGATCTTTTTATAAGTAAACATCTACCATATTCTGCTACTCAAATATTATTTAGATTTTTGAATGAAAAGATATTAAAGCTGATGAATAGAGTGAAACTGAGTTTAATCAACTTGGCCATTTAATCTAGATTTGGAGTTCAGTCCCTAGAGCAAAAGACCTGTCTTAGGAGTAATTTCTAATGATAACTCTCCTGACACTAAGTACCTTAATTTATTGTTTGATCTCTCAATATATTTAATGATTTGTCCAAATCAATAAATCAAGCAAACATTTAATGTCAAGGAATGATAACTTTTAATAAAAAGTGTGATGTGTTTACTCTTAAGCAGAAAATGTATATACATTCTAGACGATATCAATAGCAATTTGAGATGTACCATTTCTGATCCTGGGGAAACAATATATTATTCATTTAGATGATTTCCATCAATATAGCAATAATAAGTATTAGTAATCAGAATAGTTAATACTTATAATTTACTTATAATACTCATAATTTACATAATTTACTATGTGCCCAAATATGTTCTAATCCTTTTTAATTATATTTATTGGGGTGACATTGGTAGTAAAATTATATAGGCTCAAGTGTACAATTCTATGATGCCTCATCTGTATATTGCATTGTGTGCCCATCACCCAAAGACAAATCTTCCGTGACCATATATTTGACCCCCTGTACCCTTTATTAACCCCCTACTCTCTTCCCTCTGGTAACTACCATACTGTTGTCTGTGTTATGATTTTTTCTTTGTTTTTCTTATTTGTTCACTTGTTGCTTTCACTGTTATATCCCACAGATAAATGTATGGTTTTTTACTTCTTCTTACTTTTCTTAGTATGATAAAGTCAAGATGACTCATCTATTCCAAATAACCTCAATTTATTTACCCTTCAGAAATTCTCAAGTGCCTGCTAAGTACCTGATATTCTATATTTTATAAATTGCACTTGAAAAATAGTCTATTTTTTCATTGCCCACTATTGTTGATCTCTTAAATTGAAAACAACACAAAACAAACAAACAAAAACAATGGATATCCATTTCTGAAAATGTGGTTGATTAGATATTCCACTTTCCTGCTTTAAACACCTAAAAAATGCTAAATATAATATAATAGAGTAGAAGATTATCTAGCTTTCAAGAAAGTTTTCAAACACATCTCAGGAGCCAAAAGGAAAAAAGGAACTAAAAACTGGAGCAATTGAAGAACTTGACTCTGAGGCCATCATGAGCGGGCAGCATGTGAGTGGCACAGAGGAATGTAGGGATTGTCATTATGAACCACCAAAGGCTTGGCTTTCATTCATTACATGGGGAGATGAAACTAGGACGTCCAAGGGTGGGGACTTGGAAATGAAGTTCCCATATAAACCTGGTATTCTAAAAGGGCTAACATGAAAGTGAAAAGAGGGGAAAAAAATGTGATCTCTAGCACAGGAAGAAGATAAACCAGTTTGCATGCCCAGGTATGAACTCTCCATTTATTGAAACAAACAAAAATGTGTCCTATTAATCTATAGACTTGGGGTTTAGGGGTTTGAGTGTATACCACCTGTGTGGCCTGAAAGCCCTTATGCAAAAGAACAAACAAAACAAAACAAAAAGAACATACTAATGGTGCCAGGCTGGTATTTACTGGAAACATATAAAGCAAAAGTCATAGAGCAGTGGTTCTCAATCTTCCTAATGCCATGACCCTTTAATGCAGTTACTCATGTTGTGGTGACCCCCAATTTCATTGTTACAAATTGAATATAATTAAAGCATAGTGATTAATCACAAAAACAATATGTAATTATGTATGTGTTTTCCAATGGTCTTAGGCGATCCCTGTAAAAGGGTTGTTCGACCCCCAAAGGGGTCATGACCCACAGGTTGAGAACTGCTGTCATAGAGGAACATAACTTCAACACATGCTGCACAGCATTTCCCCAGTGGTTGGCAAACTGCGGTTCGCGAGCCACACGTGGCTCTTTAGCCCCTTGAGTGTGGCTCTTCCTAAGCCTTAGGAGTACCCTAATTAAGTTAATAACAATGTACCTACCTATATAGTTTAAGTGTAAAAAATTTGGCTCTCAAAAGAAATTTCAATCATTGTACTGTTGATATTTGGCTTTGTTGACTAATGAGTTTGCCGACCACTGTGAAGCCCCACTGAAGATTGCAAGACAAAAAAGGACATAATTTGCCACACTAAAAGTGTCTTAGGACAAAATATAAAATGGACTAGGGCCTCCATTTTATAAGCTGTAAAGATTCTTTTGATGGCAAGACATAGTACTCTGACCCTAGGATAGATGAAAGGCCGAACTCTTTATTACATACAGATCCATCTGAGAGATGCCTGGCACCTAGGGGGTTGTACCCTTGGACAGGGTAACAGCAAGCTGAAACTGTAGGGAACAGCTTATGGATGATGAGTGGGGTGGTGTTAGTTAGGTTTTGAGGGCTCCCTGTTGATTGGCTAAGTTTGAATAATGTCACAGCCTCACAGGCATGCAAGATGTCCTTAGTACCTGGCGCCTAGCTTCCAGGGCAGTTAGAGCTGGTGCATAGTGACACCTGAGTATGAGAGCCCAAACAAGGAAGTAGTTGGGATGCATTAATTGGCTACTCAAGAAGGGGAACTCAATAGCCTCCAGCCAGGGCCTCAAATGGGCCTGGGTCAAGACAGCATAGCCATGGATACAGACAGCAGTGTGGTGAAGTCCAAGGGAGGGGGAGGTATGTGTGGGTGGAGGTGGGCAAAGGGGGATATAAAGAGGGGCACCTGTAATGTCAACCTACATTTTTTTAAAAAAATAAAACACCAAGGAGGTGGTTTGGAGGATCGGTTGAAAAAGGTAAAGGGATTAAGAGGTACAGGTTGGCAGTTACAAAAATAGTTATGGGGATGTAAAGTACAGCATAAGAAATATAGTCAATAACATAATGACTATGTATGGTGCCAGGTGGGTACTGGAAATATCAGGGGGAACTCTCTGAAACTAATACAACATAATATTGAATATACACTGTAATTGAAAAAAAAACATACAAAAAGAAAAAAACACACACGATATTATACCCTTAACAATGTAAAGTACTATAACCCACCAATATAGGTTATAAATTAGCTCTGCTCAAAATGATTAGTAACATTTTTAAAATCTAAAACAGCGCTTCTATTTTTGGTGCTGTGTGAGAGTGTACATATTAAAAAGAGCACTTGGTCAGCAGTACTTCTTTTTTAAAATATATTTTTATTAATTTCAGAGAGGAAGGGAGAGGGAAAGAGAGACAGAAATATCAATGATGAGAGAGAACCATTGACTGGCTGCCTCCTGCATGCCCCCTACTGGGGATCAAGCCAGCAACCCAGGCATGTGCCCTTGAGCAAAATTGAACAAGGACCCTTCTGTCTGCAGACAGACGCTTTATCCACTGAGCCAAACCCAAACCTATATGCCTTTTGATTTGTGTGAATTTTCTGGTTTACTTTTTGGTGTTACACTATAGTCTGACATAGTTCATCAGCAAGAGCTAGCCTTTAATTTTTGCTACTTTTGTCAGTGGTGGATTTCAAGCGTACTTATGATCATCCTACCAGTGAAATCCCATAGACTGCTTATCTCTTAGAAATGGCACAGCCTTCCTGTCACTAGTCATCCTTGCCTGGCTCAGGTATTAGAACTGTATTGCTTCTAGGCTTGCAGACCACTAACCAAACTCATACCTATTTCATTGTTAGAGAAACAGCTACTTTTTCTTTGATGGCTAACTACATGGCAGGCATTGTGATTTATAGACATTATTATCAACATTTACCAAGGAGGAAACTCCAAGTACAGTGTGGACCTGAATTTATAATTTTAAATACAAATCATTATCATCACTTCAAATGAAGCTTCATTCTTTGATTTGCACTTGACTGCTTCCAAGGCTCTTATGCTCACTCCAACAAATTCAGTTGTGAGAACAGAGGAACTATCTAATAAATCCTCTTTGATAGAATAATTAATTGTTAGATAACTGGGCAAATGTCTCTCTCATCATTGATGTTTCTGTCTTTCCTCTCTGAAATCATATATATATATATATATATATATATATATATATATATATATATATATATGTGTGTGTGTGTGTGTGTGTGTGTGTGTGTGTGTGTGTGTATGTTAAAATTTAATATGTAACTCTCCTTATATTTCTATTGGACAGTGCTGTTCTAGAAAGTGAATGGGATCTCCATCTCAAAAAGTGTAAGAGAAAGGCATATGACCCAGAGCCTTGGGTGTAGTTTGATTGGTATCTCTGTCATGTTTGGGCTGAAAGACTTATTGAAATCACCTGACTTCACTGAGTGTGGTCTTAATGTTGGGACTGTGAATACCCACTCACAGTGATACAGGAGTTAGCTTGGACATGTGGAAATAGGTTATACAGAAATGTACAAATGGTTATCCAATGTCACGATTTGATCTGATCTGTGAATCTTTACCTAGTTTTTTAAAAATTATACCCATTTGAATATGATTCCACTTATACAAGCTAACTACAATCAACAAATTCATAAAGACATAAAGTAGAATAGATGTTATAGGGCAGGGGTCCTCAAATTATGGCCCATGGGCCACATGCAAATACAAATATTGTATTTGTTCTCATTTTGTTTTTTTACTTCAAAATAAGATATGTGCAATGTGCATAGGAATTTGTTCATAGTTTTTTTTAAACTATAGTCCAGCCCTCCAACGGTCTGAGGGACAGTGAACTGGCCCCCTGTTTAAAAAGTTTGAGGACCCCTGTTATAGGGGCTGGGAGAGGGAGAGTAGGGTGTTATTGTTTAATGAGTATAGAATTTAAGCTTGAGATGATGAAAAATTATGAAAATAGATAGTGGTGATGGTTGCACAACATTGTGAAGGTACAAAATGCCACAAAAGTGTGCACTTAAAAATTGTTAAAATAGTAAATTTTATGTAATGCATGGTTTACCACCAAAAAAAGTCCATATAGAAATAGACTACTCATAGGTAGAGAATAGACTGATTGCTGACAGAATGGAGAGGGGTTTGAGGACTGGGTGAAAAATGCGGAGGGGTTAAGCAAAAACAAACAAACTCTTAGGCAGAGAAAACAACATGATTTCCAGAGGGAAAGCAAGGTGGGAATAGGTCGAGAAGGGTAAAAGGGGGATAAATGGTGATTTAAGGAGATTTGATTCAGGGTGGTGAACACACAATACAATATAGATATGGTTATTATAGAATTGTACACCCCTTACCTATATAATTTTGGTAACCAATGTTACCCCAATAAATTCAATAAAAATAAATAAAAATAAATGGCCATTCCTAACAGTTTGGAGTACATTTTTAAAAATTATCAGATCAAAAATAATTTTAAAGCATCATTTCCCTACTTTATGTTGGCTTTCCAGTTTGTCAGGCACTGATTTTTTTTCCACTTGAACTCAAGCCATTCTGTAGGCATTTTAGATTAACTGTTTTTAGTTTTGTCATTAGTAACATTGACTAGGAATCAGCATTGAACCTATTTCAATAAAGAACCTCTGGTGTGGAAGGTTTAGTAGGACAAGCGAAACAAAACTCTCTGATCAACATTCTTCATACTGTGGGTCTTATCAAATCAAAGATTGAAAATGAATTCTAGGATCATACATCCCTGGTGAGAATAGAAGGTGACACATCTAAAAGTAAAACTTTTAAGTATTAAATACAACATAACAGGACCCAGAATCTTCAAGAAAGATCCCAAGATATCTTATGGCAGTTACATCTCTGAGCACCATGAATAAAGATGGCTGTAACTTCAATGCTAAATTGGCTGTTAACTCCATGCAAACTGTTTAAAATATAAAATTGAAATTTAGTATATAATGTCAACACTACAACCTGTTACACCTTATGTGCTATTGGGTGAGATATATTTCTTAATATTTCAGTAAACTAATTCAAAGTTTTAGTGTGGCAATACCTGCATCTTCATATAGACATGTGTGTACATATTTTTTTTCTTTTAGGTAGAGAATTATTCAACCTAATTTATATACAGCTCTTGTATTCCTAATTTATCTGTTGGAGGGTCCCAGGAGACTATAAGCAATATGGGCTTGAAAGATGTTAAGAATTTGGGATTAATCTGCACACAGATGGTACTTGAACCTATAATAATGATTAGGATTATCTAGGGACAATGTATTGAAAAGAATGTGAAGTGTACACAGAACAAAATACTGTGAGGAAAACAGAGATGTTTAAAGAAAAGGCAATTCTCCAGAGTGATACAATTAGAACCAGAGAGATTATATTTGAGTATGAAATACAATTAAAGCCTAAAAACTAATTTTCCTACATCAGAGAAGTTCATCTTGGACCCTACATTTCTAATTGATAGGAATCATAACACTTATAAGGTCTTTCTCTCTTTCTTTTCTCCCTTTAATTTAGAAACATCTGTAATGACATATTATTTATCATTCAAATAATTTCCAGCCACTGATTCTAATCAAATTTATTTTGAGAATGTTTTTGATGTGTGTTACTTTTTTTCTGGCTATGCCATTCAGAGTCCTAGAGCATAATGGCAAAGTATGTCAGTAATGTTCCTCTAGTAGTAGTTAAGTCTTCTACTTCACTGCTGTTGGAGTCATGCTTGTTTAAAATCTATTTTTATTGATTTCAGAGAGAAAGGGAAAGGGAGAAAGCCATAGAAGCATCATTGATCAGCTGCCTCCTGCACAGCCCCCACTGGGGATCCAGCCTGCAAACTGGGCATATGCCCTGACCAGGAATCAAACCGTGACCTCCTGGTCTATAAGTTGAGGCTCAACCCTGTAATGTAAACATACCAAGTGTACCCTCAATTGGAATCTAAAATATGTTTTCATATGTGTTCCCTGTACTTTGCCAACTAGTTCCTTAGTGGGTGGGTATGGAAGAGCAGGCTCCTTTTTCCTTGGTATAGAGCTATTACTGGGAAGCAGCTACTTGGCCTGGAATTCTGTCTCACCAATGAATGCAAAGGAATGGGGGAAGGGTTACTTCTGAGCAAAGTAGTGAATAAAAGTATATTCTTCCCCCCCCCCCGTCAGTTGCTGGATGCAGAGAATGCCAAGACCCCAGGGGAGAGAAGGAGCCCAGATCTCTAAATCATGGGAGAAAACTATTCATTGACCAGAAGGACTCTCATTTTATGCTTTTGTAAATGAGAACTGAGCAGGAATTAAGTTGAACCACTGAAATCATGGAGTTTAACTGTATGGCAGCTAGCCTTACCCTAAGTAGCATAGTTAGGCAAATTTTTGCTAATGCAAAATCATCTGAATAACAGAGTTCACAAAAGGTTTCAAACTCAAACTGCTAAGCTACACACCTCCCCTGTCCATTGGGAATGCCCTTCTCTCTTCTGTTTCTCCATTTGCTTTGCACACCTCCCAGATCTCTGCATGTTGAAAGTCTACCTGTCTTTCCAGGACCAGCTCAAAAACCCACATCCTCCTCTATGCCTCTGGTGATTTCCTCCTAGACCAGGACAGTTCCTTCTTCCATGGAGGTCATTGCTTCTTGACAGTTTGTTTCCTATATGGTTATTTGGCTATATGGTGTTAATGTAAAAAAACAAAACAAACAAACAAAAAACACATACACATTCAACCTGTAAAGAATTTTTGTGAGTTTATTTGAGCCAAACTGTAGACAATTTCTGGGAAGCAGAATCTCAACATGTTGGAATAATGCTCCAGAGAATGGTAGGGTTTTGTTTTATTGTTGTTGTTTTTTTTACCTTGTTCTCTGCATTACAATCAAAAGAGGAGATGTAAGTGGGTTACACGAACTCCATTGGTGATAGATTAGGGAGGCAGAAGAAAGCAAAGCAGGAAAAATTCTAGGATTGGATAAACAGTAAAATGATAGACACATGCTTCTTTTACTTAGGTGAGTGCAGGATAGTTAACAGTCAACAATTAACACAATAATAATGAGGGTATTTGTGGTCTCTGCAGAGTGGTGCTGTGCTTTGAGGGGTCCAGAAAAAGGAAAATTACTTTGACATTCCAACAATATGTTATCATAGATACAGAAAGATAATAGGCTTGGTTAAGATAAAGATTGAAGTCTGTCAGGGAAGATACAGGCCTAAGACACGCCTACCCACCATAAGTGCTTTTAGTTAACATTTTAATTTCAGACTATCCTTTGTGGTTACTTTAGGTCTTTGAGTTTTTAAGACTGCCATGCAGGCCTCCCCTGAGCTTGTCAGGTTAGCATGTGGCCCATTTTTCATCCATATTGGTTATATCGCCACTACTTCACAGTGGCCTCTAAGTTAATTGAGGTAAGACTTTGTCTTCTTTCTTTTGGTTTCATCAGTAATTCTAAAATATTTAGCACATGAGATCTACATGCGAAGGGTTTTATTTAGCTAGGTTGTGGAGATTTATGAAGAAGTACACTAATAAATATTGATAGTAGCTTTTGAGTGCCAGACACTGTTCTAAGCACCTTACACCTATTAACTCATTTAATCCTCACAGCCATCGATAATGCAAGTACAATTAACGTCCCTCCCCTGTTATGGATGAGGAATTTGGATTTCTTGAGAGATAGGTAACTTGGTCACACTGCTAGTAAGATGTACTGCTCAGGAAGCCCATGTCTTCCAACATCTAATCTGACATATGTTCATGACTTTAAACTATTCTTTCAACCTAAAGAGAGATGGGATAAAAGTGCTTGAATAAGAGAGAGGGGATATGCACCAATTTTCTACCTTCCAAAAAAGTTGACTCCAACAATTGCATATGAGAGAAGTTGTGGGACAGAGAACAAAGAACCTAGAACACCAGAGAGCCCAAGTTTGGAAGTGGTAATAGCAGCAGCTGATGGAACTTGACAAAAGAGAAGATAATTAACAGGAGAGGTTATGAATGCAGGGGATTAAAAAAAGAAAGAAAAACTTAGCCAGAAAGTCCAGAAGGACCCATTGCTTTTTAAAAATGTCTTTATTTATTAAGTTATTACATATTTTCCCTTATCCCCACATTACCTCTTATCCCCCCCACTCATGCACATTGCTTTGTCTGCTTTGTGTTTGTGTGATAATGGGGAAATGGGTGGAGATCAAGGTCAGCCTCAACACTATCTTTGTAGGCCCAGGTTTCTGGGCTACATTTGGATATGAATGAGATTATGTCAGGGCTTTCGGGATGAGAGTTAGGTGGAAATGACTTTCAGTCCTGAGACTATCCCTGAGCTACACTGAAGTCATCCCCACTAGTACAGTTAGCCTTTCAGAGTAAAGGATAACCAGTGAATCCTACAGGCATTCAGCTCACGCTTCCCTTTACCAGTTACACTTGAATTTGATTTTACCTTTCACAACTACCATTGTTTTTCCTAATGATTATCTTGTGGTTCAGTGCACCCAGTCTAATGAGCCACAGAGTGCATAGTACATGACTGAAAACTTTAGAGTATTTTATAGAAAATACTCTTAAATATCTGACATGTAAAGAATTGAACAAAGTTTATCTAGAAAAGATAGTTTATGTAGAAATGCTGATTGCACCAACCAGTAGAGATTTTACTGGTAATGAAATCCTATATAATAAAAGGATAATATGCAAATAGACTGAATGGCAGAATGACCGGTCACTATGACACACACTGACCACCAGGGGGCAGCCGCTCAATGCAGGAGCTTCCCCCTGGTGGTCAGTGTGCTCCAACAGGGGAAGCGCCACTCAGCCAGAAGCTGGGCTCACAGCTGGCAAGGGGTCCTGGACTGCGTGAGGGCACAGGCTGGGCTGGGGGAACCCCCCCACCCCCCCGCCAGGGCACAGATGTTGTATACCAGGCCTCTAGTGTAATAGTAAAAGCAAGGAACCTTTATTGAGCCCATTTTATGTCTCTGAACCAATGGTAGATACGTTCACATCTTTAGCTCTTTTCATCTTCTAAAGAACCTATTTGCCCTAACCAGTTTGGCTGAGTGGATAGAGCGTCGGCCTGCGGACTCAAGGGTCCCAGGTTCGATTCTGGTCAAGGGCATGTACCTTGGTTACAGGCACATCCCCAGTGGGGAGTGTGCAGGAGGCAGCTTATCGATGTTTCTCTCTCTCTCATCGATGTTTCTAACTCTCTATCCCTCTCCCTTCCTCTCTGTGAAAAACCAATAAAAATATATATTTTAAAAATTTTTTTAAAAAGAACCTATTTAGTAGAAAATATGGTTTCTAATTCATGGATGAACAAATTAAAATGAACAGAATTTAATCACTTTACCCAAGAACTTGTACTTTAATCCGTAGAACCAAACCTCCTAATTTTAAAAGTCTTCTAAACCATTTTACTCTGAATCAATTACTCACATATTTAAGACTAATCAATAACAGCTCCACTACCTAATGGCTGTGCAATCTTGGTGAAATTATTTAACTACTCTTTGACTTAGTTTCATCATCTGAAAATTGAGGGCAATCATATCTTCATCATAGGTTAATTATAAGCATTAAATAGATTAATATGTATAAGTTATTTAAAAGGCATAAATAGCTGCCATTTTTATGTCAGCTATGATGATTTAGATGACAATGAGACTATGCTCCCTCCATCTTAAAAACTCAAAGTGAATAGCCAGACTCAATATCTCAATATGACTTTGTATACTCCAGGGACAGGATTGATTATATATGCTTCACTCCCCTATACTCTTCTAGCAGTTTAATTAAAATAAAATTACATAGATTAGGAGCATTTGTTTATTTGTAATTGAATTCACATGTACTTTTTGAAAAACAAAAATGGGGAAATCTCTTTCACGTCTACCTTTATATTTCTCTGAGTTCCTAAAACAAATTTTTATCTAAGAGGACATGGTGGCAGCTTTGACAGCTGGGTTTTAGAAAAGTGGAGATAAAACAGAATTTGAATAGCCTACATAATATTGAAGGAAAATAACACAGTTGGAGGACTGACACTACATGACTTCAAACTATAAAACTATAGTAGTATTGGTGAAAGGATAAACAAACAGATCAGTGGAACAGAATAGAGAACCCAGAAATAGACCTAAATACAGTCAACTGATCTCTGACAAAGGAACAAAGGCAATACAATGGAGTAAAGATAGTATTTTCAACAAGTAGTGCTGTAACCACTGCACATCCACATGCAAAAAATCAATCTAGACACAGACATTATACCCTTCACAAAAAATAACTCAAAAATGTATGACAAGCATAAATGTAAAATGCAACAGTACATGATCTGGGTCAGAGATCAGCTGGTCAACAAAGAAGTAACAGGGGAAAGACTAAGGTATGAAAACAAGGCAGCTCTTTCCATCACCAGTAAGTATGGACTGCTCACAGGCAAGGAATGATGGCAGAAGCACCAGCCAGGAGTTCAAATCTAGATTGAAGTAAAAGTTATTTTAAAGCCTTTAAAAGGTTTGGGTGTGTCTGGGGCTGATATTGCCCCTTCACCTCAGCAATGGCTTTAAACAGCCCTTGGAGTTTGTGACAACTTCATGCTCTGGTAAATGTGTGGTTTGTAGATAAATCAGGCCGAGTTTAAGGGTTTACAGCAGGGATTGCACATGCCATTGTGAAAATTGTACTGAAACTGGTTTTAAACGTTTTAAATATAAAATATTAAATTAAGTTTATCTAGAAGTTCCAGTTTTCTTTTTTAAAATAGATTTTGTATTGATTTCAGAGAAGAAGGGAGAGGGAGAGAGAGATAGAAACATCAATGATGAGAGAGAATCATTAATCAGCTGCCTCCTGCACATCCCACACTGGGGATCGAGTCCACAACCTGGGCGTGTGCCCTGACTGGAGATTGAACCTCGACCTCCTGTTTCATAGTTCGATGCTCAACTTCTGAGCCAAACCGGCCAGGCTAGAAGCTCCACTGTTTTCTATATAACTGTGATTTTTGTCTGTTGCTGCCTTGAAGCAGAAGAGAAAATAGCCAACAGTAGCCTGTCCTTTCAATCCAAACTGACTACAAAAATGATTATACAAATGACTATTGGTATTTGTTTTGTCAATAACAAATCTTTCCACTCTAGAACACAAAATGAGTAAAACCAATCTCAAACTGTTTAAGGATTATACTAATGTCTTTGTTTCTTTGAAAAAAGAAAGAACTAAGACACAATTTATACAACCCTAAGCCTGAAGAAATTGGGGTTTGTGTGCTAAGATTACGGCATCTTTTTGCTGACGCCTTGTCTGCTTCAAAACCATTCTCCATTTTGTGAAAACCAAACACTTAAAAACCATCAGTGTCTAACTCCACATTCCCCAAAGGATAAAGTCCCAAATCCTTCCTTGGTTTATCAAGCCATCAATCATTAGCCCCACCCACATTCCCCCCACCATTATCCATCTCTATTTTTCTGATTACACTTTAACTTTCAGCCAAACTGAACTTTCTTGGGTGAATATCAAGGAGTATTCCTTTTGCCCAGATCACTACCTAACCTCACCATATACAGTTACTTCATTAAGTAACTCCTAATTTCCTTCAGGTCTATTTATAACTCCAAGGTGAAGTCTTTCCTTAGCCCTCATATTAAGTGGCACCCCATTTGTGATCTCACAGTGTGAAGACTCATCTGTTTTTTGTTTTGCTATTTTTAAGGTATATTTTTTATTGATTTCAGATAGGAAGGGAGAGGGAAAGAGAGATAGAAAGATCAATGATAAGAACCATTGATCGGCTGCCTCCTGCACACCCCACACTGGGGATCGAGCCTGTAACCTGGGCATGTGCCCTGATTAGGAATCCAACCATGACCTCCTGGTTCATAGGTCCACACTCAACCACTGTACTTTTATAGTGATACATTTCAAGTTTCTCAAACTTTAATGTGCATAGGAATTACATGAAGATTTTGTTAAAATGCAGATTTTGAGTCAGGGTGATGCAGAAGCTGCCGTTCCCAGAGCACAGTCTGCTTAACAAGGTTTTTAGTCTATCTGCTTCCCTAGACCTGAAGACAGAAAGGATCCTCAGAGCCTGTCACACACAGTAGGCCCAGACTTAACAGCTCCTGGATGAATTTAAAAAGCAATAGAATCTTCACAGTACAACTTTTTCATTTTAAAATGCAAGCAGTGCTTATAAATAAATACTTGAGAAGAACCTTGTTACTTCCTTCCCTCCTTCTGTAGCTTGGTATTTCCATCTGTTCTTTCTGTCTCTTTGCTTCAAAGTTCATTGGTGTCTGGAACTTTTCCCTCAACCCCCTCCTTAAACTTCTATTCCTTTCACATCCTGGAGCCATTTTCAGTGGTAGCGCTTCTGAAAATGAAAGGCAAAGGGAGCCCTAGTGGAGAAATGAAGAAAAATTAACCCTTATGCTCTTCCTCAGCCATCATTTGAGGTACTTTTGTCTTTCTCCAAATCTCTCCTTCTTGGAGCCCACAGACTATTTATGGAAGAATCCCAAGCACTTCCCTGTAGTCCACCACTTTAGTGTTGTAATGCTCAGAAAGCTATTATCTGATGTTCCTAAGAAATTGAAATGAATCTTATATCAGTCATTTGCTTACACAAAGACTTGTCTTTTAACATCTAAGTAGAGACTTGCTCTGGTTCTAAGCCTATAAATATGTATTTTTATATTTACATATTTTAAAATATATTTTTACTGATTTCAGACAGAGGAAGGGTTAGGGAGAAAGGGATAGAAGCATCAGTGATCAGAATCATTGATAGGCTGCCTCCTGCATGCCTCCTACTGGGGATGGAGCCGGCAACCCCGGCATGTGCCCTGACCAGGAATCAAATAGTGACCTCCTGGTTCATAGGTTGATGCTCAACCACTGAGCCACACAGGCTGGGCTAAATATATATTTTTAATTAGGGCTTAGGTGAGAAAAGACACGTAGCCATTTTGTTCTCAATGTTTATAGTTACATAGAGTGTGACAATAGAAAAATAAAAAATAACACATACTTCCTAAGGTCCCCTTATCCACCCATACCCACAGCCCCTGTCTCAAATACTACGAGTAAACAGATATTTTGAGAACAAGTGCTGTGGAGCAGTCATTGCATTTAGCGTGGAAATTGGTAAAGATATTTCATCAAATAATATTTTCCTACTCGATAGACAGGCCTTTTAGTAGTACGGCCACTGTTCTTCTCCAGTAGAGTTAAATGTGTTTCTGAGAAAACAAAACCATCAACAGAACATTTTCTGTTGTTGAACATTTTAAACAAATAAAACATTGCTTCTAGGAGAAAATGTCTCCTCAGAATCCCAAGACATCTGTGGTTTTAGGAAACCACAGGGCGACTTTTCTATTAGCAAATACAAATCATTGTTAGGCTTCAAATTTCTTTATTGTCCACAGGAACAATATAAGGAAGAGGGTTAATCAGTCTGTATTTCTATGTAAAATGTATAGCATGACTCATATAGATACCTCTGTTTATAAAATGTATATTTTCATCCATATGTATGCAATTCATGTGTGTGTGTGTGTACGTGTGTGTGTGTGTGTGTGTGTGTGTATTTTCATTTCTTGACAACTTAGGTGTGAAAGAGATCAGAAGAGAAACTCTTGGCAAAGGTGTAGATTTGTTTATTTACTAGGTGTTAGACATACATAAATTTCCTAGGAAAAATACCATCCTCCAAACCCAAAGAGAATAGAACAGTTGCACTAGGGAGTGATTTCTAGAAAATGAAAAGAAATATCTGCACGAACCATAATTTTAATTATACAACAGAGTGCTGTTAATAACTTTTCTGAAAGCCACAAACACAGGAGTAACACTCAATTCTGATGCAATCTTATAATATAACCCAATGCAGCTTTTCTGCTGCCTTCAAGATCTCATCTGCAGCAGAGGCTAGCTAGTGCATAATTAACTGTCCTGAAGCCCCAAGAAGCTGTTTTCAGCAGTTTTGCATTGGAGTATTCAGATTTTACAGTACGTGAAGTCTGACTTGAATGTACTTCACCACAGTAATTTGTACTGTAAAATATTTACATTTTCCTTTTTTCAATTGAAGACCATGTTAATAAAAAGCATATAAATATTGAAAATAAATAGCAATGGCGAGCTAAGAACTACATAGAGCCCCAAGGTTCTTCAAGATATGCTAATGAATATTTTGTCCAATAGGTTTCCTTTTGCTGCAATACACATGTTGAAAAGTGCATCAGATCTCCTCAGGGTTCTCAGTGGTGAACACACTGCCCAATAATGACCAGCACACATTTATTCAATTATTCACTTGCAATCAAGAAAAATATATCATTTCTTTTCTCTTGATAATTTGGCTCACACCATCTAAGTATACATCTAGAGCATCAATAAAATTATAATTCACACATTTGCTGATTAAATGGGAGAAAATATCTTACTCGAATTCTCTATGATTTTCTTTACTTTACCAATAATATTCTTTTGCTACTCCTTTTATCTTTTTTTTAATATTTTGACACTATTATAGATGTCTCCCATGTCCATCCCTTTGCCCACCTCCACCCAGCCCCTGCTAGCCCTCCCCTGGCCTTCACCACTCTGTTGTCTATGTCCATGAGCTATGCTTATATGTTCTTTGACTAATCTCCTCATCTTCTTTTATCCATTGTCCCACACTTCTCTCCCCACTGAACTCTGTCAGTCTGTTCCATGCATACATGCCTTTATTTCTATTTTGTTAGTTGGATGTTTTTTGTGGTTGTTCACTAGATTCTACATATAAGTGAGATCATATGGTATTTGCCTTTCTCTGACTGGCTTATTCACTTAGCATACTAATCCCCAGGTCCATCCATGTTGTCCCAAAGGGTAAGAGTTTCTTCCTTTTTACAACCACATAATATCCCATGGTGTAAATGTCCCACAGCTTCTTAATCCACTCATCTAATGATGAGCACTTGGGATGTTTCCAAATCTTAGCTATTGTAAATTGTGATGCTTATGAACATATGGGTATATATATTCTTTCTGATTGGTGTTTTGGGATTCTTAGGAGATATTCCCAGAAGTGAGATTGCTGGGTCAAAAGGCAGCTAGCTCCATATTTAATTTTTTGAGAAAACTCCATACTGTTTTTCACAGTAGCTGCACCAGTCTGCATTCCCACCAGCACTGCACGAGGGTTCTCTTTTCTTCATGTCCTCGCCAGCACTTGTTTGTTGATTTATTGATGGTAGGCATTCTGACAGGTGTGAGGTGATACCTCATTGTCATTTTAATTTGCATCTTTTTGATGATCAGTGACATTGAGCATTTTTTCATGTCTATTACCCATCTGTATCCCCTCTTTAGAGGAGTGTCTACTCAGGTCCTTTGCCCATTTTTTTTTATTGGGTTGTCTTCCTGGTGTTGAGTTGTATGAGTTCTTATATATTTTGGAAATTAACCCCTTATCAGATGTATCATTGGCAAACATGTTCTCTTATACAGGGAGTTCCCTATTCATTTTGTTGATGGTTTCTTTTGCTGTGCAGAAGCTTTTTAGTTTGATGTAGTTCTTTTAAGTCAAAAGGGTAGAAGAAGGTTTAGTAGATTTAAAAAAAAGGAAAAAATAAGTTTTCCTAATAAAAATATTTTACATGAATAATACACAATAAAGTATCATTAGTGAGAATTAGGAGAAGTCCACTTAAATGTGCACATAATACTATTTTAAATGTTTAAAATATTTTACTTCAATTTTTATTTCACCAATATCCTCTGTCACTCTTTAAAAATTATGGAAATTTTTTAGAACCCAGTGTTTTTGAATATATCAAATGAGAGCTTAACTGCTCTTACTTTTTATTTTATTTTAAATATATTTTTATTGATTTCTGAGAGGAAGGGAGAGGGAGAGAGAGACAGAAACATCAATGATGACAGAGAAACACTGATCGGCTGCCTCCTGCACACCCCCTACTGGGGATCGAGCTTGCAACCTGGGCATGTGCCCTTGACCGGACTCAAACCCAGGTCCCTTCAGTCTGCAGGTCGAAGCTCTATGCACTGAGCCAAACCAGCTAGGGCTGAGCTTTCTTTTTAGTCTCTCTGGGGTATTACATTAATTGTTAACCATAGCATAACAATAAAAATAATTTTAGTAAACCACATGATAATTTAGGGGTCCCATAAATGAAAGCAGTTTATGGAGTGCTTATTGACTAAAACAGCCTTAATATTCCCTGAGGTTTACTAACCTGTAGACAGATAGCTTCATAATTACAAGCCTCTGACATCCCTGTTCTTAGAGCATTCACTTTTGAAAACTTGAACTTCTAAATTCTTTCCTGCCCTTTTAAGAAATAAATTCTTTCCTAGGCTCTTGCCAGCGTTATCTCCTGGAGGTATAAAGCTCAAAGACCTGGGAGCGTTCCCTTTGAAATGTAATGATGGAGAGAGCTGGCAGCCCTATTTTCCAGACTATGTGGGAAACCAGGAACCTTAGTTTTATGGATAAGTGACAAATTAGCAAACACACATGGCCTAATCACATTGACCAACCCTCTACCCTAATGTCCTTCAGTACTTTACCGCTTAAAACCTCTCTTAGCTTTTGTTTTGGTGGAGTTGGTCTGTATGTCTCCCCTATTACTGCAGTCTTTCATAAAAGACTTCCTTGTCCATTTAATTCTGTCTGGTGCACTTTTTCTATGATATTATTTAGACCTCAAATTTACTGTAGAGTAAAGGTATCTAGATCAATGTAAATAGATTTTTATAAGGGTATTAATGGCGCTAGCCGGTTTGATTCAGTGGATAGATTGTAAGCCCTCAGACTGAAGGGTCCCAGGTTAGATTCTGGTCAAGGGTACATACCTCAGTTGCAGGCTCTGGCCCTGGTCAGGGCAAGTGTGGGAGACAACTAATTGATGTGTCTCTCTCACATTGATGTTTCTCCCTGTCTCTCCCTCTCCCTTCTACTCTCTCTAAAAAAACAATGGAAAAATATCCTCATGTGAGGATTAACAACAACAAAAAATGTACATGGTGTGAATGAATATTCTAACATTTAGTAATGCCTTATCTACCTTTAATCGCTGTCTTACCTTTTAAGCCATACCACATTTTTTGCCTACTTTTATTATTCATTATGGAAATAGTCCTAAAATGTTATTACAGAAATAAGCCTTCTATTGTTGCTCAAAATGAAGGAAGCTGTTTTTTTCAAAATGAAAATAGTTCATTTATATGTGTGCATGATTAAATACAAATGCACCTATAGAAAATTCAAACACTGAATCCCATAGGTTGAAGTAGTGTTTTTCAATGTCATTATTGCCCCTTTAAGGAGGCTTTTAAAATATTTTTCCTACTCACCCATCCATGAGACTTTAACATCATAGATATATGGTATATCTGTTTGGGTACTGTGGCCCTTAGGACTGTCATAGACCATTATAATGTATGAGACTTATTTGCCCCTCAAGAACCTATTTTTGTACACATCAGGTGGTGATATTGCCCATTGAAAGTGCACAGAACAAAGCACAAAGTAAAAATAACCTAAAATCTCACACCTCAGAGGTGACTCCTATTTGCATTTAAACAATTCTTTTATTTTCCCCTATCTTGTTAGCAATATTTTATTTTTATTTTTATTTAAATATATTTTATTGATTTTTTTACAGAGAGAAAGGGAGAGAGATAGAGTTAGAAACATCGATGAGAGAGAAACATCGATCAGCTGCCTCCTGCACACCCCCCACCGGGGATGTGCCCGCAACCCAGGTACATGCCCTTGACCGGAATCGAACCTGGGACCTTTTAGTCCGCAGGCCAATGCTCTATCCACTGAGCCAAACTGGTTTCGGAAGCAATATTTTATTTTATCTGCTATTATGCATTGATGATTTAATATAGAAATACTAGAGGCCCGATGCATGAAATTCGTGCAAGGGGCTCGGCCCTCGCAGCCACGGCAGCTGCCTCAGCCCTTGCAGCCCTGGCTTTGTATGGAAGGTGGTCTGGAAGGATGTCTGGTCTAATTAGCATATTATGCTTTATTATTATAGATTTCCATATTAATATAGACATTATCCTTTTAAGTATATAGCATAATTTAGTCAATTTTCTGCAACATGCATTATTTCTTCTTATATTTTAAATAATGCTGATAAATATCATGTGATATCTTATTTGCACATTTGATCTAATACTTTAAAAAATAATTTTTCATACTTCAATTTCTGGATTAAAAAGGCATATTCATTTAATTTATCTTTTTAAATTTCAAACAGCCTTCCAAAAAGGCATCACAAATTTATATAACTTTGTATTCTGCATTAGAAAGCCTATTTAAAACACTGGATATTATAATTTTTAAAAAATCTTTGCCAAACTTATATAAACAAAGTGAATCTTCAGTATTGTTTTCTTTTTTAATATTTAATAACTAATTGAGTTTAGTTTATAAGAATACTATTGACTATATTTTCTTTTAAAAAATATTTTTATTGATTTCAGAGAGGAAAGGAGAGGGAGGGAGAGATAGAAACATCACTAATGAGAGAAAATCATTGATTGGCTGCCTCCTGCGTGCCCCACACTGGGGATCCAGTCCACAACCCAGGCATGTGCCCTGACCGGGAATCGAACTGTGACCTCTTGGTTCATAGGTTGACACTCAGCCAGTGAGCCATGCTGGCCAGGCTTGTCTATATTTTCAAAATGATTTTCCTAATCTTGTAGCTTTTAGCCATTCTTTTTGCTTTCACATTCCTTATTAAACACATTAGTCAGAATACAATAATTGTGTACAGTAACCTACTGTATTTTACAGTTCTGTTTGTGGGAACACTATAGGTTTCTGTGCTTTTTAATTTTACAAATTATTTTGCTTCCTTATAAATTTACTCTATGTGTAAATGAAGGTTATGATAACTATAGACTCATTGATGTGTCTCAGATTATTATTCATGTTATGATTTTAAAAATAGATTTCATAATAATTGTATGTAGAATTATTTAAAAAAATAGCATAGCACTTAAAATAACTTCAGATCCATAATGATCATAGGTAAGATAATGCTTTTATACAAATTTATATTTTAGTGATTTTGAGAGAGAGAGAGAGAGAGAGAGAGAGAGAGAGAGAGATATTGATCACCTGCCTCCTGCATGCCTCCTATCAGGGATCAAGCCTGCAACCCAGGCATATGCCCTGAGAGTCAAACCAGCAACTTTCAGTGCACACAATGATGTCCAAACAGCTCAGACACACTGGCCAGGGCAGAAAATGCTCTTTTATGTTTAAGGAGAACTCTAATATTCAAATATATATTTTTCATACTGAAATTTATAAACTTCTCAATTTCCTTTACTGCTTAATAACTTTTTTTCTATTTTTACTTTGAACTGATACATTTGATTTCTTTTCATCTTTATTTCCTTTCAAAAAGTATCATTAGGCTAAGAAAAATATAGCATTTTTATATGAAGAAGCACTTCTTTAAAAACAGAGATTTTACCTAAAACAATAATCCAAAAGACTATATAAACCCCTATGTTCATAACAGCGTTATTTACAATAGCTAAGTTATGGAAACAGCTCAAGTGCCTATCAGTAGAGGAGTGGGTAAAAAAGCTGTGGTACATTTACACAATGGAATATTATGTGGCTGTGAAATAGAAGGAAATCTTACCTTCTGTGATAGCACAGTTGGATCTAGAGAATATCATGCTAAGTGAAATAAGCCGGTCAGAGAAAGATTGATATCACATGATTTCACCTATATGTGGAATCATGAACAAAATAAACTGGTGAACAAAATAGAACCATATGCATGGATACATGGAATAGACTGCCTGGTACCCCTAGAGGTGGTGATGGGGGTACTGGATAAAGAAGGTGAAGGGATTAGCTACCAGAAAAGTACATATATGCATAGCCCATGGACAAGAACAATATTGTGAGAAAGCCAAATGAGGGGGAGGTGGGAGTGGGTGGTGGTGGACAAACCGGGGGGGGGAAGCTGAGGGACATCTGCAATAATGTCAACATTAAAATTTATAATGAAAAATAAATTAAATGAATGGAAAGCATTCAATCCTCTTCTATTTTTGGAAGAGTTTGTGTAGAATCCATGCTAATTCTTCTTTAAATGTTTGGTAGAATTCTCTAGGCAAATTGTTTGGACATGAATATTTATTTTTGAGAGTATTTAATTATAAATTTAGTTTTATTAATTAATAGGGCTATTCAAATTATTAATTTCTTACGGGGTGATTTATGGTACTTTGTTATTTGAAGAATTGGTCCATTTTATCTAAGCTGCCAAATTAATATATGTAGAATTGTTCATAGTATTCCATTATTGCCCTTTGGATGTTCTCAGGGTCTGTAGTGATAATGATAATTTTATTATTTATATTAAAATTTTGTGTTTTTTATTTTATATGTCAGTTTTCCTAGAGGTTTGACAATTTTATTGAGGTTTTCACCAAAAAAGTTCATTGTTTTGTTGATTTTCTCTATTGCTTTTATGTTTCAATTTCATTGATTTCTGCCCTTGTCTTTATTGTTTCCATTATTCAGATTGATTTGGTTCAGTTTGATCTTCATTTTCTAGATTCTTGTGGTGGGAGATCAGATTATTGACTTCAGATTTATCTTATTTTCTAACATACACATTTAGTGTTTTCATATTTCCTGTTTGCTCTGGTTTGGCTGCATCCCACATGTTAGCATGTTGTTGTTTTTTTCATTTTTATTTAGGTCAGTGGATATTTTTGATATTCATTATGACTTTTTATTTGACCCATGGATTTTTCAGTAGTGTGTTGTATAGTTTCCAAATGTTAGGAGATATTTCTGGCATTAGTAATTGCAAAGTTAAGTCCACTTTGGTCAGGGAACACATTTTGTATTATTTTAATTATTTTAAATTTGTTGAGGTTTATTTTATAGTCCAATATATGGTCAATCTTGGCATATGTTCCCATGGAACTTTAAGTTCCCTTGGAACTTAAAAATAATGGGTTTTCTGATGTCTTTAGGCCATTATTATATAACTGATGATTAGATACTGTTGATTGATAGTGGTCTACCAAGTCAGTAGATTTATATCTCTAGGTCCTGCTGAATCTAACCGTGTATACAGTTGGTGCTTAGTAAGCATTGTTGGATTATATAGTCCTGCTGTATAAGTACCCTCATTCCTGTCATCTGCTAAAATTTCCAGGAGAAAGCAGCTAACATGGGATTTGACTAGGCAAGCTACAGTGATGATGCTGCATAACAAACAACCCAAAAAATCAAAGTTTACAATACCAATCATTTATTTAGTGGTCAAAGGTCTACATGTTTGGCTGTGTTTTAGTGGCTCTTATCTTGTCTTGCCTGAGCTCTACCTAGATATGCTGGATTCCAGGTTTGGTGTTAGATTCAAGTCTTTTCCATATGCGTTAATTTTGGGATCCATGCTGAAGGAGAAATAGCTACCTAGAACATATTATTCCCATGACAAATGGTGGAAGCTACAGGAGAGTTGGCAGAAACAGGGAATACCACTTAAAGCAGTGGTTCTCAACCTGTGGGTCGCAACCCCTTTGGCGATTGAATGACCCTTTCACAGGGGTCGCCTAAGACCATCCTGCATATCAGATATTTACATTACGATTCATAACAGTTACAACATTACAGTTATGAAGTAGCAACGAAAATAATTTTATGGTTGGGTCACAACATGAGGAACTGTATTTAAAGGGCCAGAAGGTTGAGAACCACTGAAAGGCTCAGCTTGTAATAGGCAGAGTGTAACTTCCATTCATGCTCCTTTGTCCAAAGGAAGTCGTAGAAATGTCTAAATCAAATGTGTTAAGGTAAATACTCTGCAAACTCCAGTAGGAGGCACCTCTAAATGACATGCAAAAGACATGGGTGAAAAATTGTGCTGCAGTGATGGAGTGAGTCATTAGAAGCAATGATCCAATTTACATCTAACTTACTTTCTGAAGCTTTTGTAGTTTCTACTCTACACAGGAGTCAGGAAAATGAAAATTAACCCTCCTCTTGAAAAGGTGTGGAATCCTTATATGATTTACAAATAAGGAGATGTTCCCATTGGCATAAAATTGAGTCTCAGACATTGTGTTTTGGATAATTTGAAGAAATAGCTTTCTAACCTAATGAAGAAGTGCTTCAAAATATACTTCATCATACTACATCAAAGGCAATGTATTTTAAAATCCGACCTATATTTTCTGATATTTCTGGTTTTAAAGTATAGGTAAACAGTTGTTTGGGAGGAGTTTTGGGGGGATCTTTTGTAAATTTACACAACTAAGCTAAATGCAAAGACTTCAAAGAGTTCCATTGTATCAATTTGGTGTGTGTGTGTGTGTGTGTGTGTGTGTGTGTGATGAGGTATTTGCACTTGCTAATTATTTTTGTAAACCTTCAACATTTCTTTGAATCAGAAATTTATAGACTACTTGGTACCTCTCAGATAGTGATCACAGAATCTTATAGGCTGCTAAATATTCAGGACTTTTAAGGTCACAATTTGAATTTTATTTGAAATGACACCATAGTCATTAAAAATACAACAAAGAGAACCTTGGGACAGACTTCTTAATTTAAATCCAGAACAGGCATGTAGCAACTGATAAGTCATGTACTCACAGTTTGACAGAGAAACTTTCTTATCTGCAGGGAATAAAGGAAATGGTTGTTCAGAGTCTATTCGGGATACTAACTGGTTGTGGTTGAGATAGTGGTTTTAATGATATTGACACTTGTTTCCCGACATTTGATCCAGGACCCCCAACACAATAACACGGACTACTGAGCACAAAAGGAACCAGTGATGACTTGCAATCACTCCTTTTCAGATTGATTTGATTTAAACCAAGAAGACAGGGGCTACCTCATTATCAGTTTTCTTAGGTCAGGATCATGCAAAATTAAGAGCCATTATTTAAAAAAACATTGTGTTTACAGGCATTCATGTGTGAATGACATTTGAAACACAATTATCAGAACAAAATAAAAGCAAGCTGAATTAGAATTTAATTAGAGCCAATATTTGTCAAGTAAAAAACAAATTTCACTAAAAAATAAATGAAGACATTTTAGAATGTGTTTATTGCTATTTGAATTTAGTCAGTTGCAGGAAAGGAATATAGTTGAAATACTGGCAGTCAATAAATTAATAGTTATTATTTTGTTCTTGGAATTTTCTTTTTCATAATGACTTATAATTCCTTGTAATGTAGCAATAAACAAATGTAAGAAGGTCAGCATTGGATGTGTGCGTGTCTGTAGCATCTCTAAATAACTGTAGTAGAATTATCAAAATCAGGAAATTAACATTAATTTGATACCATTAACTAATCTACAGATTAGTCCTTCGTTAAATATAATATTCAACTAAGTATATTGACTATAATTACTTAAAGTTTTACTTATACTTAATTTTAAATAATATTGTACTTAAAAATAGTGATTGATCTTAAAATTAATAAGTAAAATTATAAAGACACCATAATATTGTTTCTTTCTATTTCCATTTTCAAAAATTTCTAGCATGTTACCTCTTGCTATATAATTGTTTTCATTTTAATTGAATTTATTGGGGTGATACTGATTAACAAAATTATGCAGGTTTCAGGTGCATAATTCTATAACACATTGTCAGAGCCAGCAGGAGCCCTGACACAAGTTCTGTTGTTCTGATTGGCTTTGAGTCCATGTATTCTTCTAAATCAGGGGTCCTCAAACTACGGCCCGCGGGCCACATGCAAATACAAATATTGTATTTGTTCCCGTTTTGTTTTTTTACTTCAAAATAAGATATGTGCAGTGTGCATAGGAATTTGTTCATAGTTTTTTTTTAAAACTATAGTCCGGCCCTCCAGTGGTCTGAGGGACAGTGAACTGGCCCCCTGTTTAAAAAGTTTGAGGACCCCTGTTCTAAATTCTCCCATTCGACTACACCAGGGAAGATCCTTCTCGAACCCTGCCCGCTGTACTAACTGTTGGGAACTTAGTCCAAGTTTCTCCATTACCAAGTGTCAGAGATGCAGGTCAATTCTCAGTGGCGGGGCAGACAGAGAAGCCATGAGAGATTGTAGGTGTATAAGAATGAATCTTTATTGCAGAAGCCATATAGCCATCAAACAAGAACAGTCATAGCAAAGTCCATACGGGCAGGCAGCTGGACACCGGTTGGTTAATACTTATCTTTTTCATAAAGCAGCATCAGTCTCTGTACCCACAGTTATTATCTGAGAAGCCGCACACTGCCTTGTAGACTCACTACCTGGCATCGTAGCTGTATCTGAGCTCTCCAGCTCAGCATCTTCTCCTGTCTCCCCTGCCCAGTACACTGACTGGTTTACATGGTAGCTATATCTGAGCTCTCTGTGAGCTCTTAGCTTAACATCGTAGCAGTGTCAGCTCTCAGCTCTGTCTGTGCACTCTTCTCTCCTGTACACATAGGAGCTACATTCTCCGCCTACTGCCTTTGCTTCTCTGAGTTCTCTAGCCTCTGCTCTGCCCAGCTGCTCTCTTTGGCAGACTTCTTCACATGCTAGCTCTGCCCAGCTGCATTCTCATTCTCTCTCTCTCTCTCTCTCTCTCTCTCTCTCTCTCTCTCTCTCTCTCTCGTCAGTAACCTGTATAATACTCCAGAGACAAAGAAGGCTGGTTGCCAACAATAACATCAATCATTTGGGTTACAGAAGGGCACAATGTCCCTTGTGTCCTTATATCCACTTGGTATCTTGGCCTGATTATGATTATCAGGCTCAGAATCCTTGAACATCCTAATTAGGCTCATGCTCGGAGCGGCCTTTGCCCATTCTGGTGTATTGATAACAAGGCCTCTGTGCTCCCATTGGCCTTGACTATCTGGGGACCTGGCCTAGTTCCCACATACATCATCTGTACGCTGTACTGTGTGTTCATCACTCTATCACCCCCTATCACAAGTCTCAATCTATCACCATTTATCCCCCCATACCCTCCTCCAATTCCCCCCATCCCTCTTCCCCAGGCAGTCACTACACTTTTGTTCACATCCAGGAGTTTATCTTTTTTTTTTACATTAATATTTATTTTAGTTGACTATTTCGATTGCAAAGAGCAACCTCCACCCTTACATGATCAAACATTCATGGGTCTTTGTTCTTTGCAGCCCCAAAACTTAAAACCCTTGGTATAATCTTTTCAAAGTGTGGAAATGGGAACCAAAGTGTAAAGTGTCTCATTCAATATGGAAATGGGGCATAGAAATTTGTTAGTAACTGAAGCTCTCTCTCTCTATTTCTATCTCTCAGTCTCAGTGGTCACAAGTTGTTTTATTCAAATCTCAAAGAATTTTTTTTTCATCTCTCTACATATTTGTTCTGTTCTCTTGTTCAAACCTTTTTCTCCTTACTATTAGGTACACAATGGCCACCATAGTCAAAATAGATAATCTTTCAGCGTTATTATTAACCATAGTCTGGAAACCTTCCTTTGTGACTCTTTGTTCAAACCAAAAGGGAATTTGTTGAATCCATCTTGTTTTTTGTGGTTTTGTGTGTGTGTGTGTGTGTGTGTGTGTGTGTGTGTGTGTTGTGTTTTTTTTTTTGGGGGGGGGGGCAGAGCCAGGACACAAGTTGTGTCACTGGCTTATGCCAGGACCGTAACCCTTACTAAACCAAACAAACTATCATTTATTCTTTGCTACATAACAATGAATCCCCCAAATACAATAACCATTCATTTTCTCACAGCTCTGTGTGGTCGTCTATTTGGACTGGACTTAGCTAGGATGTTTTATCTCTGCTTTACATAGTGTCAGCTGGGCTTTTCTGCTATTTCAGGACTTCAGCTGGAGTGACTGAGCCTCTCTCCTTATGTGCTTCGTCCTCTTCAAGTAGTCTAGCCCAGGCTAATTCATATGTTGACAGAAGGGGTCCCAGAATCAGCAAGAGAGTGCAAGCCCCAATATAAAAGCACTTTTCATGTCTGTCCTTGTGTCACATTTCCTGATGTCTCATTGACCCAAGAAGTTACATGGCCAAGACCAGATTCAAGGAATGGAGAAGTAGATTTTAACAATTATAATGATCTCAACAAGAAAGTCATGAAATAGTTTGAGGGAAGTATACAAGTGAAAAATGCACAACCACCCTGGCCGCATGGCGCTCTCTCTCTCTCTCTCTCTCTCTCTCTCTCTCTCTCTCTCTCTCTCCCTCCCTCCCTCCCTCCAGTAAAAATGTGCACAACCTATTTTACAGTCAATCATTTGATAATCTGATTAAGGCTACAGAGCAATTACTGAAAATCATTTCCCCTGAGGGCTGTTCTGTAGTGCAGGCAAATTAAAGTCATGGTGCACTTCCTGGTGTGAAAGAACCCACATTGGGGGAGAAAAAAGATGAAAACACCATCATACTTAACAACCATTAGAGTCCATTACTAGAACAAAGGGATTTATTTTACCTTTCCTTTCTTCATAGTTGCCCTTGTGTGTAGAAGCTAACATGCATGTATTAGTTTGCTTGAGTATGGCATTGATACTGCCAGTTTGCTTGAGTATGGCATTGATACTGCCTGCATGGAGGTTTTTTTTGGTTGTTGTTTGTTTTTTAGTGGCTAAACAGAAATAGTTAATTCCCAATAGCTAATGCTTTGTTGTGTAAAAATAGACACTCCATTTATTCCTAGTCATGCAAATCTCTGTTTTCTGGAATATTCCTAATATATAAATATTAGAATTGGACACATCCATAAAACAGAGTTCACTATGAGGTCAAGAGGATGTCATACTTCTTTCTGTGCACTGAAAGGTATACCTTGAACCGGAAAGGCATTAATAGACTTTCTAAAAGTGAACACTCCAGACTCCACTCTGCTTGGATTCACTCAAGGGGGAGATATGGGATCCCACTAGTGGGCAGAAAATCAATCGCTGACTTTCTGGAGCTGCACTAAGTTTTAATAACCAGTAGGACACCATTATCTCTTTGGAACCCTGCTGGCCTAGCCATTAGCTCCCTTTTCATCAATAGGGTCAGGCCTTTGCTGCTTCTGAGTTAGGACTTTCATACATTATACATGAATGCTGCATTTGTTTTAAAAAAAAGAATTTTGTCTAGAAATGTGTTAGTACTCCTTAGAGATAGCTGTTTTCAAAGAAAATGTACAATGAAGTAAGACTGTAATTGACCTCTATCTGACCCATTATATGGCTGTATTTAGATTCTAGAGTCTACAAAAGTATTGCAATGGCTTCAAGTGTTCACAATAGATATTTAAGTTTATTTGATTTTGATACTGTAGTTATTCTCTGTCTTAATTTGGACATACGGGCCCTGAGAAACATATGTTCTAAAAGTTTAGATTTATGATTTTTAAAAGGACAATGATTCTTTGATTTATAAAGGGAGAGTGATCCTTTACCATGATATAATTCCTATTATCAAGTTGCCGCTTTCAAGTATTATTTATTAATTCCAAAATCAATTTGAACAACACTTACAACTTTCAGTAATTCCAGCACACTAACACTAGATAAGGTAGTTACAACTGAATGAAGATTAAACTAGAAATAACTATCACTTGAAAAGTACTGTCTTACATTTGAGACAGTACTATGAAAAATAGTACAGTTGTCTGAAATTTATAGTACAGTACCAAATGATTTGCAAGATGTTTTGCCTTGTATATCTTTTTAATTAGAAAACTCACTTTGAAATTTCTGACCATGTGAGTTTGGCCCCACTGAGATGGCTCAGTGGTTGAGCATCAACCTGTGAACCAGGTTGGGGTTCAATTCCCAGTCAGGGCACATGCCTAGGTTGCGGGCTCGATCCCCAGGGTGGGGCATGCAGGAAGCAGCAGATCAATGATTCCCTCTCACCGTTGATGTTTCTATCTCTTTCTCCTCTCCCTTCTTCTCTGAAATTAATAAAAATATATAAAAATGTGATTTTGAAGAATTACAAAATGTTAAAAGCCTCTCTGGTGAGAATGAACTTAATTTTATTCATCTTTGATTAAAAAACTAAACAAAACCTCTAATGGGAAACTTTTTATAATTTATTTTTTAATATATATTTTATTGATTTTTTACAGAGAGGAAGGGAGAGAGATAGAGAGTTAGAAACATCGATGGGAGAGAAACATCGATCAGCCGCCTCCTGCACATCTCCTATAATTTATTTTTAATAAAGCATGTTATATATTCTGATACCTAAATTAGAGTGTATCAGACAAATGCTTAGATTTTTCTGCTTAAAAATTAGGGGAAAGAGGACTAATATGTGTTATGTTAATTAATTATCTAAAAGTAAGAACCGGCTTTAGTTCTGATATTTCTTAAGACTTTATTAAATCATATTCAGCCATCTGAGTCTGGTGACTAAGAGACAACACATATCCTGATTTCAGGTAGTTTTCTTTCTGTAAGATGATACTAAGAAAAACTGCTTCTTTAAAGTTAACAATGCACCAGACAAATTCATAGCTGTGAATATATTAATCATCATCAGCAACATACAGGTGTTTGTGCACATAGTATGCTTCAGGAGAAACCAGTTATACCTTCATGGTATAGACATTTTAACAAGAAAGAATACTAAGTCTCATTTGTAACAGTCTCTGAACATTTAAACCACTGGTATCTTGGAGCCACCTTGTAACAACTCACAAGAGCCAGATGAATGCTACAAATCACTCTCATCCCCTGACCTTGAAATTGTTAAACATTCACCAGCACACTGCTGAATTTTAAACTGCACAGTTTTAAAACAATTAGATTCTACATCATCTAATTTGAAATGAATTTCATCATTTTATTGTTCTTACTGTGGACTCTCAGTTTAAGTTAGCAAAATCAACTAAGCATTTAAAAAGCCATTTATCTTGAAAAGCATAATCCATCTATACTTATACATATTTTCTATGGTGTCAAACTGCACTGCCTAGTTAGAGTCCTCATTTAGATACATGCGATTTGATTATTGGGGGCATATGGAAACCCTCACTCTAAAATGCGACCCTTCATCTTGCTTATAAACACAGAATTTCCAGTTGATTAGTTTTCATTGTAAAGCTTCTTGCACAATTTCATATTGGGACAATTATATGAGCCTCATGTAAAAAAGAAGAGTGTTTTATTAATTACTTTCTAAAGGAAGCAAAATAATTTATTTTCTCAAAATAGGCACATGATTTTCAGTGGTTTTCCATGAAGTTTACAGTGTACATATGAATTATTTTTGCCCTAGAAGTACTTTTCACAATAAGATATACTTGTTATTATCCAGCTGGAATAATTTGGTATCTGAAGCATTGATATTAAAGAATAAACAATAGTTGCAGTCACAGAGCTTTGTTTTAGTATTACTTACTTTGCTGCAGGATTCAATGAGTTTATTATAGCAATTATTAGCAATAGCTCTTATAAAATCATTTCACTTAAAATGTCCAAACTTAGAATAGTTTAATTCAAAGAAGCTCTTCCTTTGAGTTCCAATAGCACACTACTATTATAGGAGGTATTATCCTACAATACAATTATTGAGTTATTTGTAAATTCCTCAGTGATAGAAAACATAGTGTGTTATATATCGCTGTAAGAGATTGGATTGTGGGCATACAGAGTCACTCAATACCCATTTGAAGAATAAATGAATGAATACTAAGAGAAAAGATAGGTGATATAAATAAGAAATTCAGAAAGTTAAGTATCACATGATCTCATTCATATGTGGAATCAAATCGACAACATAAACTGATAAAAAAAAATAGACCCAAAGACATAGAAACATCAAACTGTCAAACCTCAGAGGGAAGGCAGGGGAGGTTGGAGGGGGAGAAGAGATTAACCAATGAACTCCTATGTGTATATACATAACCCATAAACATAGAAAATAGAGTGGTGAAGGCCTGAAGAAGAGAAGGAGGAGAGGGCAATGGGGGAAAAAGGGGACATAAGTAATACTTTTCAACAATAAGGATTTTTTTTTAAATAAAAGAAAGCACAAGTTAAAAAAGCAAAGCAAAAGAAATTCAATGATTAATTAAAGGGAATATCCAGCATATACTTGAACAATCAGGGAAGACTTCATTGCATTAGTAAGACTGCCATCCAAATTGAGTTTATAAAGTGGTGTGGGCAGGGGAAACTGCTTGGTCAAGGTTGCTGAGGTGTAACTAATGCATTTGAATTTCAGTAATGGGACAGTTTGGTTGGAGCTAAGATTCATAGAAGTTAATTCTGGAGGTTGAGTAGAGATTTGGAGTAACACCACGTCGTGGGCATTTTGCCTAAACACTTAATTCAGAAAATTTCCTCTGAAATAGATCGTGATGGGGGTGAAATTAGGACTTGAAAAAAAAAAGTGAGAAAGTCTAGACTGATAGGCTATATTAGTGCCATGAAATTCAATTTTATTTGTTTATTTTTTTTGCAATGAAACTTAAATTGTATTGATGAATAAATCAACAAGTCACACAACTTGCAGGAAAATTCTCCCTACCCAAATCTATAAATAATCCTAAGGCAAAATTATTCTCAAATACTAAATTAATTTAGACCTTATTTGTAGGAAAATATATTTCTAAATTCTGTGTCCATATATAGAGAATGAGTATAGCAAAGATTCAATTTTTTCATCAGTCAATATAAATCTGATGATTGGAATTTGATTCAAAATAATTTTTAACATACACATACACTAATATTTACTAAGATATATAATATATATTATGTAGTATTTTATATGTAAACTAGTGTCCCACTGCATGGATTTACGCACATTGAAAGGAAATCAATTAGAAGAAATATTTTAATATTGCTATTCATGTCTTGGTAATGAAAAGAAAGTAGGATTCTACCAAGTCTCCTGTCTACCTACTCCAGGACTTCTGTGAGGATCAAATGAGATGAGGCATGAGAAAACACTTCACAAATATTTGGTTAAAGTGTAAAATGTTTGCACCTGGCTACTAGTATAAAGCAAGTCCAGTTCCTGGGCTAAAGAAACTGCAAGGAGGCTAGTTGTCTCCGGGATGAGTTGAGTTGTGGGCCGCATTTTGTGCCATGGGGTCTTGGCAGCATTGGCTGCGATTTGTGGGGTGTTGCTCTGGGGTGGTGGCAGGGCCAACACTTGGGGGAAGCCAAGTGTTGGTTTGTTGGCACCATGCAGTTTATTGTTATACTAGTGGCCCGGTGCATGAATTCATGCACATTGAAAGGAAAATAAGTATAAGAAATATTTTAATATTGCTATTTGCCCTTTCTCTGTAATGGATGCTTTTTTCCTGTCTATGGGGTGATCGGGCCTCTGCCCAGTGCCCTCAGTGCCTTAGAGCTGGGCGGTGGCCCTGGCCCCCTGCCACTGCCTCTGGTTGCCATCTGCGGGGTAATCGGTGGGGCGATTAGGCTCCCTCCCTGCTCCCTCAGTGGGGCGATTCATGGGGCAATCAGGCCCCACTCACACCCACATTGGCCTGGTGCCACCCACTCACCTGCTCCACCATCCCGCCACGGTCCCACCTTGTCAGGGCCCATCGGGGCCAGCAGCGCCTCCACTGCTGCCTGCTGCCAGCGCCACATCACTGATGCCCACCATGTTCTGTGCCGCCCCCTGGTGGTCAGCACACATCATAATGAGTTGTCGAACTCTCGGTCGAACTCCCGGTCGAGGGGACATTTGGCATATTAGGCTTTTATTATGTAGGATGGCCAGTGTGCGCCATGTCAGCTTCTGTATTGAGTGTATGCCCCCTGATAGTGAGTGCACATCATAGCTACTGGTCAGACAGACCTTTAACCATATATATATATATATATATATATATATATATATATATATATATATATATATATAGACTAGAGGTCTGGTGCACAAATGTGTGCACCAGTATGGTCCCTCAGCCAGGCCTGCCGGATTTGGCCAAAACTGGCTCTCCGACATCCCCTGAGGGGTCCTGGATTGCAAGAGGGTGCAGGCCAGGCCAAGGGACACCACTGGTGCATGATTGGGTCTGGGGAGGGATGGTGGGAGGGCTCCAGGCCATGTCTGGCCCATCTCGCTCAGCCCAATTGGCCAGACTCCAGCAGTAAGCTAACCTACCAGTTGGAACATCTGTCCCCTGGTGGTCAGTGCACATCATAGCCAGTGGTTGAGTGGCCTTAGCATATCATTAGCATATTACGCTTTGATTGGTTGACCGGACGACTGGACGACCAGACACTTAGCATATTAGGCTTTTATTATATAAGATACATTATTTTAAAGGAACTGCTTTTTTATTTAGAATGTCATGTTTTATTGAGATTTTATATAAACTCCACTTTTTTAAAAAATTGTCTTTATTGTTGAAAGTATTACAGATGTCGCCCCATTGACCCCCTCCACTGCACTCACAACCCCTCCCCAGGCCTTCATCACACTATTGTCTGTCCATGGCTATGCATATAAGTTAGTTGGTTAATCTCTTCCCACCCTCTCTTTCCCTCTGAAATATGTCAGTCTGTTGCATGCTTCAATGGACCATTTTAAATAAGTTGATTTTGTTCATTAGATTCCACATATAAGTGAGATAATGTAATACAGCACTAATCCCATTATGAAGGCTCAGTCCTTATAACTTAGTCTGAATTTAATTATCTCCCAAAGGCCCCAATTCCAAATCCCATCACATTGGCAAGTAGGGTTTCAACACATGAATTTTGGGGGAATGAAAATATTCAGTCCATAACAACAGGTTTATCTTTTTTAATATTAAAACAATCCAATGAGAGTTACCATTCTCTTTTGTAGATAAGGAAACCAAGCCAGAGACTGGGAAATACTCTGCTTTATATGAATGGCTCTGTGGTTGGAGGGTTGAGAAGTAGCCAGGATTTGGACTAGACAGACTCCTAAAAAGTATGCTCTTAGCACATTCTAAGGATCAAAGTAGAGTATTGGCAGTTTAATGGTAATGGGGTAGCAGTAATGTGTAAGTATGAGTGTGTCAGTGTATCTGAGAAAATGAGAGAGTGAGAGGGAAGGATAGAACCAAAATTTACCATTTCACTGAGGTTTGGGTGTGTTGTTCCAGAGGTGCAACTAAAAGGAATAATTTTTGCCTAGCCAGCATGGCTCAGTGATTGAGCATCGACCTATGAACCAGGAGGTCATGGTCAGGACACATGCCCAGGTTGCAGGCTCGATCCCCAGCATGGGATGTGCAGGAGGCAGTTGATCAATGATTCTCTCTCATCATTGATCTCTCTTTCTCTCTCCCCCAACCCTCCTCCTTCCCCCTCTCTCCTTTCCTCTCTGAAATCAATAAAAATATATTTTAAAAGGAGTAATTTTGATCTAATTCTTTTAAGCATGCCCATCGGGTGGTCATTTTCTAAATTTCCACGTTTCGTAACAGTATATCTGGACGGTGAAAAAGATCTTGTGACATTTAAATTAGACTCCATGGGTGAAGTGCTACTAGTAATGCATTTTCTTCCAGGCATCTCTCCTTAGTAGTGAAGAAACATTTTTTTTTTTAATATTGACCAATAAAGAAATCTTTTTTAAGCAAGAATGACACATATGCATACAAATACTCACAGAATATAAACAGGAATAAAGCAATTGTATTTTATAAAACACT